>NC_055668.1:16443789-16778948 GCF_017976325.1 Chelmon rostratus | reverse complement strand
AAGAATATTCTTCACTTTGAGAGGTTCCACTGATAACTTATCTAGTAAATTAGCAAGCCTATTTTTATTGCCAACAATTGTGTTGAGTAATAAGCAAATGATATTAAACTATTTTGATTTATTTTTATTATTTTCTTCCTTATTATCTGTCCATATTATTTTTTAATCTGTTGACTTATTTTTCTTTTAATCTATTTTTTCTTAATACTATTACATTATGCATTACATAAATAATGTAATATGGGGGGCGTTCAATGTGATTGTCCAGTAGGAGATTTGGTGGACTGTACTGTTGCTGTATCATTGAATATTCATCCTCTATATTACATCATTACTTCTTTTTGGGAAAATACTTTCAGCAATTGAAAGATCTACAGATACTGTGGGTCATCTGCTACAAGAAGCAATAGCAAGGAAGATTTATCACATTAATTATAATTTGATTTTCCGGGGCAGCTAACAATGCCAGTAAGAGTCAAACCTGAAATACACATCTCAAGTGAGCATTATCCTTCAAATACTGGAGGGATACTAGAAGAAGCATCAGTGTTTTCATTTAACCCATTTTAAATTAGCGTTGAGTGAACAGAAAACCTAAACAACATGCCTCCATCTTCTACAGTTAATCACTATAAACAAAATACTGTAAACATATCATACCACAAAATGTATCTTTTGATCAATTTGCTCAAAAGTTGATTATTTGCATGCATGCCAAACAGAAGACAAAAGGCTATTTTGCCTCCTCTAATGTTCCTCTGCATACTGAAGCTGATGTATGGATAACAAGTGTGTGCAGCAGCATCATCAAATCTTCATTAAAAGTTTGTGAGAAAGAAGTATTCTAAACAACCTCTAGAAATAGTTTTCGTATGCTTGCCCACTACTGAGATGAACTGTTTTGGGTTTTTTTTTTTTGTTTTTGCTGCTTCAATATTCCCATCCATAACAAGCTACACACCGGAACTAATGAGTGACTAGGGATCTTCAAGGGAGGTGGCCTATTATTATTCATTGAAAAAGAGTAAACAAATGCATAAATGTTAATGTCAGAGGGTTCCTATCTGTCCAATTAATCTATGGTTGCTCCCCTGGGCAGCCTCATTGTTCAGCCATACTTTTTTTTGCCTTCAGGGGAAATACGCAATTAAGAGCTGAGCGGAAAAAATATTAAAGATGTTTTTTTGTCTTTCGTTTTTTCTTCCCTTGCCTTTTATTTTTGTCTTTATTTTTGACTCTATCATTTCATTCTTGCTGCAAAAAACATTAAGCAACTGGCGCATATCAATCATCTTCTGCTCTCCTGCATTCAGCCATGTCATCCACACATTTGTTCCTTTTTCAAACCCTAAAAGTTGACACACAGACTTCAAACTGTAAGGAGCACTTGTGCTGCATAACAAAACTGATTTAATATAACATGTCGTGGCTTCACTGACTGCGCACATCCCAGACCATCAGCTTTCCAGTCCTAGACCCCATGGAGTATTTCTTCCCCTCCTCTTAAAAAATGTCTCATGCCATTAAACCCACTCTTTACACTTTAACGGATCCTGCACTGATTCCCCAATAAGATAATAGCATACAATCTGTCTTTCTCCACCCCATTACCTTGAAAACATGGTGGAGATGGAAACTTCCACTTGGCTGTGATGTATAATTTTAACATGAGGATCAGGGTGCACAATCTGTCACTGATACTGATGCAGCATAACATGAGACAGAGTTCTGTATCAAGTCAGTTACCCACGGGTAACCTGCAAGGTCAAAAATCTATTTATATAAATTCATGGGCACAGGAATGGGTAAAATTAACTACAGTGTAGAGTAGTGCGTGAGAACAAAAATCTGTATTTTTTTTACCCAGGAGAAATCAGAAATGGTGCAGTATTTTTAGCATCTCATCAAATATTATCAAGCCAAATCAGCCACACAGGTCCTTCTAATTTGAAAGCCTACAACACAGACTTTGACCCCTAAATTCCGACCAAATAATGGTCAGTGGTGTAGACTAAATTGTGGACAATTGTGGACAGAAAACACATCGACAGCTGGAGGAGCACAGGTGTTGCGCCAATTAACAGATATTTTTCCAAGAATGCAACCTTTAAACCATTAGAACATGGAGACAAGGAGTCCACAAGCCACAACCCAGTTGAGGCCTGAAAACATCTTTGGAGACACGCTAAAACTAGCTACATATGATGCTGGACTCCATTAGCAGCCAGTACGAGGGCATCCATGCTCTTCTGGGGGAGCGAAGAGAAAAAAATGCCTGAGTAACCTGAGCACAGAGACTCTGAGACTTTGTTGCATTTGGACAAGACCAGGGCCTTGGAGGCATCCAAAACCGCAACCATTTGCCTGACTGTTGTGTGGTTGGAGCACCTCAGACGTCAGCTGCAACTATTTGACATTGTCATCGCTGAAGAAAAAAATTTAATGGCATCTCTGGCATAAGCTTGCACTGTTCTTGTAGCCCAAACTAAAAAGCCTGAAGCTGCTTGCACACCAGGGTGAAGTGATGAATGTTCACAGTGAAGCAGGATGTCTTGTTAAAGGTACTATATTGTTCCTATAAGAATATTTGTCATTTTCACAATATCTAAACTGCAAAATGAGTAACTTCAGCAATCAAATCTCAATCTTGGCCTTCTTTATAGGCTATCTGAAGGCAAAAAAATCACAACGCACAGATTAGACACTGTTTATTATGCAACTGACGCACTGGTCGTCATTCTCATAACTGTATTAAATTAAGCAATTTTTTTCCTGCAGTATACTAAATATGCAGTTTTAAACTTTCTCACTCGTTATATTTTCTTTTTTGTTTGCCTTTCCTCTAAAAATAGCATTGATCTTGCGTTTCCTTTTTATTCTTTTTCCAAAACTCAAGGAGAAACATGAAAGCCCCCTGCAATATACCCTGGGCCTGTGCCCACCACCAGAGAAGAGAGCCCATCTGCGATCAACAGGAGATGATTTAGTTGATGGGAGGATTCCAGCGATGAAATTTTGCAGCCTCAGGATGAGGTGGCAGCTTACACAGAATTCAAGACACCCAAGGAGGATCCTATTGAGGTTTTGTGTTGGTGGGAGGAGCATGCTGAAATGTTTCCTAACCTGGCGCAGATAGTGGGTGTAGTCAGTAAAAGAGACTTTCCCTTGACTGGATTTTTGGTTCAAGAACGGAGAACAAGAGACTGTGGACGATATTGTTTTTAAGCACAGCTACCTCAAAGGCAATTAAACGCCAGCACAGTGAGTAGCGACACAGGTGGTGATTGATTCTGCCAAATTAGGACGCTTAATTATGATTTGAATTGTGCTGTTTCTACATGTTCCAACTGCTCAACTAAAAATAAAGCACTTTAAAGTTACTGACTGTGTGGCCTATGTGTTCAATCACGGGTCAAGAGACTTATATTAATGGTTAATTCCGGTACTGAGTTGGTACCGGTGCAGGTGAGTTTGCAAAACTGGACTCGTGCAGGACTCTCATGTGAGTCGGCATGGCTGCTGGGTATTGAGCATGAGATGTCAGGAAAAAACCAAAACAGGAAAGTGCTTTTAAGTTATTTGGAGCCCTGACTTTAGTTGAGAAACTTTAAATTTCTGAGATGCCAGCCTCTAAAATACAATACTGCACTACATTTATCTACCCGCTCACATACAAGCATAAGTCAGCTTTATCACTCATGCCGTATTGGTCAGCGGGTAGTGGCCTCTCAATTAAGTCTATAAAAGGATTATAAAAAATGTTACTGATCTTCAAGAGTTCAAGCTTAGACTGCAACTTGAAAATGTGAGGAAACCTTGAAGCATAATTCTGTTTTATTGCAACTTGGCTCTTATTTTTGTAGGTCTGGCCATCATTCTTACTGGTGATAGTAACCTTGTACTCACCAAATTAATTGCAGAGATCTGGGAAAGCAGCAACATCACTAAAAAGAAGTCAGACAAGGCAAGAAACACATGCAGTCTAAAGATCAAATAAAAGAAAACAAAAAAAGGAAGATTAAGTAGACATGCATCACAGTTTTCAGACTGAATTCTGATTCATCTTTGACCTGCTGTATTTGCCCTGGTTGGGCATTCACAGTTTTCCAGTGCAATTAGGGATTATTACATTTCAGATGCGCTTACTTTCAGTTTTACCTCCAAGTAAAGTGGTTTACATGCTTGTTTAGAGCTATCTTACCTGCTCATGGTTTTTTCAAACTTTGCTGAAGCAATGTTGCTTAAACACATTCCACAGTTATAAATACAAACCATAAATGTATGATTTTCTTGTGGATCAGGATTATTTCTGTTCCAAAAGAACATATTTATCACTTTCAGCATACATTAATGTGCTTCTCTGCAGATTTGTTTCTCCAAAAACACAGTTTGTTGCTGCATTTTTGACCATAAAAAAAACAACACTGGCCCCTGTGTTTATACACACAGCCTGTGGATTCATTGTGCTGCTGGCCCTGTGTTGTCAAGTTCAACATGGACCAAGTACAGCAAAAACTTCCCCTCTATCAGTGATGTGACATGATGCACTTCCTCTCTACCTTGTTTTCCAAGGCACATCTGGATTTATTGTGAACACACACTTCCTCTGAGTGTGCGGAGCTATCCTGCGTGTGTGTGTGTGTGTGTGTGCGTGTGTGTGTGTGTGTGTGCATGCATGTAAACACTGCTGACCTTTCAAACTTTCAAATCTCCAACAGCCAGTAAAGCTGTTTCTCAAACATACAGTATGTGTCCTGGTAGAGTTCTGAAAGGCTGCTGGGCACACAGTAAATTATACATGCATGGTGGCAAGTGATTATTATGTTCAGCTGAAATACATATGTGATTTTATAGAGGCAGACTTGATGGATCTGGAACATAAATAACAACGTTGATCTAAAAGGCTGAGGACCAGTGGCATTAGCTCAGGGGCACTCTCAAAAATCCCTATAATCTATGTTATATCACCTGTACCGTCTGATAGCATGGTGAACTATATTGCTGGTATCAACCATATCCAATTAATACCTGTGAGAGAGTGAAACAGCTGCTGAGCTGTGCAGTCTCAGGCAGGAACAGTCCTTATTTCTCTTGGGTCCACTGCAAGTGACCCATTCTGTACCATGCTGAGATATACAGGAGGATGTGAATCACACACAAAGCCACCTCTACTTTGAAAAGGATTTGTCATTAATGTTCTGATATGAAGCTTTTACAGCTAAGGGTTTTGGGAGGTTGTGTGTGAAATGTGATTGTCCACTAATGGCTGTATCCTGCCATTGATAAATGCATGGAAGTGCATTACAATGTACAGTTCATGCATGCATTTTATTATCTTGAGAAATGCATTTATGTAATGTAATTACTCATGTACCACACTCTCCAGGATGTGTTTCCTGCTGATGCAGATAAATGATGCCCATGATAAATATGGATATTATGCACCATCAACATCTGTAGCCCCACCCCACCATATCAAAAACTCCAGTGCAGATAACAGATTTTTCTACTCAACTACACCAGGCAAAAGTTCACTCCACTGATACCATGGTACAACAGAGTCTAATTTAAAAGAAAAAAAAAAAGATGTGCAGCCTTTTTAAAGGAGTTTGTGAACAAGGCTGCAAATGCGTCACCTCTGTGCTCTCATTTGGAGGACATTATTCTCTGTTAAGTGTTCAGAAACTAAACACAAAATCGCTTACGCTCAGAAGATCCTAATTGTTCCGCTTGCCAGCACCCTTGACAGGTGACCCACTCTCTGTACAGTACATGTGAGGTTAAAAGCAGTTAAAATCTTCCACTCAATGTTCCCTGGCATGAATGAGAAATGTACATATACAGAGAGAGCCAGAGAGAGCCAGAGAGAATGAGAGAAACAGAAACACAAAACACAACCTGACTACACTGGCTAAGTGCTGTGGCAACACCCTCGCCATCTTCCCTATTGCTGCAGGCCCCTAAAAATAGGTCTGTTGCAATGAACAAATACATAATGCCATATACTGACTACTGCATTAGTACATAAATGTGTTTAATTGAAAGCTAAATTACAATTCTGGCAACATTATTCCTCAAAATTCTTTATCTGCTGCGCTCCAGCTACAGTTTTAGGTGGTTATATCATAATAAACATATTTTAATAAACAAGCTGATTCCAGCTCCATAATCACATAAATATGTGAATGACGTTACGCAGGCACATTATTATAGGTCACAAGTATGTGGTTTTCTTTACGACCATATCAATAATAACACAGATCTTCCCCAGAGATCTCTGGGGTCTGGAAAATTAATCACACTTTTAGGGAACGAGGCAGGCAAAGAAAGAAAAGGGAAAAGAAAGATAGAGAGAGACTTAAAGAGAAGGAAAGAAAGACTGTGTGAGACTATAAGCTAGCTTGGCTCTGATGCTTGGATCTGATCCAAGCGGTCAAAACACTACCACTCTAATCTTTTCACCAAGCAACACCTAAGACTGCTCTCTCTCTCTCTTTTTTTTTCTTATTGTCCTTCAAGACTGGGCAACTTTCCCCAAGGGCACTCTGCATTATCCACAAACTCTTTAGCCAACTAATTAAAGATGGCAGGAAGCAAAATGTGATTACTATGCGCTCTAAGCTTAACAAAAACTCAAACCACAATGTCATCAGGGGAAAAAAAAGGTGAAATTCACAATCAGATCAATACTCAAACAGACAGGATGTGTAAAAGCTCATAATATTCCTATATGCTCCAGATCTCATCTTTCAAGACAAGATGTGTGTTTTGGCATAGTTGCCTTGTCTCTGAGTTCGAGTAGAGCTGACTGCCAAAGTATTTTGTTTCTCAACCTGACAAAAAGCCAGCAGCAGGTAAAGGACTTAGAGCCACTGCAGTTAATCTGTATGAGAGTCTTGTATTACTTTGGTGGGGATTTCGGGTACCAGCGAGACAATGAAAAATAAACCAGGGAGGACAATTTGAATGATAGATTAATGACTTTAAAGGCTTATCAGGCACTTAAAAGACCAATTTTCTAACAGTGGAAAGCAATTACAGTTGCAATCATGTTATCCTGTCGTGACAATCACGAGGGCAGGTAGTGGAAATTTGCAGTTCATGTAACAAAGTAATCTACCTGGAACGTGCAAAGGTAATTGCACAAATTTGATCGGCCAATGTGGTGCATTGCCCTGAAAGTTGTAACATGATCAGCTGATTTGCTGACCGATGGGCCTATGTTTTCCTTTTTTGCTGGAGGGCTCTGTGTATGTTGGTTACCTTAGCTCAACAGGAGGAAACAGCTAGCCTGGCACTTTCCAAATGTGACAATCCACCTCACGTACAACAAGTATGACGACTCTCCATTAAACAGGTGGTTATGTGCCGGACTATCTGTTGGCTCTGAGCAGATGACAGGCAACCCGCAGAGATTCCAGGATGTAACTGGCTGCAGCCAAGAAATAGACCAGCACACTACCGCTTGTAAAACGGCGAATGGGCTGACTGTCCACTGGCTGTTTCCTTATATTTAATGAGCAGACATCAGAGTGGTATCAATCTCCACATTTAACTCTCTGCAAAAAAAAAAAAATAAATAAATCCCAAACTGTCAAACTATTCCTTCATATGACTTTTTGTTTCTCATGCAGTGCTGTTGTCTGTCTGAACACAGCCTAACTAGCATGGTCTTGTTCTGCATTCAGTCTGCAAAACTCTAAAGTCCACTGGACATCAGTTTTCTCTTCTCTGCTGTATCATAACAGGAAATCAGAGAATAAGGCATACACAATGAAGCAAAGCGCAGTTAAAGAGCAAATAGAAACCCCTTGCTTGTAGGTGACTGGTGTTTAACCTTCTAATAATGCATGAATTGATTGTGGCAGGCAGAACAAAAGGCCTTGGCATCCAAACTAAAGTCACACAGAGACTTGGCACCAAAGTCCAAGTACACATGTGTTGGCACCAAACAGCAGCCTGAGGTCCAATGTTCCCCACTGGTGGCTTTGACAGGGTCTCAGGTCACATGGTGACAGAAAGGCTGCTCACTGAAAACACAAGCATGCATGTGGAGAGCGTGGGAGGAAGGATAGGAAGAGACAGCAAGAGAAAAAAGGGGGGTGTAGAAAAACCTGGATATAGACAGAGAAACCGCAAGACGAGACAGGAAGAGAGCATCACAACAATTTTATCAGAAGCGTGTGGGAACAGAAGAAGTGGGGGTGATGGAAGAGTTGGTGTGAGAGGCAGCAGAGGAAGAGGAAGTAGACAGCCAAAGTGCTCAACATCCAGCATCCATCTATTTCCTGACATCATGCAGGTCATTAGGTCAGTATAGGTTTATTTAGACTGCATGGAAACCCATCATTACTGACAAGTTACACATATAAACCCAGAATTGACAGCCAAACAAGCAAGCAGCCAATTATTTTCCACACAAATAGTTACGTTGAAAGACAGAGCCACATACAGTTCAACTTATCTCATGTCTTGACAGATCCAATTAAACTGCGAGGGAAACCTGGTATATTTCTTCCCTCTTTGTCTGGCCTGACTTGGTAATGATACACCTCCTCTGTGGTACCACACACTTGGCATTGTCAGCTGTGTTATTGAAATAGAGCTCATCGTCTTTCCCACAGAAAACACATGGAGGATGTTGCTATAGGGATTTTTTTTTTTTTGGTCAAAAACATAATGATGTTGTTTAGATGTGGCCATGTGTTCCAAAAGGACTCTTTTCCTCTTTTCTTTCCTGCCACAGAAGAATGAAAGGAAATGTTCTCACTGGGAAACGCATGGTCTTGTGCAGAGCGCTAGCTGGACCATGAGCACATCCAGCTTATTGTGTTTTAAGGAGAAAAGCTGAAAAGAAAAAAATGTATTTTAATAAAGAGAGCATACTTGAAAAGGATTGAGGTGACCCAAGATGACAATACATCTTACATGCCTTAAAGGTATGGAAGTTTAATGTCAACAAGAGATTTAGTTCGAATAAATTTGAGTGTTCAGTCTGTATATGAGTGAGAGTGCAAAGGCACTGATTCATAATAGGAATCATGTAACAATCAAAGCTGAATTCCTTAAATCACCTGGAAGTGAAGGGTCATCCTGTTAAATCCCTCCTTCTACTTTCAAAATAAAAGCTCGGACAATTTAACCACCAGAAGGAGACGAAGAGCAGTTATTAGTGTCTGTATTATTATAAAAATAAAAATGCTTTGACACTAGATTACTAAAATCCCATCTAATTTGTTGCAAAATGATGAAGTTTTAAGTAACTTAAAAGTGGTTACTAACTACATATACTGTATATTGCAACAGCTGTGTTAGCATCATGTTGACTTAAATTTCTAGTGTAATTCTCTGAGCCAGATGGAGGGGTTTCTTATTTCATCTCTTTCCATTTTTATGAACAATTTTAACAGAAAAAATATAAAAATATTTATGAATGAGGCTCATTAGTCACTTCTGAGGTGAAAACTGCGATCAGAAATCTAATGAACCTGATATGAGGTGGTTGTGTTGACTGCATGACTCCATGTGGGATTTAAAAAACCAATTGTTCAAATAAAATCATTATGGGCTGTGGCTAAATTCAGAATATCAGCATTATCAGAAAACTTGTGGCACAAATCCGACATACCGCGATGAATAAATTAGGCGACAGGGAGGTGACAGGGGATCAGCTAGATCCCCAGAATTTGGCTGAAAAACAATTTATGGATGCAGATCCTAATGCCAACAAGAATTAAAACTGTTGGCAAAACGACAAGGCGTAAAATAAGTAAGTCATCTTGTCTTAAAGTAACTGGCCACCAAGCGCTCCTTATAGAGGATAAATATACATACAGTATATGTACAGTACATTCAAAAGATGACTTTTTTCCATGTGTGGAGTTTAACTTTGAAAAAGACATGACCCTGACATGCGGATATGGGTGTGTCCTGTTGCAGCTTGCTGGACAAAAATGGTTGGCAAGCGACCTCTTGCAATCCCAAGTGCTCAGACTCTGCCAAAACGCCGGAGAAAATTGAGAGAGTTGCTGACTGAGTAGCACTGAAATTTGTTTTTGTGCTCTCTCAAATCTTTTGTCGTCAGTATACTTCCATATACTGTAAGCCACATTCAGCAATGTTAGCAAAGGTGTCAAAATAAGATCTTTAGAATGTAAAGAAGCATAACATGAAGTATTTTTCTTCATGTATTTATTTATCAGAATTGCATTTTCATATTATTGTTTTCTCTATAGAACCGTGGCTCCGAGGAAAATGCTGAGTATCAATCCCAACTACTTTTTGGTATTTACCAAAGTCTGTCAATGGCACCGAGTACTACACAGTGTCAAGTACCTGAAGCTGATGTCTGGTCAGCAAGCTGACACTACTGGGTTAGTTCTCTGACTTTATGGCTCTTCTCTACTAAACTAAAGGATGTTTTAGTACTTACTTATCCCATGATTGTCACTTGTTGTCCTTGTGGCCGCTGTTCAAACAATAACAGGCCTTAGAAACCAAACATTATAATAGTAAATGTACAAAACTTAAGTAAGTGGGCCAAGCTGCCCACCTTCGATACTTCTCTCTCTCTCTCTCTCTCACACACACACACACACACACACACACACACACACACACACACACACACACACACACACACACACACACACACACACACACCTTATACCTTGCTCCCCCAGACAGTGCTATTGAAGTCTTTAATCAAGACTAATGTGGAATGTCCCCTTCGACCACCATTAATCATTTGAAGCTGGCCAACTGTGCCATTGATCAATGCTATGCCTCAAAGCAGCCGCTGCTGGCACAAGTCTGCATGTCTGTTTGCACTGTACAAAACGTCAAGCTTTGAACCCTGTTTATGACGCAGCCATTCCTGTGGCTTTGATGCTCAAAATAAGAAACATGACGGAGTGATGGGAAAACATTTACTCCCTTTTTAATCATGTTAAACTACTTATTTCAAATGAACTGGCGCGTGGGACAAAGAAGCTAATGTGAAATGGCATTTAAGTATGTTACAATTGAAATCAAGCAGAGAGGCTGGTCTACGCTATGTCCCAATGCGCTGCTTGGCTAGTGAAACCAAAATCAAAACTAATAAATAATGCAAAAGAACATTTACTCTGAACTTAGTTTTTTGGCACAGACATTCACAAACTGGAACATTTTGAACTGTTTGCAAGACTTCTTTTGACAACATCTTTGGTGATTCTGTAAAAGTGACACAAAACTTAAGATTGTGTGGAATACAGAGGCAGTCCTCTCACTGCCTATACTTGATTTTTTTTTTATTCAGACAGCGTGATCCCAATGCCTGGCAAGGACAAAAAAAAAGTGGCCTCCACCACCCCTGGAGATAAAACCCAGTCCAAGCTTAGGTGTTCGTGCAATGAAGACAAAATTAACAAGATGTACAAAAACAAAGAGATTGAGACACACACACACACACACACATAGCTAGAGAGAGAGATACACATACACACAGCGGACCCCACTGATTTCTCTCCTCAGTAGATCTGTACTTGTCTTGCTGTGGCCAAGTTTTCCTGGGACAGGGCCAAGCAGCTAACAAACAGCAGTTTATTAATTGGATCTGGTAGCGTGTTTATATTGGTGAGGACTGAGATCATTTCACACTGGCCTTGGAACAGGTGTGCTCTGCAGCAGTGCCAAATGAGCAAACTGCTCAGGCTCAGCAGATTCGAGCGAAAAAAGGATGAGCCTTCACAGAAAACCTGCCATAACTCAGCACAAAGAGCCAACACTTATTAAGCTCTTGAGTTCCCTGCATTCAGATCTATTCACTTTCACCACCACATCAACACATGTTTGTTCCTTTTCCCTTCATTCTGCAATCTTTCACCTCTAACCTTGAATGTTTTCACCACATTTCTCCTTAAGTAGCGGTAAAGTTAAATAACTTCCACGCTGTATTGCTTCGATATTCCTCTAGAGATTGCTGTAAGGTTCTTTGAATAGATGCCATGCTTCCATTGAGTTAAACAATGCTAACACTGCTTGGCTGTTCAAAATGCCTTTGTAATAATGACCTGTAATAATGACGGCGCTGTTTAAGAGGTTTGTGGATTAACTAAAATATTTTGTCCTTGTGTACACGCAACAACATTTTGTTGTAGCTCTACAAACATCCCATACTCATGTTTAATATCCAATCATGAGAGTTTTTATGGATCAAAATCAATAGAACAGATTACCATGAAAAAATAAGAGACTGCTATGAGTAATATGAACATATGCACACTGACAGTGTGTGTGAGTGAAGGCAGCAGAGCAACTTTTGGTGAAAAACAAGAAATTTGCATACCGCACCTCTTAAGTGCTGTTATTATGAAAACTGCCCTTAACTTCTACATTTACTTCTTGCCGGAGATGAAAATAAAACAGATATTTAGACCCCGATATGAACATTTTTCTTAATGCTGACGGGTAAAAATGGTTCTTTAATGCACTTAAAGTACATAATGTACATATGTTTAATATAGGAAAACAAATCAGATTAGGACTCTTATATATATAATACTACTGTGGGTTACTTGGAAAAACTTCAAGGCATCGCTTTATCATTAGCATTTTCCTGTCACGCACCCTCAACTGTCCTTCTGCCCCAGACAGAACGGTTACAGCCTCGACAAAACAGACCCACGTAGAGGTCAGAGACCACCTGTTCTGAGTTGGCTGAACTGGTGAAGCGATATCAGAGGACACATCTGGCCTGACAGGGAACAGGCCGGATGGGAATGGCAGCATGCTCCCGGGCCTCAGGCTGGTGACGGATGACTCACAGCTGATGCTGAGGTCACCGGAGGTCACATGGAGAACGGCGGATGGAAGGGTCAGTCAGGACAGCGTTTTTCTAGGGAGTGTGTAATTTCTGGACAGGTACATTATATTTGGAGGAATTTTTTAGTTTGTTGGCAAGTTATTAGAATTGTGTTGGCAGGGCACCTTGAGTAATGGGCAAGGGGAAATCAGACAGGGAGAGGTGTTTAACAATTTGTTTATCTGCCAACACACTAGACAGTTTGTTGGAATAGCCTCTTCCAATCTTTCTAAGTGTGGTTTTAGTTACCTGGCTGTTATGTGTCAGATGTACAATTACTAATATAAGTAGTTTCATCTGTGAACGTTGAGAGCAGCAGTTGTGTCATTTTCAAACTCCCACTGAGGTTTTGCAGTTTGTAAAGGGGAAGCAGCCAGGAAATCTCAGCAGTGCGATTTGTGTTTGTTCTAGAGTTACCAGTGATGAGGTCTGACCGGTTGTGGACCAAGTCCATCACTCCAGTGTCAATATCTGTATCCCAGAGCAGCAGGGTAAAATATTATGTCTCCACTCCCTCTGAATAAGAAACACTGGCAGAAACAAGACCTGAGACAGCAATACAATCATTGAGATTGTAAATTTCCCCGGACATGTAGCCTGGCCTTTATGCTCTTTTATTTCTGGCTTTGCTGCAATTTTTCCTCTCTATATGAAACACTTTGTGCGTGTATCTACATATTTATGAACTCCAAATGATCCCCACCCCTCGTTTCACAGTTCACTGTGTTATTTTCCACAGCCTGGAAGGCAGTGGAGTGATGAGAGGAGAGGGAAAGCAAAGGAGGGGAGGACAAGCATGTCCTCAGAGCTCTCGTCTGCCTTATTCTTTACCAGCTTTCATCTCTCGACCCTTCAGAGAGACTGAACCATAAAAGAGTCCAATCACTAGGGGACATATTATTTCTCCCTCCCTGAATACACTATATCATAGCCCCGACCCATACAACTTCTCCTCCTCTTGCATACATATCCAGCCAGCCATAGCTGGCAGTGAGGGTTTATCTATTGGTCGTGATTAACCCAATAAATATCAAGTTTCCTCAGTCCAAGTGAGTGTTTAAATACAAATGAATCAGAGGAAAACTCACTTGTTTTTCTCCAGCAACAGGATCAGCTGTTCACCTTCTGCCCGTACCAGCAGCTGGAGTGACGCAGGATAACTCTGAAACACAAAAAGACGATGGGAGTGTTGAGGTAGTGCCCGGATCTCACCCATCCTGCCTGTGGATCAGCATTTTTTGTGACACGCAGCCCATATACATGGCAGGATGTGGCAAGGTACAATAGCATTAGTGGAACAGGAAGAACGCATCCACATCCTACATTTCCCAAGTCTGTGCCTGACTCAGAAGTTGGTAAATTGGACTAGTTTCACAACTCAAACAACTTAAGTTTTCTATCTGAACTCTCTCTCAAAAGGCTTATGATTTTTGTGAAATTCAAATGCATTACCCATTCAAAGTATTCACATTCAGTTATTACTTTTCTGTATAGTAGTTTTCATTGTTAGTGGCAGGGTCTGCCATTCTCACACTGGCTTCAAATACACTCCCTATTACCACAGCCGCATTGTGTATTGTTCATCATTACACCGAATTACAGCGACATTAAGTTACTGCCAATGCAAATGGAACATCCAACATTCTTTGGCAGAAAAACTGAGGGTTTTTGGTGCCACTGAGTTATGGCTGCAAGAAAGCGGGAAATTAAGGTGATGCAGGAAATTCTGCTCACAATGTAAAATGTCATTGTGAGGTTTGAGCCTAAATCACATCTCAAAATGGCAATTTTCCACAAAAAGCTCCAAGACGACTTGATGCCTTTCAGAAAACTGTTGTTATCAGAGTGAGGAAGTGCCCTTGGCAGTAAGGCAGACGCAAAGCGCATTCATGCCTGAGGCCCATGGTTGCGTCAGACCATTCATGCAACATTAACATAAAAAAAAAAAAGAAAAGGAAAAGAGACAGTAAGACATTTCCGCGAGTGAGGAACAGACATAGATTTATGTATCACCAGATGATATCTCAGACATGCTGTGTACTGTGATATTTCTTGGGTCTGCTGACCGATGCCTTCAGGCCAGCCGGTCTCCGGCTCTGTCTGAGAGCCAACTTGTCTACGTTTGTGTTTGCGGCTGTGAGTATGTGTGTGTAAAGAGTGGATGTCACTGTAAGTAATGACTCTGCAATACTTTACGAGTGCTCGATAACCCTGTATTGGCACAAGGAGCCGCTATATAAATCTGTAATCCGGGGAGGTTTAAGTCCTAGTGCAATAAGACAATCACTGGCTGCCCTTGCGGTCAGTTTAATTTGGGAAGGGTCAATGTGTAGATGCCCTACTGTAAAACCATTGTATCTCTTAAACAAATTGCCTTATGCCAGAAGTAGCTGGTGGTTGAACATATCTAACAGGGTGCTTACTGAACTCCATAAAGATAAAAGTTGCTTTTTTGGTGCAATTCCTGTAATTAAAAATCCCTGCTCTTCTCCTGCTGACTGACTGTGAGAGAGGAGCATACGATTAGAAAAAACAACTCTCTCAGATGGCGACTTCCCTGCACCAGGAAAAAATGTTTGATTGCTCGGGGAGTTCTCAACACCTACGCATTTCCCTCCTCTGGAAAAGTTTCCTTAAGTTGTGGTGGGGGATGCCGAATTCAAACATTTTCTCTTCCAACTGTAGAAGGTGGGACAGACTGGTTTTCCCAGCCCAAGAACACAAGTCTAGAGAGTCGAGAGAGGGACTTGACTATACACATGTACGTGTGCGCCTGTTAATCAAGCATATATCCAATGGTGCAAGAAACAAGAACACAACCTGAAAGGTGTTACAAGGCTGCCTCACGCTCTTGAATCTTTTTCACGGTGTCAGGTTTGTGTACTGCTGAGTTTCAGGAGTAATTTCACAGCATGTATCGCCTACGGGCAACCTTGCATTCGACAAACAAAACAGGACACACTGAAAACAAAGGAGTGGGAGCCAGCGAGGACATAAACCACAACAGGATAAACAGAGCTGAGGGACTTTCTGCTGAAGAAAATCAAGCAACTGGGGGAAAACAGGCAACGGGGGAGGGAATCATATAGTGCGGTTATGTCAAACAAAAGCCAGACATCTGTACTTGGCTGAGCTCATGGAGCACACTTGGAGGCCAGCTTATTAGGATTAAACTAGTGCTGCTAAGTGGCCTTGTGAGTATTTACCCCGGCCATGAGCTGGCAGAGAGGTCTGCGCTCCTTGCCCTTCAGCAGCAGAGGTACAGTGGTCCCATAGCGTACTGGTCTGGTTGCTTCCCCTCGCTGTTTGGGCTCCTCTGGACTACGTCCTGTTAAAAAAATAAAAAAAGATCATCAGGTCAGATTAAAAACTTGAATGATTACATTTAACATCACACTAAAAATATCACGGATGTTCTGACAGTGGGTTTGTTAAACTGGCATGCAGACAAAGGGGTCAGCGATATAGGTCAAAGCTACTCTGTAATACCCTCAATAATTCACGCACACCAAAAATGCTTCAGACAGAAAGAAAATGCCTGCAACAAAGGCACGGAAGCCTGAGAGGAGATGTGCTGTCCCCCAGAGGGCCTCTGCAACAGGACCACAGCCACAGCCATCAATAATAGATGCTCTCACACAGTTTATGAGAAACTCAGCCTTTACGATATCTCCAGACAGGAATGGAGTTAAAAAAAAAAAAAAAACAACAACTGGCAGGATGAAATTGTCCTTTCCACTATTTATTTTTATCTTTTCCTCTTTCACTTCACATAGCAGGTCAGCAACTGGCGCTGCAGTCTGCTGCCTTTCTCTGTTTCCCTACTCCTTTTCACTTTCTCTCTTTCACATGTGACTTTACTCCTCTTTAAAACTCTCGCAAAAGTGAAATTGGGAAAGTTAGAAGCCAATTATGCTGATGAACTCTTAAAAGACTGCTCATCGGGGAGGCAAACAGAATGGGACGTACTGTATATATAGGATGAAATATAATAAACCAGATCAGTGGCTTCGAGCAGAATGTGGGAATCACAGTCACAATTCCCCTTGCTCTCTCAGCCCCCCCCCCCCTTTTTTGCCACAGACAACTGATGCCGTCCCTAATGCTCCCATGGCCCTACTGAGCATGTCTGTGTTGCAACAGACCCAGCAGGCTTCCTGTGAAGCCAAATAAATGTTACAAACCCAGCGAGGAGCTGTGGAGACGGAGCAGAGAGGTTGTTTGAGGTTTCACACTCCTGGCATCACCAAAGGAAGACCGAGAGAGCATGCTGCGTCTCTATTTACTGTAAGTCTGAGGTCTGAGCCTGTTTCCCAATCCCTGGAGATACGCACGTAAAGCATCTGTTTGTGTGCATGTGCATGTGTAGCGCTATGCAGGGTACAGCGAGAGTTCAGTAGAACACTGAGCTGCGATACTAGTCTGACATATTTTTTTTTTTACTCTTCTTCCCTCTCTCCCCCCAGCTGGAGATGTCTTCATTTTCAAGCACTCTGTCCCTTAAAAGTCTGATGTCTCTTTTCCTTGAAGGTGAAATTGAGCGACAACTCCTGTGCCTCCACAACTGCATTTCCAGCAACATCAAACAGTGTGAGACCGCAGTTGCCCTGTGCTCTCACTGTGGCCAAGACTCTCCATTTATCTACAGTGCGTAATAAGCTAACAAGGGCATAAAAGGGACCTCCTATATTTAATGGGGTATTTGAACATGTGCCGATGGTAGTTCGTTGGTTTTAGTGGTGCATGAAAGCCACGTTAGGCAGACGGAGCAGCATGACTGAGACCACAGGCTGTGGCAAGAGTGCCATTAAATAGGAGCCATAAAAGGAAAGTCAACCAGACGTCTTGCTAATAAAAGACTTCAATACATCTACTTGCCCTCGCAAATTCATTTAGATCTCTGAGATACTGAATGAGTTTGTGTTAATTAAATAGCAATGGAGAGAGGAAAGTAAACCAGGGGTATGCTCGAAACAAACCAGTTCGTACAGCATGTCATCAGACCGCATCTGACGGCAAAAGTGTTTAGAGTTTAGAGAACGGTCACAGTCAAAAGTGGGACAAAAAGCCTGCTGTGACAGAGAGGGGAGCGAGACACAATGAGTTGCACAATTTTGGACAATCTTTTCTCACAGGCATTCATGGTTTCATACTTGCTTGTTCGCACAGAAAGGGATGGAAGTGGTTGTGTGAAGAATAAAAATGAGAGCTTGAGAGAGAAGTTCAATTTCAGCCTTCTTTCTCACTTTTGCACACTTGCAGCGTGGAGACGGCATGCTTATTACATTGCTGGTTGCAAAAAATGGGTTCCAAACACTGTTCAATGGGCTGACAAGCACTTTGTTTGAAGCATACTGACCCCTTTAATGTGTAAATTAGTGTGTATTTATGTGGGCAAAAGAGATGAATGCTGTATTTGAGTTTGTCAAGGTTTTTTGTACCAGGCCTCGGTACAAGCTGGATGAAGATTAAAGTTTATATTGCAACATCCGTCACTGCTCCCCAAAAAAGAAGCATTCCCTTCAAACAGCACAGAAATGTGACATTTCTGATCATTCTCATGGGCTTTATCCTCTTTGGGAACCTTTGAAATTCAAACTAAAACTGGGTTAATCCCATATGTTTTCTGGAGAGCATCTTGATTGCTAAGCCAACCACAGTTGTATCCCCATATTGGACACAAGGGAAAAACAGCTGCGGGTCATACATCGAAAAAACACAAGTCTTTTTGGCAGCCAAAAACATCTTTCCCCCACTCTCTCTTTAAATAGCCTCAAAAAACAGATCTCCTTTAAAGCTGACTCCATTTTGATGATCTAACATGGATTTCTGCCGTTTTAGCATTCCACCCCAAGTTTGAGTATATTTCTAATTAACTGTTAGGTAATGTGAATTCAACCAGCGGCTGATGTCCACTTTGCTCAGCAGGGAAGTGACACAGCCAACAATATAAACATAAAAAAGCCACAATTACTTCAGTCAAACGGAGGGTGCTGCTGGACTCAGGACAAAACACATACTTATTGAGTTACCTGCTGCATCAGAGACATGATGTATTTGTATATTCATTTATTCGCCTTGTTTGAGGAAAATGGTGCATATATTTTGGGGGTGACTAAAGCGACGCAGCTATACGTGCATAAATAATATGTAGACAAATGAATATGTGCAGCACTACCTGTGTTCCCTTCAGTCTATAGCAGAAAGAGAACACACTGCTTTTCATTCACAGCTAATACTGTGTCCCTTCAATCAGCAATGTTAACATGGGGTCCCTCTGAGCTGAACAAGAGAATAAACAATGTGAGGAAGGTCAAACAGGAGGATGAAGGACATGTGATAATCTATAGGAAAGGTGTTGAGGGAGTACAAGACAGCAAACATCACAGCAGGACTTGAGAGGCCTCCTGCAAGTAACATTTGCATACAACTTATTGTGTATTTCAAGGAAAAGAAAACATATTACTGCGAGATATAGCTGTTAAATATTTCTATTTAACACTGTCAAAGTCAGATCTTTTATATTTGAAAACTACTTCTGTTTTAGCTGCTCTTAAGCACGCAGGACCGGTCTCAACAGCTTTCAAGTGAGGTCAAATATAAAAGCGAGGAAACACAACACGGCTCCAGAGACGTGACTTTTCAGTTATTTCTCAACATGGAGAACAGACCTTTAATAACAGCAGATCAGAGGATAAGAACTGATTATTGATTTGATAATGGCAAAGATTTAACGTTCAATATCTGCACACAGCTGCGAAACCAGCCCTCCAAGCCTCCATTCAAAGCCCTGTGGTGCGTCTGTGAATGCCCTTAAAGAGGAATCTCAGCCAACAGTGACTCGTTGGAGGAGCCTCTTTAAGTGAAGAAAAGGAAGATGAAGGTTTACAAGGACGAGTGTCTTGAAAATAAGGTCTTGTGCCAAAACAGGCAGACAACATGCAGAATAGGTGAGTTCAACGGTTGCAACTGGATTTGGATGGGAATCTAACTCTTAACCTTCTAATCTGCTGGGAGTGCCTACTGTATTGATTACACATATTATTCATAAAAAGGCAACGTATTGAGCCAAGCAAAAACCACTGCTTGGACATGAGATAAGTGTCATTATCAGTGTGATTTGTCCCTTCCTTCATGCTTTTTTCATATGGTGACCAGTTCACAAATACATGAAAACACATACACACACAAAACACAAGCTTCACAAACTTATTGCTTATTGTAGGGCTAATGATTGTTTAACATTAAAATATGTGGCAACATTTTTCTTGTACATTTGCAGCTTTTACATTTTTAAAACAGGGGAAATCGCGAGCCTAGCTCTGCTTTAAGGTCAAAAAATCCCTAAAAAAATGTAGTAGCCAAAGTGACAATTTTTGGCTTTACAAGCGGTTATGTGATACTGCTGGATGTGGAGACTTCCTGTAGTCTTGTCATTAACATAAACTAACCAGGCCAAATTCCAGATTAAGATATGAGAGTGGTATTGATCACTGAATGTAACTTGTAGCAAGAAAACAAATAGGAGGTTGCTGCCGCTTTGGCACAGGATGCAGGTTGTCTAGTAATAGCAGGGTTGGTGGGTCGATCCCCAGCTTCTCCTGTCCACCACATGCCGAAGTGTCCTTGGGCAAGACAAAGCCACAGTATCTGGCAAGGTGGCTCGCTGTCTCACTGTGAGTGAGAATGGGTGAATGAGAGGCAGACTGTAAAGAGCTTTGTTAGTAATTAGTAGGCACACATACCACTAACAATATGTGAATCCAGACTGGTGCATTTCATTCAACTGGTGAACATGTGAGACAAAGACCAGGCTTTTCTAGACATTACACACAGTCGCAAGGGTTGCGCATGACATAAGAATGTGAGAAAGAAAATCAGAGGCAAGGAAGTTCAAGAAAAGGGGGGCTCAGTGCTCTGATTCAGTGAAGATCTTACTGTCTTTGGTGTTTTCTTACATCTGCCTCAGATGCTCCAGGTTCTACATTCTCCTACACAAGAAATCTGAGGATTACAGACGCTAAAATATTTTCATCTTTTCGGTCGAAGTGGAACAAAGGAGCTTTACAAACACATTAGTGGAGCTTTCTATATACATCCAATTACTGATTCTGTATGAAAACACCACTGACCTAAATACAGCAACGAATGCTACACCTACAATGTGCCCTCGGACATAAAGAGGTCTTAACAAAGAGAATGGTGAATGAGGCTGCTTTGAAACACAGTGCAGCTCATGACTCTGCTAACAGAGTCGTTCCTGGAAGTAAAAATGGCATCAAACTACTCCCGCAACATCAATTAGCCCTTGATACCTGTAAGGTTGTCCTGACATTTATTTAATTAGCAGGAAGCCACTCAAAGAAACAGAGGGACATCAGTCATAGTCTTTAGGACTGTGTAGAATATTATAGGCTGAAACTCAGCACTAAAATAAAGCCTTTCATACGGTAACAAACACTCCCTCTTTCCAGCACATCAAAGAGAGCATTACAGTTCGTCCTGTTACAAGGCTCCTGATGAATCCTTTTTTTATAAACAGAAAAGCCCTGCTGCTGACATAGCTCATCTTCAATATGATGTTCATCGACTAATAAAAGCACATGCAAGAGTAGACAGCATTGTTTAAATAAAGGAGTACAGCTGTAGCTCTCTGAAGTGCGAGTTACTTTGTTTCTTGCTAGAAGCAACTCTTTCAACTGATGAAATGAGTCATCCAGTGAAACATATGTATGGGTTTTTTTCCTTTTTAGAGTGCAAATGTACAAATGCATTTTTCATCACTGGGTTTCATCTTGAGCACCAAAATGAACTGATTAGCTTACACTATGCTTGTTCATGTTCTAAAGCAATAAGATGGAAATAACAGTACATTCAACACGGCAGTGGCCAGGGCTGTAATTTCCAGGAACGTGCAATGTTCAAGGACAAACTCAGAAAGACCTCTTCAAAAATGTTTTTACATTTCAACAAGATTTATTTAAACATGTCATTAAGAGGGGCAAAATTATGAAATTATGTTTCTGCCATGTCTGCTGTCAAGCTTTTAGTTTTGTTGTTGTTGTTGATTTTTGATCATTCTTCAGTTCTGATATCACTGCAAGATGTTTTAAAGTGCAGGACTCAAGAGGATGGCCTTAAGTAGCAGTGGTAAGAGCGTGATATTTACTACAGAAATATTACAATGTGCTTTTTGGCATGTGAGAAAAATGAACAACACTGTTAACAATATGTCCCCATGCTTGCAGCTCTGTGAGGCTTTGGCACAGTGTGAATTTGAGCTAAATGCTATTATCAGACAACGCTAACATGCTAATATTCAGTCGTCAGAGTGCACTGTTTTATTTCTTAAGATATAAGAATATCAACAGATATTTCCATTTTATACTTTTTATAACAGGAAATTATACAGTATGTGTCATGTCGGTTGTCAATCAAGCTGTGACTTCAGAATATTGCTGCTGGTTAAACTTAAACTTAAAGTTTCAATTCTTTTTTTTTTGTTTGCCAAGATATATTTTTTGGAGTGGTTTGTGTTATTTGAGAATAGTGTATATCAGCGGCACACTAAGAAATCAACTGTATGTAGTGCGCATGCTGTCTGCTTTGAGTATATTTTATTTGTAACTACATACTAAAAAAACTGCTCAGAATCAGTATGCACTATGGGTTTGGAACACACGTTCATGCTTTTCATGTTCAGCATCATACCATGTTAGCATGGTTGTTTGATTGGCGCTAAACTCAAAGTACAGCTGAGGCTGATGGGAATGTCATTTGTTTTGCAAGTATTTAGACATAAACCAGTAGTATCGGAATAAATTTCATAATTCCCATTGTTGTTGAAAAATTTGAGTTTGGACAAAAGTGGTGGGCCGACCAACAGACAAACAACATGACAAACTGACATGACCACCCGCAGAGCTGCACCGCTGAGGTGGAGAAAAAAAATGGTTACACTCCAGATCAAACAGAGCAATTTTACTGTTTTTATGAGAAAGTAAGTCCTCTCCTGTGTTTTCAGCAGCATAAGTTGAGTACTTTCTCAACCCTTGCACTCTGGCTTCTCTACCATCAGTCTTTGTACACGGACAGCAGAAAAGGGGTTTACAATTTGACTTCCAATGAGGAACAACATTATGATTACTGACAGTCGGAGAGACCACGCTGAGAGACAAAGAGAAAAAGGGGCTGAAGGGCACAAAGAGAAACACAGAGTCCAAAAGTCTTTTGCAGGAGTTGAGAATTTGAGTGTTTCCTCATTGCCTCATTTCAACAATCCCTCCCTCAACACTCACCTTCCCTTGTGATGACACACTGGAGTAATTAGTGCTGAAGTTGAGAAGGTGTTAATCCTGGATGTAGGACCCCCCAGATCCATTCCAAACAGAGCAGCCCATTAGTGGCCTGATGGAGTAAGCTATGAGGTCAGCAGCTCACAGTGAAATAGTGGTAATAGGAGACTTGGGGTGGGCTAGTGAGATTTCACTTGTGTGTCCCATTCCCATCCTGTGGGAGCAACAGTGGAAAAGCCAATTCCCATCTTGTCTTGCACAGATTTGGGCATTATGTCTCAGGGCAATGGGGATTTCAGCTTGAAGGATTTGGGGATTAACAGAAACCTATCACACATGCTGGGTCACCTACTGCAGCAGCCACATGTGGGAGAGACAGGGTTCCCACCAATATGGATTTTCAGCCATGCTAAGAGAATGGCTCTACGGATGGTAATGTTGGTCAATCAGTTGGATTGGTCGGTCGATCAGTCAACCACCTTGATCCTATCCCAACAACTATTCAATGGATTGCCAATTATGTACAGATATTCATGGTCCACAGAGGACAAATCCTACTGACTTTGGTGATCCCCTAACTTTTCCTCATCTGTCACCATGGGATTGGCATTTGTAGTTTTGAATGAAATATCTCAATCACTATTGGATGAATTCCCTAGTAATTTGGTACTGACATTCATGCCCCCATCAGGACGAATTGTAATAACTTTGGTGATCTTCTAACTTTTCATGTAGCAACACCATCATATCAAAATTTCAATTTTGTCCTATACAGTGGCTTATGACCAAATGCAAAACTCATATAGCATTCCTATTAGCTTCAGATGTACTTTGAGTTTAGTGCTAATTAGCACATTAGCTTGCTAACACAGTGATGGTGGACAGGGTAAATATTATACCTGCTAGACATCAGGATGTTAACATTGTCACTGTAAACCTTTTAGCATGCTCACATTAGCATTTAGCTCAAAGCACTGCTGTGTTTAAGTACAGCTTCAGTGCTAACATGGATGCAGACACTTGGTCTTTTATCTATGTCATTATATCAATCCAAAATATATAATTCCATGATATATTCATTCATCTACATACAAATGGCAAAACATCCAAATATGTGGACCCCAATAAGACATATACACACACACAAACACACAAACACGTAAAAGGATCAACGGGTCCCAAATTGCTGTGGGAAAAGCACAACTAACCTCTGCCTCACAGGTCTTTCTTTACAAACCTGTTTGCTACATATAATACTCTCTCAGCAGCTTATATTCCCTCCATCAAAAGCTTCCACAATATAAGGGCTGACGGTTTAGGAGCAAGGCTGGACTCCAATCAAGAACTTGTTACAGTAAATACCCTGACACAGTGGTGTGATGACCTTTCTGTTGTGAAATTATTGATTTCGGATGACCTGGTGGTGGTTCAACCCACTGTGTAACTGCGAATTACACTGTTCCATCCATCCACTGTCTTGTTCTGTCCTTAGTCTCATCCAAGCGAAACCTAGTATATCTTGAGAATGGTGCTCTGTCAAAGAAAAAGAAATAAACAAGCAACCACTGCTGGAAAGAATTCATTTGTACACCACCTCTTTTGTACACGCCGAAACACTCTGCTTCCACTGCTACACCTCTAGTCGCTCACTCATTTTAAATGTGAGAACTGACCGTTGCATGTGTGCACCCCTCGCAAATCCAATATCTCCCCAGCATTCTGCAATCTCGCATAAATATTAACAAATTGCTGTTCCCAGATATAGGACGCAAAAGCAGTGACTACATGTTTCCTTCCTACTCCGCATCTATTCATTATTCCTTTCTTCCCCTCTGTGCTCCACAGAATTTCAGAGAAAACTGTCGATCCCACAAAAATATATTTGCACCTGTCTCTGTGTCTCTTTTTGTTCTCTGAAAGATGATGCAGACTGGGTTGGGAAATGCACCCACCCTGGTCTATCACACCCATGACTGACTGCTGTCTGTCATGTGGTGGTCTGCAGCTCTGTTGTTGCCTAACACCCAGATTTCTCACAGTTTCACGATATACCTCTCACATCTTTTCCCCCTCTCTTGTCTTCCCTTTCTCAGTCATGACATCAGGGATTGCTGAGGGCATTATTCCTTGCGTGCATGTTAGTTTCTCAGATTATCACACAGCAGTAAGCATCTCTGAGCTGTGCATGTCGCTGGTTTCCGCATTGTGTGTTTTGTTGGCTTCTCATAACATCGGCTTATCTATTATATCTGTGATCCCGTCATCCGCGGGCAGAGCTGCACGTGGTGACCAGGAGGAAGCAAAATGACACTGACTGTTATAATGACCAATGATGCTTAATGGAGGGAGACGTTTCTAATTGTGTCTGTCGTTCCTT
Source organism: Chelmon rostratus (assembly GCF_017976325.1). Taxonomy (NCBI): domain Eukaryota; kingdom Metazoa; phylum Chordata; class Actinopteri; order Chaetodontiformes; family Chaetodontidae; genus Chelmon; species Chelmon rostratus. The sequence goes on along the minus strand of NC_055668.1, from coordinate 16,753,432 downwards.
TGTGGCCAACAAATCAATGCCAGCTTGCCCTCAAAATGTCAAGTGACAGCTACCCCAAGGGTCTGAAAGACAGACCAGGGTGAGGTTATTTCCTAACTGGCTTTCACAAAAAGCAGTTGTTTCAACCCAGCCGGCAGCCATACGTCAACACTCCACCACAGAATGGATGGGTTTGAGTTACATCCCAGGAAACTGTGCCCAAAGGTGGGTTACACACCAGACCAAAGGGAATATGTGTAATTTCTACGCGTTCAGGGGTGCTCAGGGCAGGTTTAGTCTTCTTTCTGCCACTTTGTTTAGACAACACATGCGTTCTAATCTTTCTAATTAATTCTGTCTGATGCTGCGGTTTGACCAGATAATATCCTCAAATCTAATCCAGGTCATTTGGTTCTCTCTAATTATTTATTGAGTTTCCTCTGGCCAGAATAAAAGATCAGACCTCAGAAAACCAGTTGATATGCAGAGGGGAGACAAAGACAGACAGACAGAGACAGAGAGCCAGAGAGAGTGTGATTCATCAAAGATGTGTAAACACTGCTGCTTGATTCTTGCCCTTATGGGACTTCTTTTAGTTTTGCTTTTAGCTTTTTTGAAAGCTAATGAGCAGACTGCCAATTCAACCACTGATCACCTGATTTTAACTTTGTAGATTCTCTCACAGACTGTTTTTTTTCCTAAATTTAATCACACTAACATTTAAACAGAGGCAGTTCTTTTAATCCAGCTCTCAACAACAAATGCGTTACTATTCTGAGAATCACTCAAGCAGCCATCAGTCAACCTTTTGATCATTTAAAGTATTCTTTCTGATGTTAAAATAACAAGTGTCAGGGAGTCGAGTTTTAGGCAACATGAGATGTACAATATGACAAAATATTCTGCAAAATATTGTAAAACAAATTTGAATACTACAACTAGGCTTCTTCCTATTGTATCACAATCAGATTGAAGGTTGAAGGGATGATTGATGACTGTTGCCAATGTTAAGGTGATTTTAACCAACTAACTAACTAACTAACTAAGATGTTATAAACATAATCTCTAGAACCTGTGCCCTACTGTGCATGTACTGATGTTTCTGCTGGAGCTGCATGTCCGCCCACTGAGCCCCATCGATCACATGAGAGTAACAAGAGAATTTTGAATCCTTAAAAATTTTGCTTTGCACTCCAAGCACTCCACAGGAATACTTTATGTTATGGATATGATTTGGATTGTGTTATTAAAGATAAGATAATGATGTTACATGGAGCATAATGCTGTGATCAAGCACAGACACACAATGACTTTTAAAAGGGAGCAGTTGCTTAAATGGAGGAGACATTGCTATTAAATACAGATTTTAATGTTGGTTAGTGGTTAAATTGCAGTTTAAATAAAATGTTCACACTCTTTCATAAATGTCATGTAATAGCTTGCAGATAGGCTGGGAATATCTTTAAGATCACTTGCGGCATCTAGATAAAGCCTATAATATCCCCAAAAACAAGATGTTACATCGTCCATGCTGGCATTTCACAGAGACAAGAAATTCCTTGCTATCTAACGCATGATTCAATAACTGCTAACATACTGTAACTCAGTTTTTGAACACTATCCAGGTAGCCAGTTGCAGCTGAGTGTCGGCGCACTGAGAAATGTCCTGGCACTGGAGGGCTGAATGTCAGTCGGCTCTGGTCCATATACAGCTGCCAGGTTTGGCCAGATTTTTGGAGGTGAAGACTTTGGCTGAAAATCTCTTTCAGTTAGCAACACGCGGGCTAGCTTTGGGCAAGTGTCAACTCATGGCATCAGCCCAAGTTTTTCATTCTGGCAGGGCATTCATCATAAATCTGGTTAAAGTCAGGCAACCACTTGTGCCGGATTAAGGCCGCTGTTGAAACGAGCCATTTTGGATAAACGTATACCAACCAATGAGCTGCCTTTTACGGCCAAGGATCTTGTTTTCCCAGTTGATTAATACCAGATATTCTGTTCCACTACTCCGTGTATGTATCTTTGACTACTTCATTTATTACTTAAACACTACGCAAAAAGTCCACTAGATGTGGTTAGGGTTAGGGAGAGGTTGTGGTTTGTGTTAAAATAGCTCATTGGTTAAAATTAGAAATCAACATGATAGTGAGTAGGAAATGTGAAGCGAACAGTAGTCTCTGTGTCAAAGTCCAACATTTTTTGCCTCTTTTCTCTATGGTCTTTGTGCTTCTATACCAACATTGCACTGTTTCAGAATTCTTATGGCCACTAGAGGGACTTGTCACTTAAACATAAACGTTTGGGGGCATCTGCTGTATTGACTGATGCTGTCATTTTTCTTGGGAGAACAGAATGAAGTATGAAGAATAAACAATGTGTTTCTGTTTTTTGTCTTTTTGCTGTACTGAACATATCATTCTCACTTTTTTTACTCTATTTTTACATGTCATACCAATCCATCTGCATTTGCCAATATGTACATATATACATTTAGCATACAAGCTAAACCATAAATGCAAATCCCATACTCCTGAATCTACTTTATCTATCTAATGCTTCTGATATCTCCACCTTCCCATCAATAAACAAAAAAAGAAAAAAAAAATCAGTAGACTCTCTGAAGTGAAAAATGCTCTGTTTATCTCTCTATATATTCCCAATTAGTAAACCGATCCAAACAATGTTGTAGGACAACTGAGGGAGAGTGTGCCTCGAGGAAAACCTCTCCATCTTCATTCTGGCTCACAAACTACAGCATGATAAAGACATTGTAGCACAGTTACCACTGCGGTGGAGGGGAGGCCATGACAAACATTTCACAGAGAAGCTGAAGTCAATATCCTGCTGACATCAAAGAGGTGGCACATACTGCCCTATTTCAATACTCACACTAGCCTTTAAAACTATTTTTACTCCCTGCTTTCATATGTCAGCTAACCCTCTGAGTGAGAGCTCTAATGACCCCGCATTGAGATGATGTGCACGGTAAACATCTCCTGAACTGCATTTCTCTCCCACATGGGTAATTTTCAGCGAAGCTTTGCTATAATTTGTGAGGTGCTATTAATGATGCGCCCTCAGGCTTTATGTTTGTTAGCAAAAAAAAAAAAAAAAACAGCATCACTGAGCAGTGTGTGCATTTTCTCAGAAGAAATGTCCGGCCCTGCACTGCATCTACATTTTGCAGGATGAAATGCATTTAAATTTTAAAGACAACACCAAAAGTTCTATTTTTACCACAGTGTGGACATTTTTATTTTCCCTTGTGAGCATTGTGCATTGATGGGACTCACTTTAACTGTGATGATGACATGAAGTATTGCTTCAGGAGGACACGTTACAGAGGCACTGCATGTTTTTGAGCTGACTAAAGTTAAGAGATTAAGTTATTTAGAGTCTTAAGTATTCTTGGAGCATGTTGGGTCCTGACTTTCCAACTTGCCAAGTTTGAGGGTCCATAACATTTTCACCTAAAATATAGAGTACCTCAATTCTGGCCTGGTTTGCAGTGGGAATTAGGGTCTGTAAGGATTGTGTGTTCACAAACCATTTGTATCTTGACACAAGCTCTCTCCCATACACACAACACCCGATTATCACTGGGTTTCTCATTTACCAGAGAAAGTTTAGCTGCATAATAATAACATCCTGTTTATGTTTACGACCTAAAGATACTGCTGTAGCTTCCTGGATATTAACTCATCCATACACACTTCCTTTTATTGTTCCATCTGAGCAGAAAGATGGATCTAAAAAAACAAACAAACTCTTTTCCCTCCTGTGTTTCCTAAATGTAGCATGCACAGCAAGACAATGAAAGGGCTGTGTACGAAGAGAAAATGTCAAAAATGGTGTGCAAAATGGGTATTTTAAGGTCTCATCAAGTAGGCTGCATCTATGAATAGGAAGGAGATTAGTCCTTTAACATATATGAATGTCTGCAAACTACAAGCCACTTAGATTGCATATATCCTGATGAAACATAAATGAAATCCAGTCCAAACACTCTTTAAAAAAACATGTTCAATTGACAGCTGGTTTAACGTCTGCAGCTCTGCATGTGAATGAGCCAAGTGGTGAATGACAGAAATTTTAACATTATTTATGCTGCCTACTCACCCTTCTGTACAGTGTAAACCGTGTTGTCAGCATTTTCTGTTGCCGTGGACAGGCACCAAACGCGGAGAGCGAAGATCAGAAAGGCAAAGTTCTTCCGCCGCCACCAGGTTCTCATGATGCGCGGGCTCGGTGGGGTGCAGCCGGGGGAAAGCGTTCCGGTCAGACCGCGTTGTTAATGCAGCACGACCAGATACTTCACACAAGGGACGGGATGGAGCTTTGGGTCAGAGCAGTTCACGGAGGTGTTGCGGGGAAAGACGGGGAGGGGGGAAAAAAAAGCTTTACCAGCAAGAGTCCAACTAGATGCGGCAGACTGTCATTTCAAGAAAGAAGCTGTCAAAAACTTTTCGTTCCTACACCAGACGTTTGGCGGCCAACTGTCGCGGGGACACCGTGCGAACACATGTGTCAGCTAAATGTTTTTAGTGTGGAGGTGTTGCTCATGTGATAGGGGTATGGCAAGGAGCGGCAGAAATAATGAGAGGATGTTGGAGAGTAGTGAAGCAGACTTGACATCCCCTCGCGTACCGGAGCAGCCACACTTTGCCATGTGCGCCTCGAACTCCGCTGGGTCCTAAAGCCAGAAAAATTCTGTCAAATCCAATTAATTAGCTGCCAAATCCAATTTTGCGATTTCACCCATTTACCATCTTCACCCATTTACCCACTTAACGCTTTTTACGGAGATAGAATAGCTATTTCATATCGAAAAACCCAAGTCTCAAAGCACACCAACCTGCCACAGCTAGCAAGACTGTGTCCAAAGAGAAGGAAGAACATAGCATTGTCAGCTAATCGCTATGTGTGACTGACAACAAAAAAAAAACTTGGAAGAAATTGATTAAAAAAAAGTCATGTTTTAGTTTCTCCTATGTTTCGCGACGGGAGTAGTAGCTAGTTTCTAGTTTTTTTAAATGTTTGTAGCCTACTTGTTTATGTTTGTAAGTAAGCCGGTTAGTTGCTAAGTATGTTAGCTAGCTACTTTTTTCAAAATAACTTTATTGGACGAACAATAAGCTGCATGACAAATAACAGAACAGGGTGTTCAGAAAAAGGTATTGCTACCAAAGCAGAAAAGGGAGAAAAAAATTCCATCCAAGTTCATGAAAAACACACAAATCAAACAAAAATTTTAATAAAATAAAAACAACAACAAAATTTACATATTTTTAAATTTCTACAATTGTGACGGGAATGCTTTTCAAAAGATGATTCTACTAGAATTCTAAAATTCATAGTACAGCAATATATATATATATTTTAATCCAGTAGAAAGTGAAAATTCTGGCTTTGTGTGCTGTATTTCTGTTACCGAACAGTTAAACGTTTTTAGAAACCACACTTAAAAGAAAAAAAAGAGTGGGAACGAAAAATTATAACTTTCACACAAGATAAACTTTGCTTCAGCACAAAATATTTATTAGCTTTTTTCTAATTCTTCTTCTTGAACAAAAAAACTGAGACGGAACAGTGTGTTATGCATACACATATCCTGTATGTGTCTGTAAGTGCAAACCAATTGTATAACAAATTTTTCTCCGACCACTGTGGATGGAGGTTTATGAGTGGATGAGGTTTCAAAATAAAATATTTATTTATTTATTGTTGACATAACAAATTGCTAAAGTTACAGTTAATAGGAACTTTGATCTATGTCCTCTTGCTTCAGTCCCCCATGTCTCTGCTCTGGTGTGACAGAATTTTTGATGTTTTGATCTAGTGAGTCCACAGTGGATTAAGATGATGACTCCTCTCCTAACTCACTCTTTCTAAGACATGACGGATGCAGCCTGAGAGACACAACCAAGTAAGATACAAGAAAAGCTTTGAAAAGGACACTTCCCAGGTGGTTACATAGTCTGACTGTGGCACTGCTTGAGATGGAATTGCTGGAAAATGTAGTGTGAAACACCATGATGGGTTGTGTAGAATGAAACTGTGCATATACGCTGATGGGATTACAAGTTGACATTTCAAAAAATGTTAAGCTTTTAACCTGTTGAACCTAACTTCCCATGAAAAGTTTCTTTTTGACAACTTTGAAAGGAGATTTGAATTAAAGCTGCGTGTTTTCACACGATGCTTGTGTTCATGACGTGTATGAGTCATGATTAAGGTTTGTAATGTTGAAATGAAATAAAAGTGCTTCATGATTCAATTTTCAGTGGGAATATTGTACATTTAAAAAGTATTCAGCAATCAAAATGGTGAATCATGCCCCCATTTCGCAATACCGCGGGATGACATTGTCTCCTCTTTCTCTCTGTCTGTCCACACACACACACACACACACACACACACACACACACAGACTGTCATCACCATGGTCCCATCTGTGTTTTGCGCAGACTACCTGGTCTGGTTTAGTCTAATCTTTTTTAGTGTGTGTACGCTGCAGGCAAAAAAGTCACAGATGTCTCTGTGCAGGCATCGGTTCACTCCACATCTCCACTGAGGATACAAGCTGCAGAGAGAAGGAAAAATTGCAGTGCTTCGCCTGAGCTGACTTTGATTGAGTTATGTCCTTAAAATCCCTCAATGTCTTTGTGCATCCGTGTACCTTCATTTTCACTCTGAAGACTTTTATCAAATTGTATAGCCTAAAAACCGTCCTTATTTTGTTGCTCACTTGTAACTGTTGAATTGGTTCTGTTTTGTCTGTGTGTGTTTTTAAATGACCTCGCCCTGCTGCATACAGTAAATATTGTAAACTTTAGTTGGCAAGACTGTTTGCATTGATTTTACAGTCACAATCCTGAAACACAAAGCCACTGCTGGAAAGACATGTCCATGAGGCTAGATGTGCAGATAATGAGTGCCAGTGAGATGTTTAGTGACTAAACACTTACAATCTGTGGCTTTGCTTCAATGTACACAATTAGCTCTGTAAACTCAGCTAGTGTTCTCCTTTCTAAGCCAGACATATCAGTGCTACCCTCAGGGCATCTGAATCAGTCAGGGACATTGGGAAGCCAGTAGAGGGGCCTCAGAGCACACAGTCTCCATTATGCGGAGATAGCAATGTGACATACAGACACATGATGCCTCAGAGAGAGTGGGGCTGACTGACAGGAGCCCTTCTCCTTGTATACAACTGCCTGTCAGTCTGTGCTCATCATCTGGAACCAGCCTACATGGCAGGAGAGCAGTTCTCCCATGTGGATTACTCTTTCAAATGGCCTCGCTGGCATCAGTAATGCCAGTGGATTAAAATACTGTTTACTACATACAGTATGTTGTTTGCTTTGGGCCACAATCCTCCATTCTGGATGGGCGAACCTTGCAGTACACAGCAGCTGGTCTGTCATTTTTATACTGGAAGAGAATGAACTACAGTAGCAGACTAAAATTCAGGTTATATTCAACATTTAATCCAGCATTTCGTTTGAGATTCAAAACCCCCTTTATACTCCAGAGCAACCCACCCACCAAAAGTCTGCCACAGCAGTTTGTTTTTACATTATGTGTGTGTCTGAGACCTGCGGCACATGTCCTTCCCCTCTTCTCTCCTCATCCCAGCAAGCTCTGTTTAAATGCCACCAAGATGTCAGTCACCTTTACAGGCTATATGTGGAGTGCGGTCCCAGGCAGTGCTCAGTCTCCTCTCTTATTACAATGTCATCTCTGGTTTGGAGCTCTGTGACAAAGGCCCCTTTCACAGCCGCTGCATGTCTCCTGAGTTCGATTAGCTTGGAATTCCACTGTTCCGGATGGGAGGCTCCAGAGGCCTCGAGGCAGACCAATGACGAAGCATGGTTCTCCCCTATCCCACTTTATAAACACCTATAGTGCTGTACCAATGACAGAGTCAAGGTGCTTTGCTCAAAGCACTGAGACTCAATTTCCTGGAAAATGACACTACTTCTAAATAGAATGCCCTTGGAATACTTTTATTGCATTTTGAGATACATTAGAGGAAAATTAGTTTGTAGATAAGGAATCAAATCATCAGAGAAGAAATGGGTAGAATTATATGATTAATCTGAATTACATATAATGGTCAGGTGTTCATTTGAGCAGGGCAAACAGATTGCAATTTCATTGCTTTATTATTTTAAACTGTCGAACCCTTCTTCATTTTTCAATTACGGGTGTGTTGGAGGGAGGTGAGAAGGTTCGGCTTTGTCAGTGTCTGCACACAACAACAATTAACGTAATAACCTTCAACATCATACACAATCTTCATCTCTAGAACACTTTTACAGTATAGTTGTGCTGAACGAAATTGCTTATTTTGCAATTTGTGGCATAAGCCAAAATATCAAGATGTGTCTTTGTTACAAGTCAAATCAAATTATATAGATAAATACTGGTGACAAATAAAGGAAACTCCTCTAAACACGTCTTCCTGTTACCCTAATAGCTGCACAAGCTTGTTGACTGTCAGCAAAATGTAATCTTTGTTTCTTTTCGTTGTCATTTGCAGGTTGCAAGAAGATACAAGAGGAATTGAGCCTTAATACTGATGAATACATATGCACAGGTGCAATGCTTGCACTGAATATTAACTGACTCAAATACAAAGTCCTATTTAATGCACAGTGAGAAGGTTGAACAGCCAGAATGGTCAGTGAATTCACCCCATTTATCTTTGCAGGATCTGGTCCAGAAGTCTCTGCAAAACAAGAAAAACAACAATGTTACAGAAAATTTCCCCCCAAAAAAACTGATCAAAAACACATCTGCGTTATCTGCACTCGGAGCCTTTCTTCCCTCAATCTCTAGAGAGCAGCTCTGCATCACACAGGAGCGACTCCTGCTGCTAAATTGGCTTTCACTTCCATCAGACTCACCCCTGAGATGTCCAAGCCCAGGTAGGGGGAATAATTCTGACTTGCTATCTAACCAAACACCCTGCTATGCAATCACTCTCCTCTTACAGTGCTACAAACAGCTGGAATCTAATTTCAGCCAGCATTCAAAACTGCCCACCCTCTACCCTGCACTATCAAACCCCGCTGTCACTCTTCTCCGGCCCTACCTCAGTGTGTGTGTGTGCTGGAGACTTTCTGACAAAAATGAGGCCTCTAAAGCACACAAGACTCAGTGTTTATCAGGGAGGAACATACTCCTTTTCTCCCAATCTCACTGTGGTTGAGCCTGGCTAATAGCTTCATTTGAAAGGTGGCAAGGTCACTCTGGCATCGCAACAGCCGCGCCTGCTCCATTTCTCCGAGACATAAAACATTCTCTTACAGAGACATTTTGACGTCACACTAAATACGCCCTATAGACGCTGGCTGTGTCCGTAAATCACACAACGCTGTGGTTTTACTGGAGATTCACTGTTTCCCTAAAAATGAAAATTGCTGGAGGCTTGAGGAAAAACAGTTCCCAGTTTACCCAAACATTGGCAAACTAGAGAGAAGCCAATCATCTTGAATAACATACTGGTAAAAACATTCACACACATATATTCTCTCTCTCTGTCCCACACACACACATGCTTACACATCCATCAATTTTGGGCATTACATAGACTTTCATTCATTTCCTGGAGACTTACACTAACTATCAACACGACCTACCTCACCTTAACCTGAACCTAACCTAACCTAAAATGTGATGGTTTTTGACTTTAGAGGAACTTGTGCTTTGTCCCAATAAGGAAGACGAGTCCCCACAATGTGACTGTGTATACAGATTTGTGTCCCCACAACGTGAGTTATACACACGCATGATCTGAAGATGCCATGATTGTGTAAGTATCAGAAGCATCTCCTCACCTTTCTCACCTCTCACCTGACTGACAGTAAATTCATTGTTTGGCTTAAGTTATAATGGGAGAGTGAGTGAAGGCTGAAAGGATCTGTCTGACACTACATATCCTAAATATGTAATTTGTTTGCCACACATCCCTCACTGGTGGAGGGCGATGATACTGCCGGTCCTATGCATCGGGTCAGCAGGGCTTAGAATAAGTAATACTGAGTTATTACTGTGTGAGCTTTGATTTTTACAGTGCTGAAAGCCACCTTCACCACGTGGTTTAAACAGTGAAATGGGAATATGCAGTAAGGGTTTAGTTTTGACATGAGTGATCAGAAGATTCTTTCCTGATCTGATTTTGAAAGCACCACTGAAACATATCAGATTTTACATAAAATGAGGGGAAACTGAAGGACCTACGTTTTGAACGCACGATTCTTTGGCCTAGTCCAGTGTGATAAATGACTGAAGATCTGGCTTTAGCAGTCAAACAGTGACCTCTGCTGGACAATAATCAAACTATGTTTCATTTTACCGTCATGAATGATACTCATATACAGAATATAGATAATTCATATACACTTTGAATAACACTAAACACTTCATTTACACCTAATGAGCATGTGTCATCTAGACTTATTACTAATTTTTTTGTCAAGTTTGCATTGTTCAGTTTTATGGTACATGCTTTGTGACCATCCTTTAACATCTTGGAACCATTTTCCATGCATCCCTCAGATTGGTCTGTTTTGTAGATCCATAAATAGATGAATCAAGTCCAATCAAAACTCTGATGACACATTGGAGTAAAATATGCCTGTTTTGAACATTTCTTATCCTCACCCACAATTATAAGATGACTGTCATCAGCCTAGTTTAGAGGATGTGAAATGTCTGAGATGACTGTAATAATGTTTTTCAAGGCTATAAACAAAGTAAGAATAAGAAAATGTTGCACCTAACCACGGCCCACCTCCAGGGTGTCAAATGAATGTGATGATAACACAGTGATGAGCATCTGCACATCTAAAAAAAGCTCCTCATCAACACCATTTCTTGCAAAGAGCATTCAGATTTTAAAATGATCCCCTGGTGCAATGTTAAACAGCACGAGATGCCTTCAGAGCACAGTTAAAGCACAACGTTAGAAACTGAGAGTCTTATGTTTGGGATTTAAGGCGTCTTTTGTTGCAGCATTGTTTCTTATTTCTATTGCATACGTCAATGTTTTGAACTGTTCTAAGTCCAAAATCTACCTTTTTAAAAACCTCTGCTCGCAATCTGTTGGTTTGTGATACCGCTTTCTTTTTCTCCTCCTCCTTCTTCTTTGTCACCTCCGGCAGCTTGTTGTAAATCCTACAGACACAAAAAAGACAAATTCATACAGGGCAGGAGAACATGGTATCAAAAGTCTGAGGGTGGCAGAGCTATGCCAGCGGATTGGCATACTAGAGAAGTGGTATTATCTAGATAGACCACAGCCAGCAAAAACCTGGATCCACTGATAAACAGGTCTCACACGGACTCCTTTTTCACTCCCACAACTACAGCCAATTTGTTAAGAGATCCTCCAAGTCAGATAGTGTCGCTTTTGAAAAAAATTACAATGGGCAGCCATCATCTGATCAGGTGTGCCTTTCCAGATAAGGCATGAAAAAAATAAAACGAAAGATAAGGCATACAGAGGGTAGCTCATATCTCCTGTCAAGACATTTGGACATTAAACATCTATTGTATCCATAGAGTATGTGAATGTGCGAACGTGCATCGTGGCTGTGGGCAAACCTGGCAGGTATGACAAACAAGCTTGATGGATTGTGCTGGCAAAAAAAAAAAAAAAAAAAAACAAAGAGGGAGGAGAGACAGAGTGACATCGTCTGGAGAACTCACCGTCTGGACCTCAGCTGCATCTCTCTGCCTGATATAGACCTCTCTCTAGGCTTGAAAAGGTTATCTAGGACACACACACACAAACACACACACACACACACACCAACATGCACACACACACACAAACACATAGGAATAACAAACAAGAATTAATATGGAAATGAATCCTGAATATGTTAATGAACACTGAGGGCTGTGTGTGATCTCTCTTTTTTAGACAGTTAGACATTTGAGCATTAGCACACACACACTCACACACACATGCATGGACACATATCAAAAACACACACACCGTACATAGCCGTACGCAGTCCCATCAAGTCGGACTACTCTGTCTCTGCCATTGAACTGAAGTGTACTGCCAGAGTGCTGCTGCTCAGGTCAACAGCACCAAGACTCCTTGTTCATAATTAGACTTCAGACTTGAGTCAGAGGTCAGTGAGAGTTATTCTAGGTGCCTAATTCCATGACTCCTCCATGCCCTTTCAAAAGTTGGAGTCCTTCAGTTCCAAGAAGTATTATATCTCCTGACTTTATTAATGTTTACTTAAGGGTTGAGCAGTCAGATGTCGGCCACACTTGGATTTGCTGCAAAGAAAAATTGCTGTAAACAATCTGCTGCGGTGAACGTCTTGGAAAAAAAAAAGTGATCACGCCGGTGTAATCAGAAAACGTTTAAGAAATTCTCACATCTCCCAACCTATGTGGAGAATCAATCAAATTCTAGCTTTTAAAATTCCATATTTCAGTGAAGCAGACAGAGAATCAAACAGCTGAGTTGAAGCCGCTGAGAGAAATGCTCGCCTCAACCGTACAAAGTGTGAGAACGATGGAGAACACTCACGACAGTGTTTACACTGAATGTGCAGCAGTGTATCACGATCTACCGCTTTAACAGTCTCAAACTAGAAAAATACCATGTTTGATACCCTCTCATGAAGAAGCACACATGTGATCAATTATTATGTTACTTGAAAAGTTGAATGAAAAGTTTACTTCATCTTTACTGACAGCTGTGGAATTACAGGCATCTTTATACCTTGCCGGATGACATTTTGACAAACTCTGGTTTAAACTGGACATTTTACACAGGATTTTACTTTTCATGATGAGTTTACAGCCATTTATATCACATCTCATTCATATGCTTCACTTTGGTGTGTCTCTTCACTATGATTTCTTTTTATCTATATTTGTGAACTTATATGTTTTTTGTATTCCATATGACAAACGTTTGCTTTGTTACATTTCAACCTTGTTTAATTCCTGAATGCAAACCAGTTATCCCACAGTTAAAAAAAAAGTTGAAACAAATGGATAAGAAGGTATCTTAGGGATCATTATATTCTAGACACGTTTGGCCTCATCCTGTGTGTATTCCCTGCATACAGAGCTTCAAGAGAAATATGCCTCTACTGATCTGCAGTACTTGATATTGGCCACCAGAGAGCAAAGTTGGATAATTGCCACTATACTTGTTGGAGAACAATATGTAAAATTCTCTTTTCCCCCCAGATCACCTGAGGTAGTTGAGGTTAGCATGGATTATTTGAGAAACAGTCCAGAAAAGCCAACATGTTTCAGTATGACATGACCTCAAGTTCCTTATTTATATATTTGCCTGTGTATGGCTGGGGCTGACATGGTTACTCCTTACCAGAAGACTATACCTACTGAAAGAGCCTTCATCCAACAGTCCAAGGATTTGATGAATGTGTTCGCCCGTGCAGAAGTGATGTAACAACAGATTACAGATGGTAAAAGATTGTTTTAGAAGATGAGGGCCTGCTTTGGACAGACTCATCTCAAACTGCTAGACTGTGAATTGATTGCTGTCGTCACTGCAGTGGGAACCACCCTTCCACAAGTCTTCTATCATACTGTATGACTTACAGCTGTTGGTGCACTGGTCTCATCATGGGAGGCTTGACAGCAGAACCGAAACCTCCTGACTGATTGGCCAATGGCCAGAGAGATGAAATTGTGTTTTACTAAATGGGTTTCTGCTGCTTTTCCACGTTCCAGCCAGAGTTATTTAGCTGCACTCACCACTAAGTGGATCCGGTGTTGTGCAGTTCCTCTTTTGTTTATATCGATTCTCCCGGAGGCCCTGCACCAGGTCTGGATTGGAGTCCTGCAGCGCTCTCCTTCTCATGGCCCTCTGCTCCAACCTCCTCACCCGATCCTGAGACCGGCTGATGAAGTCTGGCCTGAAGAGCTCCAAAGCCTCCTGAGGTGGGTAGAGGTATGTATACAGTAAGCTGCTTGTTGGTGGGACGAATACAGTACAACACAGACACTAATCCTGTGGAAAGAGAAAAAAAAATCTTCATTGGGTTAGAATCTATTCTGAAAATATCCTTAATCTATTCCTTAACCTTGGAGAATCCTCTTCACATCCTTGTAATAGCTAGGAGGTGTAGGCAACATGGTAATATTATGCTCAGCTTTAGTGGGGATAAAGGTAAGAGAGCTTTACTCACAGGGGGAATCTGAATCCTTTAGAAAGCCTCACAAACCTTACTGGATCTTTACCCCTCACAACTGGGTAGAAAAAAAAAGTGGAAATAAAATAGAACCAGGGAGAAGGAAATGAAAAAATGAAAATAGTGTAATTATTAAAGATTTTCTTTCATTCCCGCTCTACTTGGCAGGGGCTGTGACAAATACCAAGCAAAGCAAAAATGTCTCCAAGTGTAAAAATCACCCCTCAAGAGATGCCGCTGCTGTTGTGATAGTGTTTATTCCAACAGTAAACAAATCAAGATTCTCTGTGTGGGAAGCCCTAATTGAAATAGTCCAATATATCATTCCAAATGTTGTAAAGGTCACATAATCTGCACTTTTCTCTATCTTATCATGAGCCCTGTGCGGTGGCACTATGTACAATACTAAACAGCTTTTCAAGGCATTTTCTTGATTCCCTGATTGACCTTTGTTGAATCATTATCCATTGTTTTTGCTTCCTCAGCCACACCACCGATTCTTTGACAGCTCTTAAATTTAATAGGTCAAAAGCAGTGGAACAGCTAGAAACGTAGAAACAAGTCAACCATTGGAGGTTGATTTTTTGCTCAAACTGCATAAAATACTGTAATATCCATGTTACAACTGACACAGTCTCTGGCATGTTATCAATAGGAATGATAACTACTTGTAATTTTGTATTGTGACCTTATGCACATACATATTGTTTATATTATAAAACTGCAATTCTTAGCACAAGAGCCACTTAAAGGGGTACTTTACACATCAATGTCTGCTTACGAGTCTTGGGGAGTGCTACAACTTGTGTGAAAAAGGTTGTACAAAGGCTTTCACAGTTATTCAGCAAGGTATGCAATTTGCCTCCAGTGATGTCACTTGAGTCAGTGTCAGGTGGGTCTGAAGAATACAAAATGAGTTGAAAATGATGAAAAATCTGGAGGTGTGGAGTTAACAAGTAGTGAGGTTACTGGACCACTGTACCACTCCTCATCTGAGCTTGAGGCTACATTAGCTGCTACTAGCTAACACACCAGTATCTCTGACTGAACTGGCCAAATTGCATTGTGGTGAATGTCGGCAGCAGACTTTGAAAAGGAGGAAGAATTTGCAGTATAAGAAAGATGTCTCTGGTTCTGCTGCATTGATTTTAAACCTTTTTCTGAACCATCTATTGCAAGTCTGACAATATTATAGTATATAGAAGTGCAATGCTGTAAATCAGTGGAGAAATCATTTAATGGAAATTTTATGGAGCTTTCATTCATATCTTCTGACCTTCATCAGCTTCAAACCATGTTGCTCATTTATCAGGAAGACCATCCCTGCAAAGTGGCAGGTTACTAGTTCCCCCCAACACAACATATGTATGTATATATATATGTATGTATATGTATACATATACATACATATATGTATGTATGTGTGTGTGTGTGTGTGTGTGTGTGTGTGTATGTGTGTGTGTATTTTTATATATAGTCTTTTGTATAAAATGTACATATATGTGGTCAACTTCTTGTTTTATTATTTTGTATTTTCCATTGCCTATTTCTTTCCACCTTCTATTACTATTTCTATTGATGCTGCCTGTAACACCTCATTTCCCCAGATAATTAATCCCCAGGGATTAATAAAGTTTATCTTATTTTATTTTATATGATCACTTGTTATTCTGTTATTCTCTACAGAGGTTCTAACAACTGATCCATCTCCATGACAATTTACCATACTCTATCTGTTGATGAAGGTCATGAGAAAATTCCAGTAAGTGGATCTTGTGCTTAGAAGTTTAATAACAATTAAGAATGAAACTTCAAGATGAAGGTTGTATATGCTTTGGAGTTTCTCTTGTGTAGTATATTTCCTAAAAGGCAGATATGGCTCCTACTTTGAGGCTGAGAGTCTTGCATTTGGCTTCCAGAGAACCAGCCTTCGGTCGGGAACAGGTTTTATCCAAAGCGGAGACTTTCTGAGGCTCTGCAGACCAGTCATGTTGTCGTCCCGCTGTCTTGTCACTCCCTGCTCGCTTGCTCCATGTTCTTGAGTCCACTTGAGAGACACATAGAGAAGTGAAATGACTGAAATTTAATGTGGCAACCCACATCATTCCACAATAAAAAACAAAACAAAACGTGTCAATGGATTGCAAAGACCAAACTGCCTTTCACAGGGAGTGATAATTTGAAGTGTATGTGTTTTTGCAGTTTTCTTACTATTTGGTGTTGACATACAGGAGATGTAATGCAAACGACTGTGTTCTTCCCCTCTGAGACTGAGTTATAGCACAATTTTCCCAACGTTCTTGAGTTCCATCTATGCTTTTACGATCTGGAGAAGCAGGAAAATGAAAGGACCTCAAACTGACCCTAACACACCCATACACGCTACCCCCGCAACTCAGAGAGAGAAAACCCAGAGGCAACACGAGTGTGGCCTATGAATAATGCAAAGGATGACAGTGCATCCATTCTGCACCCGTAACCCCATTCCTCTAACTTCTGTGGGCTATACATCTTTTCTGAAAACCGGCCCTGACCATGTGGCGTGTAGACAGGGCATCATCACATGCTCCGGGAAGCACACCCAAAAATGTAATGTTGCCGGTCAAGATATTGACACAGGATATGTCTTGCCCCCTTAGGCATCAGAATGAATGAAGTGCCCAGTGAAAGAAAAGTTTAAAGATGAAAACACAAACAGCTGTGGCATGGCGCAGAAAATAAAATGTGTAATGAGTGCAGAGAGAGCAGTTTAATAATTAAAAAGTGTTGAGTTGCAGTTTTTTGTGAGACAGCCCATGTAACAGGGAAAGCAGGCAGGTAAGACTCTGAAACTGCTTCCAGCAGTGACATCACATTTTTTCAGTCCTTTTAGCTGCGACATCCACTGCCAGTACTGTATAAGTCTGCTCGCTGCCGATAAGGTGCAGTAGATATACTGTACACTCTCTATGGAGTCTTATGGCTCCATTCAGGTTACCCTTGCTGCTACACCTCAATAATAAAGAGATACTGCTGTTCAAAATTTTGGGAATAAGTCTAACTTGCTTTTTTGTGCAGCATTAGATGCAAAGATCGATACCACTCTCATGTTTTGGGGAAACAAGGAAGCAAGGGGCTGGACCCAAATGCAGACTAGAAAGTCGGAGGAGGTACAGTTCAAATGATTTATTGACAAAAAAAAGGCAATTAACAAAAGGCTTACGGGAAGGTGAGGCAGACAACAGGTAAAATCCAAAGAAATCAGTCCAAACAGGCAAACAAATTCAAAAAGAGAGGAGAATCCAGAAGTCCAAACACAAGCGAAGGTCCGGGGAAAAACAATGCAAAAGTTCAGAAAACTGGAAAACACCAGAAGGGACTGGGAAGGAAAGGAAAGGACTGGAACTCTGAACACACAAGATACAAGGACAAACTGGTGCAGATTGAGCAGAAACGCAGACTTAAATACACTATGGAGGGACAGGTGAAACAAATCAACAATCACTAAGGCAAGTAAAGCAGAAGATGACACGTGAGGAAAACTTTCAATATGAATATGTTGTGGCTTCAAAGTAAGTGTCCACATAATTATTGCTATCGATCTTCTCATTTAACTCTCGGCAAAAAAGCAAGTAGCTGTATTTCCCAAAAGAAAATTATTTGTTTTAGATGGCATAATTGGAGTAATTGGTTACCTTTAAGAAGACCAGACCTGCAGTGTAACATCCATTTCTGTCCCGGTGGCACTAGTATGTTGTGTTAGTTACTGTTTATATCACCCTGAAGACAGCCTGCCACCAAAAATTAAACTGGAAACTCCTCAGTGACATAAAGCAAATTATGCCACTGAGCCCTCACATAACCTTGATCTTGTCCCAGCTTACGTATCAAGAGACCTTGAGAGTGATTTTAAACAATCCTTCTCAGGGTCTCTTGGTAATCGTGCAAAGTCAGTCTATCTTTAGGTCCTGCAACCCGCTGTTAATACGTAGCAGTTGCTAACTTGAGGTTTTATACAGGAGTGTTTGAAGTCTGTGGAGGATGAGTGAACGTGTTTGTTCTTGATTTAAATCTGCAGTTGGACCGTGAGCACCAGTTATTTTAAACAGTGTGAATGTACACTAGCAGATGTATGGTGGGTGGGCGTGGTTCTATTAACAATGCATGAGGTATAAATCAAAAGGTGAGAGGGAGAGTGAAACAAATGAAACTTTCCACCCTCTAAGACCACCTTGGCACCGCATTCAGTTTGCTGTTACGCCTCAGGAAATGTGATCTTATCTACAATAGCTTAGGAATATGCGGCCCATTGAGAGGAATATTCAGATCAATTGGCATGGGCACTTTAGCTTTTCACTTCTGAACGAGGTGATGAAATTCATACCTGGGCCAATATTGGAAGTGTGCTGCCTGCGCCTGAAATTGCTCCGGGTAAGGAAGGCAGCCTCATCTGCATTCCCCTTCTGCCATCCCGCCTTTGTGTTTGAGGGGCTCGGTCCTCTGAATGACAATAATCCCAAAGTATCGCTGCGGCGCCGGGTGTCTGAATCATCAGCCTTGCTGTTAACACCCTGAGTGGGTGCTATTTCCTCGACCTTGCACCTGCAAGACTTTGATAGAGGGCCTCTGCAGTGACCCAAACCACTCCTTCCACCATTGTGCATGCTGTGGTCCAACATGGCTGGTCGGGGTGTCCTGTAACCGTCATTACTTTTGGCTGGTTTGCTATCTGCAGAGGATCTGCGGCAGGATGAAACACCAAGGCGAACAAACAAGGTGGACCTGTACAAAGTGGGCTGACCTGCTCTTCCTCCCTCTAGTTCCACAAGGGAAATGGAAAGTAACTTGTCCAAAAACACAGCAGAGCTAATGGACCTCACAGGCACCTCAAGATGGATACAAGACCGGTAGGAAGGCTGTGAGGACAGCTTCATTAATGAGCCAGCTATCACACCCTGCTGTCTGTCGCCCTCTGTGTGGCTCAGTCTACATTGTACAGCTTGTGCTTTCCTCTTCCCTCGATCGCTCACTGCCAATCCATCAGCTGGTGAGAAGGCCTGTCTGAACTCATTTGCTGACACAATGGCGGGATTCTGTCTGCACACGTCTGGTCGGGGGACTGACACTCTCATTGTGCTGGTGGGTATGGCTGAGGCTCTTCGGCCAAAAGTCTCTGGTAGTGTTCTTGGAGGGGATACCTTCACATGCTGAGCTGGAGTGGATGGATACTCAGGGTCCTGCGAGATGGAGCGTGATTGCAAAACCTTCCGGGCTGCGATGGATACGGAGGAAAATGGTGCCTCTGGACTGATTCCAACCACATTTGGGACACTTGCAGTCCTGGACAGGTTGGAAACTCCACTATCTGCAGTCTTAGAGTAGGCAGTGTGTGTTATTGCTCTAAGGGACACACTCTGCTTCTCCTCTTGCCCCCACCACACACCCCATGACAGGACATTCCTGTGCAGTGAAGCAGTAATATCCTTACTTGAGGCCTATGAAAAGACAAAGAAAAGAAAAAAGCCGTGCTCAAAGTGTGCAATTGACTCCTCTGCAAACTGAAAGATTCTGTAACTCAAATGAAACCAAGAAAGACCGCAAATACAAAGTTATTAGCTGCTGTGATGTGGTTGGGGGGACTTATTATATGCTCTCCTGCTCCACTTGTTTCTTGATCTGTCGCTGTTGCCATGACAATGCGCAGCTTGATGGGCAGCACTTGGGGACAAATTATCCATGACATTCAAAATGAACAAACCAGTTTTGTCTTTTGAAGAAAAAAAAGTCTCTGCTCTATTTTTATTTTTCAATTCAGTAAAAAAAAAAATTAAACAAACCTTGAACACACAGTAGCTTGAATTATACATACATACTTTACTGCTGCTTTTCTACACTGGGTACCTTGCTGGTTAACATTTTTCTTTTTCTTTAACATCTTTCTCAAACAGCTCCAAAGAACGCAAATATCAGGAGAGTTTCACACAAATATAATTTGGCTTAATGAGAAATTTTGTCTCCTGCTTGAATGCAAACTAATGGAAATCTGAAGACATGACCCAATTAGATCAGAGATCAAACATCATACGATTACAGTATTTTGCTACATATTCAGACATGGGGTTTTTGCAGATTATGTATTTTTAGTTGAATAATGATGACAGTGAAAAAGACTTCTGGCTCAAATATCCATTATTACGACCTTTTTAAAATGCATTTTGTTCAACAAGCATCCTCAGAAAATGTAAAAATTACATTTTTATTTCACTGACTGTCTGCCTCCCTCAGGCAAAATCATTTGCATCTTCAAGTAACAAATAGCAGAGCTGCACAGCAACCGATCACAACGTGCAGCAGTGTATCCTCCAAGTATGTACAGAGACAGTGTATAGTAACTTTCCAGGTCATAAGACCTTGGGTAAACAGGTAAGAACACCCAGAGCTGTTTACCTCATTGATACTAGGTGTAGATCTACTTGGGAATCTCCAACTGTGGAAACCCACTGACATCTTCTATGTTTTTCAACAGAAAACGAAGTATATTGTACTTTAGAGCTTAGCAGCTTCTGATTTTAACGAGGCTGCACGCACCATACATGACATAAAAGGGAAGTGCACTTCAAAGACACTCTCCTCAACTTGAAACACAATTATCAGACTTACCTACTCATCACAAAAGTGTGGCTATCTTGTCACTGAAAATAGCCTTTCTGCTAATGCTTCAATATCGCATTATTCACTTCACGTTATCGTTCCATCATTTATTCCATGCTTAGAGCCATGTTCATTCCCACCTATCAGCAGCCAAAAGAAAAATCTCTCTCTCTCAGCCTCTCTGCTCCTCGGCTCAGCTGACGATGACTCTCCTCACATGGTTATCTGCCTTGCTTGCCTGGCACATTCTGGATAACACCAAACAATAGCTTAAATGTTTAGGCCTATTGTTTCTGAAGACATAGGAAGGGGCTTATCGACTCATTCTGTTCACCACTCAGTGTAATTCGTTTTTTAAATCATGATACACCAAGTGCCCTGCTCTCAATTCAGCTGGTTTAAAGCCCAATGTAGCTATTACAGTCAATAAAACTGAGATTATAACAAATGGAGGCAGAATTTACACTTTAAAATTAACTTGTCAAGGATGCAAAGCATTCATTCTGCGTCTCACAATGTCACAGTGAGACCTTGCAAATTGAAGTCATGTCGCTGGCCTGTTAAGATGTTTGCATGAATGGTACAGTGCATATAATACAAGAAAAGTAATTATGTTTACCCCGTGTGCTCCACTTTGTGGTGAGCCACATGGGACGGGAATGCAGGCTTGAACAACAACACTGAAATAGAAGTTTATACATTCAGTTTCACCCCATTTTTCCTTTGATTTATTTTTGCCCAGCCAGCAAGTGTAATTGGAGGAACAGCATTCTTATAATGTTGGACTCTGGAAAAGAGGGTTGGATCAGAGTTTGTGTGAGAGAGAGGGAGTGTGAGCAGGAGCGCCGAAGGACACATGGTTCAAAGTAGGGAGTTAAGCAAAATATCTGCACCGACAAACACTGAAACAATGAAGACAGATGGTGACGGGTCTTTCACCTAAAGACCGATATTTGTTTTCATCAAACAGCATGTATATTATCTTTCCCTTTTGTCGTTTTTAATCGTCACTGTTGTTCTTTATTTTAGTCATGTTTGTAATGTTTTTTTTTTTGTCTATGTCTGATTTCTATGACTGTATTAAAACGTTGTATTATGTGTTTAATTCCTTTAGAGTCTAACCGGGGACAAGGTTATGCAAATGAGCTACAATTAAAAGTCCTATACACATTGCATGGGTTACCTTTTATTCAAATGTAACAGCATCTACTGATATCGTCCCTGTTATAAATAAATGAATGAACTGTAGAATGTACAGTGTATGAAAGAAAATGCAAATTAATGCTGTTATATGGGTAACTGTGCACGTATTGTATGTGCGTAGAGTGTAGGTTTGTCTATATTGATGGACAAAATGTGCACATGGATAACAAATTCAAGGACAAACCTGAATAAAATGAGTGGGGAAACATCATGAATGCAGATGCTTCCGACAGGGAATGAGGACTCACTGTATTGTCTGAATATGAAAATGATGTGAATCAGCAGCTACTGTATGGCCTTCAATGTCGCCAGATCTCAATCCAGCTGAAAATGTTTGGGTGTGAAACAGCCCTCGACACCCCCATCACCATCAAAACAGAGAAGGGAGGAATATCTGTCTCTGAAAAGATTTCGGGGTCTTGAAGGGTGTATGCCAAGGAGCACTGAAGCAGTTCTGGAGCCTTTTCGTGGCCCCAACCTTAATAACAACATAAAATATATTGGTTTTTACTTGAATTTTTCAACCCTGTCTATATACAGTATTGTATGTACAGTAAACGTCCCCTTTCTTTCCTCTTTATTCCACTTTATAACCTCTGCTTAAAAAAAAACTTAATTAAGTAAGTAAGTCTAGTGATTTTCCCGTTAAGTCCCATTAAAAGGCCAAAATCAAAGACCAAAGCCTGATACATCTTTTTCCTCTGTCCAAAAATAACTAAAACACATCCCTGAGCCACACTGTTGCACTGACATGTTCCTTCATAAGGATGATTGTGGGCACTGTGGTTTGTTCAGTCCGTCTCTTTTTTCTATTTAAGGAAAATACTTTTTTTTTTTATCAGTGGTGGGAATAAATGGCCTTGGGGCTGAGAGGCACACACAGGCTAGGGAACCGGGAAAGTGTCAAGAAACAGATGAATTGTTGCTTTTGAGTCTTTTCATGGGATTTGTGACATGAAAATACAGCCGACCTTATACAAGCACACCTTATGCACCGACCGGCAGGTCTGTGAGAGCAAAATGTGTAAGAGAGGAATATAGAAGCAGAGTGTGTGTTTGTGAGAGGGATAGAGCGACAGCACACAGAGGGCGAACCGGGTTTGTACTTGGCTGATGTGCCCATATGCTTATTGTTGCATGCATGGAAACCAGTGATTGAGTAAACCTTTGTGCTCCTGACAGTGCCAGGAACAGAGAGGGAGGCGATGGGACCTACAGCTGGTTAGGAAGCAGACAGGCTGTGCAGAGCTGTGGGTATCTGAGAGATAAACCCATCAGCACAGCCAGTGTTGAAATGAGGCTCGCTGAGGGAGCCCAGGGACAAAATGCTGGTATTCAAATGTGTCATATGTGCTGGTGTTAGCTGAGGTTATTTTTGTCATGGACTAGTCTTATTATCCTGGCCTTTTACTTTGTGCTCAGACTGTCTTTCATATCTCTGCTCACTGTCCTTTGTATGCCCAATTCAAGTGTTTTTAATGGAAAGGCAGCTAACCCACAAGAGCCACCTAGAAACTTGAAATTGCACCGTGAGGAGGAATATTGACCTCAGTGCCGCTGATGGATGACGACTTCCCGAACATACGTTTACTGGTAAGTGAACTGCGGATTATAATGATGACATGAACGCTCCTTCTCATATTTTGCAGCCCTTGCGGACTGGGTTTCCGTATTGGACAAATTTGTCAGGCTGAGTCAAGCGTGCTGTAATGGCCCTGACTGCAGGTCAGTGGAATGTGGTCACATGGGCCATAATCTGTTTAAATTCACAGTAGGAAAACATACCAGCGGCCTCCAGAGTGATTTGAAGATATTCCACACCTGAGACAGCAAGAACAAACTACAAATGTTTTCCCTTTAGCAACTAGTATCTACTAGTGCTGATAAGTATGCTTGATTTAGTAAATTATGGCGGTAATGCCTGTGAACATGATATCTAAAACTAGAAGAGCACTCAGAGAGCGCAGACCTCCACTAGGGCGAATAGTCTTCTCTTCTATGATATGCAAATTTGCACGGTCAATATCATTGCTTCCACACTTCAAATGTTTTTCCTGAATATCTTTGATGGAGTTTATTGCAGATAATTCATCAAGAGGGTAACTGCATGGCATGTGTGCCTTTACTTTACATAGCCACACCTTAGTTTGAGAAAAAAGCGTTGTTAGAATTGTGGCTGTGATGTGACAGTCGAGCTCCCTGACGACTGCTGTCTGTATGAAGTCTGAGCAGCCACATGAGTGGCTGTGCATTGTGATATGGAGTCGCTTTATTTCTACAATTGGCTATATTTCGTCAAATCTAAACTTTACTACCATCTACTGGATTTTGAGATGTATGGCATTTATTCCGCCAGGGCCAAATGTCATATCTTGCAATGTATCCTCCCCGTTCCAACATTAATGTGTGTATTTTTTTTAAATGCATAAATTTAGGTTTTACATACAGTTACTGTTAAATGCGGTTGAAAAAGAAGCATAATTCTGAAATCTACTGTCCAACCCTTACTGTACATGTACTGGAGCCTCCTTACCTGATAAAGCCAAGCGTCACGGCCAAGGCGTCAACTGTTGCTCCTCTCTTTTAAGCAGATGTGTCTGCTTCCTTCAGCAGAGGTCACAGTGCGAACCCTCCTGCACACACGGCGTAAAAGACATGCAGTCTCCAAGTAGCCGTGGTCTTTTCTCAAGGCCCAGTGGAAACTCCTCTCAGCTGACTGGGGATCAAGGAGCAAAGCACAACTCATCTACTGAGTCAATATGTTTACACAAATGGCCCTTTGAGCTTATGTTAACCGCCTGAGAGTTAGCAGCTGAATTATGCTCTGCAAATAAAAAGAGAAGGCGAGCCTGCGTCGTTGGTAGAACTTTAACTGTGATGACTCAGGTGGACACATTTCAGTGGATCTTTATTTTTCTCAGTTAATCCATTCCCTAAACACGCCTCTGGTTTAGTTATGCTGGTTAAAAAACACCCACCAGGGATCTCTGGAGCTTCCAGCACTACTCTAGGCCATATCCATGTGAGTTTAGTCCTCCAGACAGGCAGCGGGGAGTGTGGCTGTCTACCGTTCTTCTCTCCCCCTCTGTCCCCAGAGCCCAGGCTCAGGTAGCAGAACAGGTGACTGGCTCTCAGGTTTCAGGACTTGCATAATAGGTCCCCACTGCACAAGTTATTAATGGAGTCAGAGGCTCCCAACAGCTCCTGCAGTTGCCTTACTGACGCAGCAAAGACAAAAAATATATATAGAGACAGATAAAATAAAAATGAGGCTGTTTGTTCCAGCGTTGACTCTTTCCAGTGCTTCCACAAACCATACGTTCCAGAGATGTTTTCCCAAAGCTTCTTTGAAAAGACACATACATCTTCTTCGAATAGGCAGACCAGGATGTGGACAAAAGAACAGGGAGAGTAAAGGCAAAACTATAAATAAATGTCTAGATATGGTACAGCACAGAAAGTGCTGAATATTCAAGTTATTGTTTCTCCCCTTTATGAAACCCAGCCAGAGCAGGGTAGCATTAAAAAAATCACAGTAAAGCACAGTTAGTTTACACTTTCTTGATGATGAATCGCCCAGTTACTCAACTAAAACAGCAAAAACACTGAGGTATATTTCACTCTTGTCACCACTCATGACCCAGTGGTTACGCTGATGTGAATACTGAATGAAGCAAGGTGATGATCAATGACTTATATCTCCAGCTATTAATCGGAGGCATGTGCTGCTACACTTCTAAATAGTTGTAAATATGGGTAGACGCGGTCATCATTTTATCTTAATACAGAGTAGATGGGATCATTTTATATCATGAACAGCAAGCTGTTTTCTTTTATGGTGCCTTTTGTCTTTATAACATAGACTGTTAAAGCTTCTCGCTCTCCATGCTGGTTGATCATCATGCGGTAGCCTCAAACGAGAATGAAGTAGGTAACGTTATCAGCACTTGTTTCCTCACCTGGCAATCACGGATACACATATTGAACAATTCATTTACTTTGATTTTGTTTAAACTTTGATTTACTTTCTGTCATTCGACTTATCGATTAGCTGATGAGGCATTGATGCGTTACATGTGAAATTACTGTTGCATTAGAGCAGCGTTGACCCATTTAGATTTGTAGGTATATTTCACTGTAATGAAAAATGACTTACTCAACAATTCTGTCATCGGGAAATTGCTTGAAAGCTTTTCTTGGTTCATCGGTTCTTTTAATCACCCAGCTTTGAAAAAGAAAACTGTGCATGACCGGTGTGGCTGTCGTATCCAGCTTCAGTGCATCAAGCTGAGCCGAGCTGAGAAGTGTTTTTAAGCCTTGTACCTCTTCCCACCTCAACCTTTTAAACCTTTCTTTTGTATTCCCATTTGAAATTTCGCTATGGGTGGACGCCCCCGACAAGATCTCTTGAAATAAACACAAAAAAGTTGCAGCTTCACACAAATATTCCAGTTTGAGAGCTCTGAGAAAGTACCTGAGAAAAAACTGTGAAATGGGGTTTTCTCACTGTGCCTCAAGATATGCGTAGGGGAGTTTATTCTGAGCTAATCCTATTAAAATTCTCATGTTGTACAGTATGTCCACCCTCTTCCAGCAATGTCACTTTTCATTTGATTGCCACTGTTTCAAGTTTCTTGGGGATTTGTGCAATCAATAGTGCTTGAAAGCCAACTTTTTTCATTAGACAAAATCTAAGCAATTTCTCTTTCCTCTTCTAAAGGATCCCTTTGCCCACATCAGAATCATCATGGGTATACTGTACTTTAGCTCTCCTCAGTGCTGCTATGTTAGTTTTTCACAATAGCATGGTTGGATTAATCATTCAAAAGTGCTTTCGCCAGTGCTTAGAAGAATTTTAATAATTCAAATCTTGATCATAAGGTCCGTACAAAAGAAACTCCAGCTTCATCCAATAGCAGAAGGTCAGCATCTAATCACTGGAATGTAACCTATTTTCTTACCTCCAGTACTTCTCTTCGATGGGGATAAAAGTTGTAGGTACCTTTGTAACCTGAGCATGCCCAATGAGCCCACATGAAAAACATTTACAGTGACCCCATGGCTTTTAAAAGATTTATCCATGCAATAAAGACTTCCTACAAGCTGCCTGCTTTGTGAGAATTCAACATTTTTAGTAAATTACATTTCAAACCAGGACCTTCCCTCAAACTTCATCATATTTCTGCACTGGTAAAATAAATATTTTATAAACATAATGAATCATAATGAATCAAGAGCAGGAGCCCAGACAAAAGTGTGAATATGCCTTGTTAGATTAGATAGAGTCCAAACCAAATAAAATGAAAACTAAGTTCAGCCATCCCACAAAAAAAAAAAAGTAAGCTGCTTACTCTTATTCTTTATTTTGACTCCCATCAGCTACAGCTAAGGTGGCAGCTACTCTTCCTGGGGTTCACACGCAACAAAACATAAAATATCAAATACATTCAGGATAACACCCCAAAAATCAAGCTGTTCCACTTAGTGCTCCCCCTAGAGGCCTGGTGCACTTCTGTTGTTCTGTCGGGAAATCCAGTGTTATTCTGTTACATTTGCATTTATTTCATTTGCAGCAAGTGTCCGTTGTATTTGTTTCATTTTCATGTGTTTTTAAATTGGCATTGTTTCTGCTAATGGAAATGTTTTGGGCTTTTGCAGCACGTTTGACCTTGTCAGCCACCGTAGGTTTCACATTTGTGGCTTAAAAACAGAGAAGAATGCAAAAGTCCAAAAGGACCATTTTGCATTTTCATTTGACTGCTAACAGGATTCTTCATTTACAAAAAGCAGTGGGTGGTCAATACTAAGCAAAAGGCTTAAATGCACCAATCAGAGGACGTTATTATATCTAAAAGGTTTCAAGTTTGTCTTGTATAACCTAATTGTGGCTTGTTTTTCTCATGAAAATAAATGTGCAGTTCTGTTGGCTTGGCTTGTTTTTTTTTTCAGTGTCATTTGGGTGTCATCACCATCATCATCATGACCCTACATAGCCTGCATTCAGGTTCTATGCAAAATGTCTCATTTGCATTTTCCTTTTTCAGGTTTAAGTAGTACATTTTCTGCTAATATGAAAATGAATGCAAAACCTAAGTTGATTTTACATTCAATTCCATCATGGTTATGGCAGAATGAGTTGTGCACTGGAGATGTTCTCCTTCAGTGGCTCTCAGAGTATTTTCCTAAGGCAGAGGGCTGAATAGTGATTAGATGTAGGTTTCTCCAATTTCTTGTATCAACTCCAAAATCTTAATTCTCTTTATTTCTAGGGGGCAGGATTGAGGCGTGAGGGGGACAAAAAGGTCCCATATACTAAAAAAGAGAACTTTCAAGTTAGTCCACTATAACAGAGGTCCACATTCTGACTTCACATTTCTATAAATTACACTTAACAAGATGTTTGAATGAAATTAAATATCATTAAATGGGTATTTGACAGTTCAACACTCTTACATTTTGGTAAACCCAAAATAATAGAAGAGGTGAGAAAGTTAACTTCTCTGTCGACACTTCTGCATTGATTTGAGGAGGAAATCTGAGGAGGAGGCAGCTGGATTTTGATGAACTTGATTTCACAATAGTTTGCCTGATTTCACAATTACGCCGGAGTAAACACAGAGGCAGCAGAGTGCCATGACTGTTTGTCATGTGGAGGGCCTCGATGTCGGTAGCACCTGCTCCAATGAAGTGTCCAACAACCAGCCGTTGAACGATAAGATCCACAACTCTCCCATTTGGTCTGATAAATGTGATTTTGGGTTATAATAAAGTGTATCTGCAGCTCACCTAAAGAAGGGTAATGTTGCTTGAATCATCAGACACAATGACTGAAGTGATGTACATGATATTGTTCTGCTTTTACCCAATTTTTATGAATAAATTTTAGTGTTATCAGGACCAGGAATTGCAAAAAAAGTGTCTGTACACCTTCACTTGTGATTTCTCAGTGAAATGCTAGTGTCACATCAAGATGCTGTCGTCGTTTGATTGTTCTTGCAAAATGTTACAGTAAGACGGCAGGATTTAACAAGCTATTGCCAAACAAGTGGAATTCGAGTGATCCTAAATGCGTGGCTGTCACACACTGCAATGAAAACCTGCAGTATCCCAGGAACATGGTAATTATGCTGTCATCTCTGAATGAGAATCCCCTCAGATGACTCCGGCTAGTGTTTGACAGAGCAGACCAGAAGTACAAACACTATCCGAACAGCACTGATCAGCGGACATAACCTAATGTTTGTGTACTTGAGTTTGCACATGCATGAGAAACAGTTTGTATATTCTGTTCATCTGATTCTCTGTGCACTGGCAAAATACTGGATGCAATTTTAAATTGGCTGTTCAAACAATCGCATTGTAACGCACATAGTACACACGTGCTCATGTTAATATATGAAGCATTTGCACATTGTTCTGCCCTCACTATATGTGTAGGTGTACAGCTATGATTAGACATTCTGGCTGCAGATCAACAATATAAACTTGCTCCTTGATCCACGGCTGTCTTTCCAAGTTTAATTGACTATGAAACAGACAAGAAGGGCTGAAAACACTGGTAACGCTCCTTGGCAATAATAAAGCTACAGACAAACAGAGCCATTGCACTGTTGACACTTGAATTAAAGAGATGACTTAGTGTAGAAACATATCTTTCTTCAATCTTCTGTTCTCTGAAAGCAGCACCACAATTTGGGTCATTTTCGAGTGAGCTCAGTAGAGAGGATTAGACAGCTACTGTGAGTTCAAATGAGGACACATTGTTTTGTACTTTTGAAGTGATCTGCTGCTGAATTAGCTGTCACAAGAACAAAAAAAGATCTTAATCACCTTCTTACACTATATAGCCTATGATCATGACAGTAGGATTTTCCTCTAAGTTTACCGATAATTTTAGAGTGACAGGACATTGCTTTTGTGGCCTTTCTGCGTGACATACTGCAGAAATCCTGGCCTACTTGAGAAGCCATCTGTGTATGGATTGATTATTTTTGCCCTAGAGATAATGAGCGTCAACAGGGAAGCCTATGGAGAAACAGTTGCTTTCCTGAAATCAACATTTTGTTTGGCTCTCTCTCTCCTTCCAGCAAAATATTGATCAGAGCAACTGTGTCTCTCCCCCGGGATGTGTGTGTGTATTTGTGCACGTATGTGCATGCGGGCGGTCAACACTCGCGGACAAAAAGATTGCTTTTCTGTCTCTTTCTTTCTACTCTGCTTACTTGACCCTGCGAGCGTATTTGACAGTATAGCAACTGCATGATTGTGGGCAGCAGCGGCTCATCTGCTGCTCGCCGCGCTGCTGTGGTAATATGGCTGATCGCATTACAACAGGATGAATCAACAAGACGAAACAATGATTTAAACTGTCAGTTCATTCATACTGTAACTGTCTTGGTGCGCATGCTACATTGTGATCTGACAGGATACAAGCAAATTTTGAATGCATTACAATTAGGCCTTCAAACCCAAGTGGGATGAAAAAGGGGGCACTTTGTAAACGGTCTCTGTGCAAGGACAGCAATTTTGATGCGTCTCAAATGTCTGTATTATGTGACTGTGAATTAAATCCTTGTGTTTTACACTGACTGACAAAACGTGGAATTTGAAGACATCATTTTTTACTATTTTCACTACGATCTCTCTGCTGCACCTGAGGATGGCTTGCAATAAAACTTCACTGACCACATTGTGCGGTGTCATGTCATTTACTGACGCCTCTAGCACATATCGGATTCACCGTAAAGATGGGACTAGTAGTGAGGTTACAGCAGGATTTTACATGTCAGACAACTGTCGATGCATTGAGAAGTTAAAAGTGCAAAATGTCAAGTAACAGCAGCTAAAAAAGTCTTTGTATTACAAACATGTAGCAAACATGAGGTTTGGTTCGACATCAAGTGCAAGTGTGACTGTGAGATACCCAGGTGGATCTTCAGGTCTACATAAATCATTCTGATGCCATGATTTTCATTCAACAAGGCGAATATTGCAGAAAAGTGCTGAGATTGCTGCAATGGAACAAGGAATCTTTAGGCAAGCTATAGATCATGCAAATCATGTAAAGCATGGAGGAACTTTTTAAATAAATGCTGGCGAAGAGAAAAGACAGAAATGATTTCTCCTGCAGTAAGTCTGTGGCGTCTGAGAATGGTTCGCAAGATAAATACCTGGATATCTGCTATCAGGAAGATTTGCTTTGCAGTTTTTATACAGACTACACTTTTCCAACTTTAATATAAAACCCGGTGCGGGGGTGCATTTGTGCAAATGTCATTCATTGTTGACAAAACAGCAGGCGCACTCGAGAGCAGAGGCATGGATAAGTTCCTTTTGTTTGACTGACAGGCAGGGAGGAGATAAGCCACGAGGCATCGCTGACCTGACGACCCTTGCAGAGACAAGCTTATGAACTTTCACAGAGAGAAACGAACATGGGGGAAAACACACAGCAATAAAAAAAAATCTACTTGTTGTATTGCGCTATTACATCGTATTGATGTGATTGCTCCCCAGCTGTGGCCCCTGAACATGAAAGCGCAGCTTTATTTTGGATAGCTCATTCATTACACAGTAAGAGTTCAGCCAAAGCAACTGACTGTACTGTCACTTTTTATACTTTTTTCATCTGTTATCTGTACAGTCCATCACAGTTCTAACTACGTTGTATTGTTTGCATAACTTTGCATTTCTTAAGCCGGGGCAGTTATTTGTATACATCAGCACTGCAGAGTCAGAGACAAAGCCCATGCTTTGCAAAAGACCTTTATGATTGTCTGCACTATATCTATTTCATTCTATTCTATTCTATTGGCTCATTAAGTAGTGCCACAGTAATTGCTTAAACTCAGCAGATTGGACACAGTACACCTCCTCATCTCTGCGGTGAGATTGAGCGGCTGTTGTTAACACAGATAAGAAGCGTGACACTGTGAGGGGCTGACAGGATTGGCTGTCATGCCAGCTCAAATCACAGGGCATATACATGTGTTTGAATTGGCTAGACGGAGGCTGCTTGTTACACTCCTCACCTGTGACAGCAATGCCTACAGCATGTGGGAGGGACAGTCTCACTGCAGACTCGCACACAGTCACAAACACCTCACTCAAGCCTGCCAGCTCTCCGGTTCGTTAAAGTGTTGCAGTAATACGGCGACGTGCCGCCAATAGTTGTTTTTAGCAAAGGTTGGTCTGCATTGTAATGCATTTGAGAACAACTTCGAGATGTACCATCTGTTCTTGTCCTTTGCCTGGTGTCATGTTCTTATGCAGCATGTACTGTATTATTTGCATCATAAAGTTTAACTGTCTCATGAAAAAGAAAAAGAAAAGTAATTGCTGTTATCATAAATAGAGAGCTCCCTGATATACATTCACGCTAACAAGCTTGGAACAGTCATGAAATGTGAAACACATGAAATGTTGGAAGCACAATATTGTTGCTGTGCTCACTGGTGATATTCTTACATTATGTTCAGCCAGGCAAGCAGCTCTTCCAAAACCATCTCAGTGCTAGAAAGCAGTGAGCAAGCAAGTGCATACCCCTGCCAAGGCTGCACAGCCCTCTAGATTTGTTGTTGTAATAATAGAAAATGTGCAGGAAGTGTAATGTAAGAAAAAAGCAGAAAATGGCCAAAAATGCCTGTGTCGTGTGTTATCTCAAAAATGATTAGAAAAAAAAAGGTCCTCTAAAAACTCCATGCAAAAACTAATCACTTGTGTTTCCATGGGCCACGGCTGAACTTTTCACCTGTTTCAGCACTTCTGAGATAGCCTGCTAACTAGCAAAATGACAAACAAACGCAACTGCAAACATAACCTCAGTGGCAGAAGTAATTACACTGAAGGTATTGTATAAGGGAGGCAGGAGAGCTCGTAATCACTTTGTCAGCCTTAATAAGACCTTGCTCCTGCTGAGAAGAAGTAATCTACTGGAAAGTGATTTGACTGATGAACCTCTAAATAAACCACCAAGCCAGTGAATCCATCACATTATACAGTACATTATCTCGGTGTTATTATGGTGATCACACAGGTTACAGTACAGAATCTGTCTGTCATAATTCTGGCGGTTTAGCCAGTGATGATATTACACTGTAAATGATTTATAATACAGGCTCTGACACCAAGCAGTGGTGAAATGAAAACGCTTGCAGTGAGCTCTGTAACACTTTAAACCTAAATCCAAAATAACTCTCAATTCTAAATTGACTGAAAAAGATTTGTATTAAATAATGTATATCACGGGGCCATTACACAGCACTTTAACATCCTTCTTGTGAAGGTTACCCAGAAGTGACAGTGTTAATATATTATTTTTCTTGCAAATTCAATGTCATAACCATTTTCTGTCTGGTGACTCAATAACATCCATATTCATGCAACACAGACTGTAAAACACTGAGCCTTGACTTCAGTGAGATAAAAGGTAGACTCGAAAAGCTGGGATTGAAATCAAGGGCCAGGTGACATTGTGATATTCAGAATAGCACCACTAACCTTTATCACTTAAACGACTAAAAAAAAGAAAAAAAAACACACACACACACATTTTATATTGCGGCTGTGATGGCAATCTGCTAATCATGATCGCTTAAACCCCATAATGTAGGGCACGCTGACAGAGGTTTCACAAATTAAAAGACAGCTGAATGTGCAGTGTGACATGATAAACATGCAGTAAAGGGACCATCTGCCCATATGGTTGGCAATTACATTAGAGCTCAAGCACTATAATGGTGATTGAGTGAGAGAGAGCAATAGATACACCGTGCATGACAGGTGGATGTCCCATGTGGTCAATGTGTTTTCACAGGGTGATCCACTGAAGGTAGAGCTTTCCTCTTCCATGAAAAAAGTGTGTTTTTTGTGACAAATGACAGATTTATGAGACATTTCCCCGCCCCCCGCCCCACCCGACTCTGATTCCTGACACGACTCTGTGCTGCTGGGAGTTGAATGTTTTCCTGTGCAGAAGTACAGAAAGGCCTGTTGTGTATGCACGCCCTCGGAAGACACTGGGATTTTACTGAATGAGAGTCATTAGACTGGAAGTGTCATGTGGCAAATCGCGACAATTGTTTTGCGCCGGGAACAGTTGCCCCTGTCCTGGCAGCGTTACACAGGACGGCCATCTGCAGCCCACATGTCAGAGAGCAGCAGCCAACATGGTGGCGCATAATTGGTGAGGGAGGAGGGCTGGAGCGAGAGCCGGGGTCTAAACCTGCTCAAATCAATTTGCAAGAGCTGGACTAACGAAAGGGTGGCAAACACGTCCGTGTGCATGTGCGCACACCCATGAATGCAGGGTATGCGAGCACATTACCATGTACACATCCTCCACGTATTCTTCAGTGTATGGGAGCACCCTTTAGATAGATTCACTGACTGCGTAGGTCTCTGAGTTATTCATGGCCTGAGGGGGGCCATCACTCTTACACATTTCACTGCACCATTTGCTTCCATTTAACATCACTCATGTGAGGTAATGACAAAAGTCAATATGTAAAAAGAAACGAGGGAGCGCTACTGTAGCAGGACTGTCGACTCAACACAAGTACTTGCATTTAAGAAAGCATTTGCATGTTTATTGTGTGAGTAAGAACAACAACCCATAAAGATAAACGATTGATCACCCACGCCGTGTTGAAATGAACCTTGTTCACGGTGATTTTTCTGGAAGCAAGTGGTCAGTTTGTCGGCTGACATCTCTCAAACACTGCTCATTTGTTCGTGAGGGAATTTTCTCGCAGCGCGCTTCCAAAATATCCAGACACAAACACACCCAGACAAACGGGCGTAAGCACGCACACGTATCACACACCGGATGACAGACAGTCTGTCAAAACTTGCGTACGTCTCATTTGTTTGGGAATTAAAACGGGAAGACAGCTGAGGAATCTCAGACAGCAATCTATTCCTCAGACAATATGCTTCCACCACTTGTATGAGCCAAATGATTATTTACAGCCTGCTGTCAGCACAGAACGCATGAATAAATTCATGTGAGTGCTTTGGATTGCGTGAGGCGCGAGAATCAACTTGCACGCTTTCCATGCATGAATTTGAGTTATTGATTCGCAGATGAGAATCGAGTTCGGCGTTCTCATCTGCCGCTGACCCAATTACAAGTGAAAACATACAACTTGCGCTGTTTAGTATTTTGGCTTGTCTTTATTGTTCATTTTATTCTATTGACTCTTGTCATTTTTTTGTCTAAACTGCTTATCACCAGTTCCTTTGAGAATTCATGTCGGCCTGGAATTACTATCATTAGCAAATCTTTGATTACACCTGCCTTGATCAGTTTCATGATGCATTAGTGTTGATTAATGTTACCTGTTTGGCTGCACTGCAAGCCTGATGTTGAAGAGACAGACTGCAGTGTCTGGTATGGTGTGTCTCTAGGAGGCTTTATGTCAGAGTTGTCAAAACTGGCTTCCAGCAGCCAATGAGAGGCAAACAGCGAAGCCAGAAGCTCTCATCATCCAACAGCTCAGGGCTGTTGTATCTCAAAAGACAAACTAAAGATCATCTTGCCAGTTAAATGCTTTCTACAGGTCAGTAAATATGACACTGATCACTGACTAAGTCACAGGAAAATGAATATTCAATTCGTCCACCATCTTTAATGTCAATTATCCTTCTCCTTTTCTTTGTGTTAGTGAATTATTGTGTTTTCTTTTGCTTCCCTATCTATTATCTCCCCTCAATTTAGTAGAAAACCAAAACCTGCTCGTAAGTCTGTGGGTTATTGTGAGACGATGTCGCTAACTTTGGAGAGATGCACCGCTGTCGTCAGATGTAATCTTTTGTTATGTTGAACACCACGGACCAGATGACACTGAGTGCATCTTAATGAGGAGATACATATGAGACTAATGATAACCATAAATGTCTTTTTATGTTGCATTTTCCCTTCAAGGTCATTCAGAGATGTTTCACTCTAATGGCTCTTTGTATGGAAACTTTTGCATTAAGTTCTGTTTATGCTGCAGCAGCTACGTGCATTTTTGAAAGTCAGCCAAAAATCGTGTTGTGTGATGTTTGCTTTATCACAGCCAGCAGCCATTAGATAGAATACTTCTGAAGCACGCAGAGAAAGAAACTTATTTTTCACACAGTGGATTACAATCAGTGCTACACTGTGGATGCACGTCTGGATGCATTAATCAAATATTGTTAGCACATCAGGGAGTTTATTCAAGGGCAACTATTGAGTCTGCATTTATCAGCTGTTACAGCATCTCTTACTGTTCGGGTTCAATTATTATATATACAAGCCCGTCCTCACCAGACAAATGGCCGAAAAGGTCATATGCGCTAGTAGGTTATGATGACCCATATTCACGTTTATTGTTAGGCTGTGACCTCTGGTGGTAATTATGATGGAAGCAAAGGATGAAGTCATAGTATAAAAAGCATGAAAATATGCATGGAGGAAGGTGGAGTGGACGGATGGGCCAAACAAACACAGGACTTTCAGGAGACCGCTGTTTGTGTCCTGTGTGAAAACAAAAGTCAGTTATGGTTTATGTCAGCTTACGTATCATACTTAAATAATGTAATTTACATAACAGTATTGTTTTTAACCCAAACTGTGATCTTATCCTAAAAAAAAAACAAGTTGAAACTATGAATGTTTCACAACGTTAATGTGACAATGACGGCCTTGTACGCCTGTCGCTGGCACTCTAAACGGTCATATATGTCATTTTACGAGTCAAAGATATTCATGTGTATTAAACTGACAGAAGTCCACAACATATGGTGTGGGATTATATTTTCTTTTATTAAGGCAGAGTAGGTTTTCCTGCTAGTGTATAAAAGCTCGGCTGGATTTATTTGGATTTGTCCAATTTGCAGTTAGGCTGGAATGTGGGACACGTAAATGACTATAAATATTAATGTTATGGAGATTAAGGATGATGCGGCGCAAGATGTTCATGCGATGCACAGCAGTGGATGATTTGAATGTGTGATGTGCATTGTTTTAATCATCTTTAGGATGGTCTATTTCAGTATGCACATATGATGCCTGACGCTTTTCATGCATGCTGCAGAAAAATACACAGATATATTATCACTCAACAGCTGCCGTCACCATAACGCAGGCGTAAAACCTAATTTCTCAGTGTGGCAACAAAGAATGCAGGCTTGCTTTCAACCTATACTATAGTTGGCGCAAATCTTCCCCTTTCAGAAACTTTGTGGTGACATTCAAGACAGAAATGAGGACATTCAGGTTAAAACTGTAACATTTAGAATTGATTTTAAGGTCCTCCTCCTTGTACACAAAGCCCTTAATGGGCTACGACCAAGCTACATTGCTAACTCCCTTGTTCATTTTGCCTTCAAGAACATTGCGATCATCTGCTGCCGGTTTATTGGAGGTTTCCAGGAACAGTCGAAAGAAAATCTGTATGAAAGGTGCCATACAAATAAAGTTTATTATTATTCTTATTTTTATTATTAAAAACCAACCCTCCTTTTACATACTTGAAGCAGTAAGTAACAATATGTAGAACATCCCACCTATCCGCCGCATCAGACTCAAGTGGTACTATGAGAAAGGTTTTACACTGATAATGCAAAGGT
This sequence comes from Chelmon rostratus, assembly GCF_017976325.1. Taxonomy (NCBI): domain Eukaryota; kingdom Metazoa; phylum Chordata; class Actinopteri; order Chaetodontiformes; family Chaetodontidae; genus Chelmon; species Chelmon rostratus. The sequence goes on along the minus strand of NC_055668.1, from coordinate 16,715,819 downwards.
CAACAAATGGCTTTATGCAGCATAAACGTTCTAGAAAAAAAAAAAAATGCACAGGCACTGCTAATGGCACTGTCAAGAGGAGTATATAAACAAGCACACTTAACCTTTTCACCAGCGCTTGCCTCAGTGGCCCCCTGAGCAATGTTATGCTGATTATCCATTTAGACACGTGTGGTAGGTCGGGACATCTGGGATTAAATGGAGTAGAGTGACCCTCGTGATCTAAGACCTAACAGGAGAGTGCATAACCCTGGATTCAGCCTCTGTGCATTGGCTACCCTTGTGCTTTATTGAATCGTTCTGAGGCGGTTATGGAAGTATTGCCAACTGCATTACTGACCTCTTAACCTGAAATGAGCCTGAATGCAGCCTGAGATCGTCCAGTGGGTCCTAGAGAGCAGAGAGCAGCCCAGTTTGTTTTTTTTTTATCTCGTTTTAAATCTCTTTCTTCATTGCATTCTGCCTTTTTATTCATCTGCTTTCACATTTCACTCTGGTTTCTAATTTTCTATTTGTACATCTTTTTGTAAAACACTGTCTAGATTGTATTTGAAATGCACTTTGAAGAAAGTCAGAATTTTTTTCCCCCATATGTTGACTTTTTGTTGACGTTTCAGCTAAGTTATAGAACAGAAAAGTTAAGGAAAAACAGCAACTTAAACACACGTTTTTGAGCATATTGTTAAATGAGGCCCAGTGAGAGATACAGCAATCTACAGAACTGTGAACCTTGACCTCCCTGTTGCTTATCTGGCTTGTTTTCACCTTGTCTAGAAACTCAAATATCAATATTGATTTACAAGTGATATCATAACTGTCCACTCTTCCACTCCAAATATTGAAATTGCACCCTCTTTATTGAATGTATTCTGTGGTCACTCCTCCCTTTCTTGTTATAGAAGCAGCAGCAGTCTCAAAGTTCACTGCCTGGCTGCTTCCAGTGGTGCCCTCAGTTCTGGGCTCTCTGACAGCTCAGTTGAAATATGGTTATAGTTCAAGAAGGACAGAAGGGGGAAGCCCTCTCTGTCTGTCCCAGCATCAGTTCTGTACTAATGCAGAAGAACGTCCTCCTCCAGCGCAGAGTGGATACCACACACCGCCACCAGCCCATCCTCTAGCTTTGACTAATGACCCACCCTTGGCTGTGTCCGTTCGGACGGCTGCAGCAAGTTGGTGTTGAAAATAATGGAGTGGATAGTTTAGTGAGGGTTGTGTGTGTGTGGATGTGTACATTTTTGTGTGGTGAAATGTGGAAACTGAAATTACAAAGACAGATGACAAGAGCTACAAACGGTCGTGTTCTTTATCCAGAACGTTTAGTCTTTGCTTTCTTTCTCTGTTGACACATCCCATATGTTAGAGGCATGACCAGGAGCAGAATGGATTCTGCACTTGTCTTATGTGACATCTTCAGGAGATATACTCGGTATAGTGGATTACAAGGGAGACTGATAAATTGGCTGTCATAATTTGTCATACCTCTCATCGTTCAGCAGAGTCAAAGTTTCAACAGCTTAGACAGAGATACTGCATAAAAGCACCATTTTAAAGGTCCTGCAACAAAATTATATATGCTTGGTTATGTGGGTTGATGCCATGACGTTCTTAATGTTTGATTCTTGGCAAAGAGCTTTAAATTATTTTAAAAACTATAAATTCAACACAAATGAAAAAGTGTTTGTCTGCTCTAACGTGAGCTGACATTGTTATTCTGCTAAATAGCTTACCACCTATAAAAGCATTAGTTAGGCACAACATAAGTTCATTTACATTAGTGGGGTTCCAGGTTATGTAAAAAATTGAAAAAAAAAAAGAAAGAAACCCTATTCATGATTAGCACACCCACTTCATCGCAGCTGGTAAAGTTGTTGGCCAACTAGAAATGAAAAGCCTGCTTTTAGTCTACCTGAAATATAAAATCAAGGACCTGGTAGACGTGTTGTTCAATTTACTTTAGTGGGGATTTTGAAGTATTTTTACTTATTTTGCCTCCGAAGAAGAAGGGGAAAAAGCTGCTGTTGGAATCTTCCCGGGTATTCCTATAACACCATAAAACATGGCTGTGTCAAGGATGTGGGGTTTCTGGGGAACTAAGGGTGAACCCAAATGCAGACACAAGGGGGTGCTGGTTCAGTTCAACGAATTTATTTAACTTAAGGAAACGAAAACTCAGGGAACTATGAAAAAACACTCACTAGGGTAAATGGGCATAAGACAGGGAAACATTGAACATGGTACGTGGCATGACTTCTGGACTAAGACAACACTAGAAAAACACTAACAGGAAACGTGGCTTGACAATGACAACTCTAGAATAACACTTACATGGACTCTGACAAGGCTAAAGACATAGACAAGACTAGAAACAAACTTACATGGACTGTGGCAAGGCTAGGGAACATAGACAATACAAAAAACGCTTGACAAACACTTGCATGAACGACGCAAAGACAAGAACGAAGACAGACCAAGGAAACACTCACATGAATAATGGACATGACATGAACAAAGGTAACACAAGGACTCAGTTACACAAAATGTGGCATAGGGCAATGAAAAGACTGGGGGGAAGACACAGACTTAAATACACAAGGGAGGACAACTAATGACACACAGGTGAAACAGATTAGACAGTCACAAGGTGGGAAAACAGGAAGTAAAGCGAACAAAGAAACATAACATAAACCTTCAAAATAAAGCAGGACGTGACAAAAACAGACTATGATAACACAAGGGAAGAATCTTCAACATAAAACGGACGTGGCAAGCACGGATCATGACAGGCTGGTAGGAGCAGCAGGTATGTGTGGGCCGATGAGGTCCCTGTACCTTCCTCTTTCCTACTTCTTTGATGTTTATTGGCGATTGCGAACAGCTTAATTTGTTTCTGGTTTGCAACTCTGTTCATCACGGCCATGCTTAATGCAGCCTGTGATACCGACTTCTGATGAAACCACACGTAGTGTAGCTTAGTTTATCGCTCCAAACCAGTTGTTTGTAAATTGTAAATAATGTGCCGTGCAAGAACAAAAGTCTGACAATTGTGGCAAAGGTTAAGTTTTATAATCAGTTGACTCATCTGAACTTTACTGTGTGACATTTCACATTATTTCACACAGCTGTTCACACAGGTTGTACAAAGCTCACATTCACACCATTGATATTTATGTGAAAACTCAATTAGAAAAAAATGCAAACAATAATATAAACTACCCGGTTGTACAAAGTCACATGATTGACTTGGTTAATTATAGTTATTAGAATATACTCGATGTACAGTGAGTGCTTTGACATCCTAACTATAATACTTTGTCTGAACAAAACCCTGATTTGACCCAGTTTAACCGCAATTAAGAGTTCTTCTGCATAACGACAAGGTTGAGCTCTAAATCTCTGCTTGTGATAGTTCTCATAGGCTTTCTGAAATTACAAAGATCTTGAAAACTTCGCCAATTATTGCAACAGCTTTGGAATTTGATGGGCTACAAGAAAACTTGTTAACGTCCAAAAAGCATCAGCCAGGTTTTTGTTAATGAGCCCCAGTGCAGTAAGTATGGTGCAGCACTTTCTTAGCCACAACCCACTTTCACATAACACGGTTGAAGCCAAGTGAAGCAGTGTGTAGGAGTGAGTTGCTGTGAAATTGACTTTGTTATTAGTCCAACTGTGGGTAAATAAAAACTGGAATTAGGCAACATTTGAGAATGTTTCCCCGAGGACAGGACTGTCAGACTTAAACAGGCTTATGTTTGACACTTGGATGGCGCATCATTTGACATATTTCATGGAGAACATTTAGACAAGTCCTTAACCTTAGTTTCATTGCTCAGCTTGCCAGCAGCCAGGATGACTGTGCACGGGGAATTATTTTGAATGAATTACAAATAGGGCAATATGAGAAAAACTCACCACATGAGTTGAGAAAGTCAAAGACCTTGTAGACTTGGTTGTTAATTAAAAACGGTGGCCTGTGTTTGACTACATGACACCTTTCCAAATTGAAACACATTTTAATCGAGGGACACTGGGATTATCTTGTTGAAGACATATGTAGATTTTTGGCACAGTGCTAGATGAAATTAACTAAATACAGAAGTGTACATTAGACACCCGATTTTTCAAAAATGCATTGTGAACATATCGCATACATAGCATGGCTGGATGGATTAGATGCCCGTATATTGTACATGTAGCCTTAGACCAGTAATAGCATGCATTACTTTCTTTCTTCTAAAAATGCGAACTATAGAGGATAAGAAATGCTTTGCACTACCTGTTAATCTCATTCTTGTGCGTATTGTAACGCTACTAATGCTCAGACGAGCACAAAGAAGAAAAGCGTTTCTCTTTCCATCAGTTGATGTGCCAGTTGGACGACGTTCTTCTTCCTGCAGACAACATGAATGTGGGAGAGGAAAGAAAACAAGTCAGGGAGTAACAGACAGTGAGCGAGAAATAGAGAGAATTGAGGGATTCGTGACTAAAACAGTGTGCAAATGCAAGCTGAACCTCTGCTCTAACCACTGCTGCTCCTTTCCCACCTTGAAGTATAACACTGCACAGATGCTGTCCCGATTTCAAGTCCCTTTTCCCAATCTATCCACTTCCCCCCTTGCTGAGTAAATCTACTGTCCCTTTGCGCCCCCTGTGTCTGATAACTTGGTAAGTGGTCTTGAAATTAATTTGAGCTCTCATCCCTCCTGCTCCTCTCTCCTCTCCTGTCTGTTTCTCCCACCGCTCTGGAGGGTTAAATGGTTTGAGAGATTGCTGGCAGCGGCAGTAAAGCATGCTGACAACGGGAGGCATGAGGGCTCGCATGATACATAGGTTGGGGCAGGCGATTGCTCTGCTAATGTTGCTGTGGTGCAGCCGTTTGACAAAGCGGCTCAGATATGGGTCTCAGCCCCCAACCTGATCAAATCTCAGAGAAATAAACCAACACCCCCAGATGACAGTGGGCAAAGCAGCCTCTGTATGAAACCAGTTCAACAAATGTGAAAGAAAACTGTTGTATTTGGTTTACTTGTGCCCCCCAAGGAAACCTGTCTGGAGATTTCGATGTCTTAATGCAGGAAGGTTTAATGATGCTTGGCTGAGGAGAACAGAGAGATTATCAATACAGTGTGAATGCTGCCTGATGCCACCTCAGTTCTGAGGGATGCTTCCTGATCAGTCCTTTATCCTAGCTATGAGTGCTACATCTAGTTCATGCCCAATTATGGTCATTCTTCAGGCATTAAGGATATGTGTGATCAATTGATTGGCTCTCCATACCTAAAACAAGGAACTATGCTTGTCTATGTTCCCAGCTCATGTTGTAAGTGTCTTCAGGTGGCCATTAACATGTACCTCTAACCTATGCCCTTGGTTGCCTCCGCAAGAGAGCTTCTCTCCTTATCTAGATGGCACCCGTCTCCCTAAACAACCCATCAGCTGCATTGTACTCCAGCATAGCAAAACAGACCACTCCCTTCACCTGGATCCTGAGCTGGCCTGAAAACGACCCCTTTGCCTGACCATGTCCATGAGGCCCCCACTAGGTGTAGTCAAGTAACAGAAAATTCCATCACACCAACTACAAAAAAAATACACGATGAGTTCCAACTCATGCAAAATGCATAATGATTTATATTATAATTTTAGGTCGGGTCTGCAGTATATCCATAGATATGATCTCATACTGCAGAGGTATTAATGACGAGCTTGTAATAACACTACCATTCTTGTGGAAAGTCATCAAACTTTGGACACAAATCTAAACATTAGGAGTACAATGGATATTCCCCATAGCATCTTGATACAGTTCCGTTCTAAAAACACACACAAAAGCACTCAGCTATGCAATAGGGTATAAAAACATACACACATATTTGAAATACTATCCTGGCCCAGAACAGAATATTTTAGCAGGGAAATCTGCTCTTTTTCTGTCAAAACAAAAGCGAATGATGTACTGATGAAGCCTTTTGGGAAGTCTTTCTTTTGATGGCACGTTTCACATTGTTTGGACTCGGCTTGCACTAATGTATAATGCAAGGAAACTGGCACAACCTTCTCAGAGGCTCACATTTGGTACACAGCCTTGGTCAACATTGCAAATTTCTCTTGGCATCTCAATGAACCCCACTGGGCCTTGATTGTGGAGCTACTGCAGATGCGTGTGAGTCCATATAATACACGCATTTCAAACAGAACAAGCATGAAACGTGCCAGGGAGGAGGTGGAATGGGGCCGATGCGTTGATTATAAAATCCCAAACAAATGCTGCTGGTGATCAAAATGCTTATTTTTTAAATTTCATGCTGTAGTAAATTTGTGACAGTGCATAAAAAGTTAGTTTAGTTTTTCATACGAGCAGCAGTGCAAAGGAATAAGATGTCGTAGTGGGAAGCCAAAGTACTTGCTTCTATGTGTTCCTTTATAGCGCTAATGGGTGTTTCCAGCACCGCTCCAACATATCATAACAAGTTTATTAAGTGCTTCTCTTCATGTAAATTTGGGATCAAATCTCTGCTGATCAAAAGTAATAAAAAGCTTCTCATGCAGTTTTATTTTTATGAGGTGCTTGGTTGCTTTCTTGCCGAGAGTAGATGAGAAGATCAATACCACTCTGTCTGAATATGAGGCAAGAGCCAGCAGGTGATTAGTTAGCCTTGTTCAAAAGTTTGCAGATCTGTCTCCCAGCACCTCTAAAGCTCATTAATTAACAAGTTGTATCTTGTTTGTTTAATCTACGCACAATCGTAAAAACGTAAAAAACCCCCCAAAACAACAAGGAATAATGTGCCGCAAATTTCCGGATTGAGTGCTGTCCTTGAGTCTTTTGTGCCTTTTCTGACTAAAGTAAGGTTAAAATGTGTGTGTTCTGGGCTTTCAAAATACAATGATAATATGATACATTACAGCTCACTTCTGATTTAGAATTCAGTAAAATGCTAAAATACTTCAGTCAGGCATGCTTTTGGTACTTTCAGCATGCTTAAAACTGCACTACATTAGTGGAAAAGTCCGCCTAACACATATCAATATGCTTAAAATAACAGTTAAACACTTTAAGTTGTTTCAGTAGTATCTGAGCTCTCTAATCTAAACAACAGAATCACGTCGGAACCTAAAACAAGCAAATTTCAATGTCTTATAATTGTTCTGTCTTGACAAAATGAAACCATTGTTATATTAAATAGTGCACAGATGTTAGGTGACTTATTGGAGATTTTCATAAGGCAATGCAGTAATTTTCTACAGCAAAACAAAAAATAGATGGACAAATTTGTTTCCGAGGTATGAGAGAGAGAACTTAAGACAATTATTGGCTGGCTAAATGTGCTTTTCAAACATCAGCTGCGTACAAATGTAGGTGCAAAAACAGAAATACAGTGTTTGTCTCCACAATCAATACAGCCAATGTTGAAGCATCATCAATAATTTCACAGAATTAACAGCGAGATGGGCCAATCTGCGTGGTTGTGCAGGCCGGCGTCACCCAGGAAAATTGAAACTGGACTCTGCACCTTTCTCAAATGAACACCCTCTGTCGTGTCAGCTGTCTGAATACCTGAGGGTTTGATTTAGCCAGATAATGAACTAGAAATGCAGGTTTGACTGTCTGAGCTATCTAGGTTAAGTTTGCACAATTGTGTCTTTTTAGTTAGGTTTAGCTATAGCTCTCCTCTTTACTTTTACTTGATGCTGTTGATGCTGTTTTTTTTAATGTATATTCAAACCATGGATATGTTAAATTTGTACCTTTCAATGTTTCTACAACAGGTATGAAAATGGCATATATCAGATTTTTTCTCACCAGTAGTCGGAGTGGATGGTGGTACCATGACAGCTAAGTGAGATGACAGACCGCCGTGCCATGTCTGAGGCTACAAAAACAGGTATTTTAAGCCAAAGCATCACAGAGTTTTCCCAACCTTAAACAAGTGTTATGCCTGTTTTATGCCTAAACCTAACCAGACCAACAACATGCAAGTGTAATGACCTATGCGTGTGTTGAAGGCATGGTGGGGTGACAGAAGACTAATTCAAAACCTTCATGAACAAAGACTTTTCTTCTGATGCCACACGTTTGAGGGTCAAAACGTTTTTCAGTGGTGAGGAATCGACATACGCATCATCTCTAATGATTCAAAACTGTGCAATGGGTTCTGAAGAGACAGCAGTTGTTGTATTTGGTATTTGTCTCAATAACTGACTCAAATACAAACATATTCCAAAGGTTGTGTCAGATAAACTTGATATTTCACTGGTTCATTTAGCAGAATGTTGTGCAAGTTCAATCTTGATCTTTTTCTGTTATTTGGCAGCAGCTTTTGTTTTCAGTTTCTTTCATCAACTGCTAAAAATAGGAAGAGATCCTTTATATTGCACGCTGCACAAAATAGGGACTCTCAGCAATGCTCTGTGAACTCAGGACATTACAGTACAGGAGATCTGATTGGCTCTTTGTTGAGAGCGTGCAAAAAAAGGGATGTGACAAAGGTAGTGAAACAGGCTCACAGCAAGTTTAACAATTGATTTGTGTGTGTCAGACACACAGAGTGATTCTCTTCTCAAAGTCACACTACTGCAGCAGAGTACAGGACAGAGCATATGGAGACTAATGGCAGAGAAACACTGCAGGCAGACTTTGATACATTCGATATTTCTGAGGAGCTGGGATTTCTCCTTGAGGACCCACTGGTAAGTTTCATTTTTATCAAAACAGATCAGGATCAAGCATTCAGCATTCAGATCAGAAACAAGCATTTAAGATGTCATAACAATTCTGTTCACACCGTACAGACGAAGACTTTTTAGTTTGCCATTGAGGACTCTTTATCAGTTGCCTTTGTTTGAGCAGTTGCTCTGCAGCACATATAGTCCCCTCTGGGCAGAAACAGGTGATTATGCTTGTTTTTGAGTAAGATTATGGAGGATTATTGATCCGGTGAAAGTCTGTCTCTTCAGGTTTGTATTGAGCCATTCACGTGACTGGGCCTGCTCACTGTCCAGCACTCTGCATTACACAGCTCATTACACTTCAAATGCCAAATATGGATATTCTTGTTACTCAAAGTCTTATATGTCTAAGGAGACATTTGGTAGAAATAAAACAGAACATATGGATCAAATGTGACAGTTTATGCAATGGAAAAATCAGTCAACAACCTGTGAGAACGATAGATTTGTAAATGTTGCAAAACTCAAAATCAGCATTTTGTTTATGTGCTTATGGTTTTAAGCACAGCCTACGTGTCTGTCTATACAATGATTTTCCCATCCGGGCATCCCCTGTTTTCTGCTTGTCTAATTTCTCAGTGTTCTGCTGCCTCCTCTTTCAAATTGCTTTCTCTTTCTGATTGATAGCTCCAGTCATTCCCTGACATGCAGGTCAGGCACCGTGGCAAACATGAGCTGATGATGTTACTGATTACACTCTACATGGAAATACTGCACACAAACAAACAATCAAAAACCAATGAGCAAGTCATTTTACTCTTATTATCATCTAGACTAACCTTCCAGACTATTATCGGGTGTGGTTGGACCTGGCATATAATCTCACACATCTGATAGAATCACGTAAACTACAGGATCTTGTTCACAAGGTGAGAATGAGCAAAGCTTTCCTAATGCAAATACCAAGCGCAGTCTGGGTTGAGAACCCATGCATGTGAATGTGGACATACTGTTTTATTTGTGGAAGCCTCTGTTCCTGAAAATGGAGATATAAAAGCGTAAAATCTGATCACAATCCAGATGCCGGTCTTGAGTCCCCATCTCTTGAGCAACCATCGGGAGCTGAGGCTGGCTCACCTAGCGCTGGGATTCATCAGCATGGGATATGTATGGCAAGAAGGACAACGTGCACCTGCTCAGGTAAAACACATGCTGACACGCTAACATGCTGACGTTAAGAATGTTTACCTTTGCTATTTGAGTTTAGCTTGTTTGCATTTTCGCCTGACGGGAATGTCATTAGCCTTGCAGGTATTCGGCCATAGATAAAAGCATTGGAAATATTGGAAGTATTTAATGGTGATGTGATGATGCTGCTAGATGAAAAGTCAGGGGGATCACCAAAGTTAGAACAATTCACCCTGAAGGGGACATGAAACATTCTTATGGTTGTTGAAGAATTTGACGTAAAACTACAAATATGGGACTCATGGCGGTCAGGGGAATCATAGCCATTGCCTACCAATGTCTCAGTAAGGCGACACTACTGGATTGAACCTGTGCTGTCATGGTTGTTTGACAGATTCTTCCCAAAGCCCTCGCCTGGCCCTATTGGCTGGTGTCTCGCAGGCTCGGCCTTCCACCCATCCTGACTTATGCAGATTCAGTTTTAGCCAACTGGAAATTAAAGGATCGCACAGGGTGAGTAATGTTGTCCCCCCCCCCTTATTTAATGTATTGATAAAATGTCCGAAAGCCACAGACTGTCCTTTATTATAATAGCAACATTACAATAAAACTGCATGTCTAAACTTTAATCACTCATGTAGAAAAATAGCACAGTGTTTGTCTCTCCACTGAAAAGACCTGCTCTTCTTTTCTTTCACTGTCATTCTAGGGATATGAACATTGGGTGAGTGGAAGAAAAGCCATGCACTCTGTTTTGAACTTTCACGTGATTATCATAATGTGACACAGATGTGATTTCCAGTCAGTGAATTTTCAAAACATTGCTTTCAAAAATAGGAACATGGACTTGATATTTTCCTTTCCTGGTGGTGAGAGTTGCAGGGGGTTTTTCATAGTGTCATTGTTGGTCGAGATGGCCGCCAGTTCAGGCATAACGGTGAGTGCTGGCTGCTGTATGCTCTTCCTTTTCTTCATGTCAACTCTTTGTGAATGTCAGCCTGATTTTGTCTGTCCATCTGTCCCCCTTCCTGTTTTAACATCCCCTCCACATACTGCTTGTGTCTTTGTCGCGTGTCCCTTACTGATGGATTTCACATTTTCAACTCTCACCAGGGGGCTCTGGAGGTGATGCATGCTATGAAAATCTCGGACCTCATCGGCATACGGAAGGGTCTCGTCAAAGTAACTCAGTCTTTGAAGAAGATGAAGGAAACTTTCAAACTCATGCATAGTAAGTTTGAATTAAACCCAACCCAATCTGAATTTAATCAATTTACATGCTGAGCCTTTTATGAAGGCAGGGAAATTCGACGTAATTAGATTAACTGAATTTGTGCTCTTTCCAGGTCATGTGGATCCAACTGCGTTTCATGGAACACTGAGAATTTTTGTCTCAGGGTGAGTTTTATTTCATGATATTTATCTCATGAGATGCAGATTTATCTCACATTAAACTTCCCCTCTGCTCCTACCATTATATATTGTACCTTTATCTATTTCTGCACCGCATGTTTAACTAGATAACGTATAAAATGGTACCACGTGCTTCTGATTGCATGTGCATCTGTAAAAAAGAGGTTAATGGCACATGTATTTGTCTTGAACTGCTCCAGGTGGCGAGACAACCCCATGCTTCCAAGGGGGCTGCTGTATGAAGGCGTGAGCAACGAGCCAATTTTGTTATCAGGAGGAAGTGCAGCCCAGAGTTCAGCCATTCAGTGCTTTGATGCTTTGCTGTGCATCCAGCATGAGGATGAGACAGGTAAAGATGCACCTTCTTCAACCTTTGACCCCCCCGGATGCTTCTCGTGAATGAATCATGGTGTTTGTGCGGTCCGTTGATTGCACTGGCAGAAAATATCTCCAGGAAAGGTTGTTGTTTTCTTTCTTTCAAACTTTCTTTTCTGTTGTCTTCATTGATTCCCCCGATGTAGGAGCCTTCCTGACACGCATGAGGGATTACATGCCTCCAGCCCACCGTCAGCTGGTCGAAACACTGTCTGTCGGTCCATCTCTGCGAGACTTCATCCTGTCCCACCCCGGCTCTGATCTCGGCCAGGCCTACAACTCCTGTGTCTCGGCGCTGGTGGATTTACGGAACTATCACCTCAATACTGTGACCAAGTACGTCATTGTGCCCGGCAATCATGCCCGCGCCATGGGCTGCCCGTTCAGAGGTGTGGGCACTGCGCTGAACACCACGGGGACCGGTGGATCCAGCCTAATGGTCTTCCTCAAGAGTGTTCGTAACAACACCAAAAAAACACTGATTTCAGAGAGGGTGTCAAGAGAAACTGAAATATGATTTTTATATTTTTGTCCGACACCTTTCTATGCACTACACTCCTTACAGAAAAATAATTCCAGAATTATATTTGCCCTTATTAGAACTAGAAGGGTCAATGAACTGTTTCAGCAGTACATTTTACTGTACTGTATGGCTTGATAAATGTTTACGGTACTCGTAACCATGATTCTTAGTAAAATCCCAAAGGAAGAGCAACTCAGCACCAGCTGGAAATGTTTTTGCTGACCTCCAGTAGTTTAACTTTTCATTTTGCTGCAGGGATGTAGAGGTGTATCAAGGGTGTAGCCCAGTCTCAAGCCGGGTTGTGTAATAGACGCATCCGTCCACAAGAGGATAGTGTGTCAGTGTGACGGTTTACCTCGCCTAACAGTAAAGGCACGCATAAAGGTGCAGTACCAGCAGGGGGCGATAATGATGGGAGCGAAGGACAAATGCAGCATTAAAGTTGGCCTAGGGGAGGAGGTGGAGTGGTTGGTCACGCATGCACTGCTTTCACACGGTTGTAACCAATAATCAGCGCTGATTGTTATGAGGAAGTGGTTACTTTACGCGAATGGTCTTTTCCTGAACCGAATCAAGTAATTTTGGTGCTTCAGCCTCACCAAACTGCAACCGTCACTTGAAATGTTTCTCAGCAAGCTTTATTTCAGTGTAACCAGACTTTGAGTATTTATTGTTGTTAACTTGACCGTAGAATGAGAAGGTGTTAGTTTCACGCTGGACCGGCGGGTGTGTTACATGCTTTGGTTGCGGGGTGTGTTCAGCACACCATGGCGTCACTGTTAGGTGTGGTCAAACTTTGTGCAACGCAGCTTTACAGCTGGGTTTTATTTACAGGAACTGTACTTTACTTGACTTTCTTGACAATGACTACAGACAAACTTTGGGGGTCGGGGTAAACCAAAAGAGACACTAAATGGAAAGTATATCAAGATAAATGTTTGACTCACTATCTCAAACCAAAAATTTAAATTTTAAGGTATTCTCTTCGTATTGGCGGAAATGGGCTTCCATACCACACAGTTCTTGATATCATTAATTAAGCTGCATTTTACTTTGACATAATTCTTGATTTGATTGTAAAACGTTTACAGACATACAATAGAGGGACTGTGTTTAATGCTGCATTTTATTTGTAGTCATGAAATAATGCATATTTTGTAAAGCCCAAATGTGTCTGTACACCCTTGAATCTTATCATCATTTTTGAGAGAAATTACTTCAATTACATTTTGAAAATATTTGAAGTAATATTTATACAAATATTCTCATCAGTTGCTACAGTGCCTGACGTTGTTTTTGACCTGTTTTACTAAACTATTTGTTTTATGGAAAAATGTGGATATACATATAATGATACAATAATGCGAGAACTACTTTTGATCAATAAACTAATTTTGTCTACAGAAATTGAAAATGAGGACTCCTACGTGCCCGAGAGTACGGAGCAGATGGCAGAGGAGGGAGATAACTGTAGAGGGACCCATGAGCTGTTGAAAAAATAGAGGAAGGAAATGCTGTAGGAACCAAACGATAAAGGACACTGGTAAAATAAAAGAAAAAAGCAAATCAGCTGAGGAGAATGAAAGAGGCAGACACAGTGGGGGTTGGCGGGGCAGAGGGGTGGATGTGTGGGATCAGGTCGCTCAGTTTGATGGACTTGAACGCCCACTCGCCTCCTGGTCTTGACTTGAAAGTTGTGTCTCTTCTTGCGATTGAGGTCTAATCACATTAGAAAAGAGGAGAAGGGGCTCAGCTGCACTGCTGCTGAGCCCTGTTCAAGGTCCAACTCTTCTTCACTAAAGCACAAAAGATCAGACGCGGACTGTTCGACACCGGGTGAATGCGGCTCTAGCTGTAACTACACCCAGTAGTGTTGTAGTTGCCTGCTGTCACATAGAGCTGGGAAGTGGACGGGACAACTGGCTCTGAAAGTGTTTTAACCCATTATAGACTTTCCTGGATAATGACACAATCAGGGAGGTTTATGTTATGGCCATCAGCTTCTGCAAAATAATGTTTTGTCCATCATTTTGGCATCTGGAACGGCTCTAAATTCTACAATATCCATGAGCCCCAGCTATATTATATGCCAGGGGTGTGAGCCAGAATGGTGGAGAATTTGCTGCTGCAGCCATAGTTGCTCTATTCAACCAAAAGTGGCACAACAAATGTCACGGTAAAATAGTAAAATTCTCAACAGCATAATCTTTAGCTTTTGCCAGCTGTTAGCGAAGCACATGCAATTTTCCTTCTTGGGAGTCAGGGCTAACTTCTCTCCTGAACTTTTTATGTACACATACATGTACCATCATTTTTTTTCTTAAATCAAAGAAATTGATTTTTTCTGATGTGGTTGTTTTGTCTTTTGGACAGATGATTTAACCTGTAGAGCTTCATGCCAATTGAAGCTGTAAAAGTGCTCCAACTGTGAGTCAGGTAACATTGTCTATGGGAAAAATTAATCGAACTTTTGCTTGTGGAACCAGAAGGTCCCCATATACAAAAATGATTCCAAAAAAGTTGGGACGCTGTATAAAATGTGAATAAAAACCGGAATGCAATCATTTGCAAATTAACTGTGTTCACCGACAATGGTTTTGCAGTGTTCCTGAGCCCATGTAGTAACATCCTTTATGCAATCACAAAGTGGTGAACCTCGCTCCATCCTCGCTTGTGAACGACTGAGCCTTTCCAGGATGCTCCTTTCATGCCCAATCATGATACTATCACCTGTTAACAATCAACCTGTTTACCTGTGGAATGATCAAAACAGGTGTTTTTGGAGCGTTCCACTACTTTCCCAGTCTTTTGATGCTCCTGTCCCAACTTGTTTGAAACGTGTTGCTGCATCAAATTCAGAATAAGTAGATATTTACAAAAAATCAATGCAGGTGATGAGGTCAAACCAAACAAAGAGTCTTCAATTGAGCATCTGTCAAAAAGAATAAGAGAATTATCACATTCCGTTTCGTTTTACACGGTGTCTCCGCTGTTCTGGAATTGGCGCTGTAGCTCCTCGCTCTTAGCAGCTCTATTGCCTCTAGCATTCAGTAGACATAGCAGCACACCGAATCACCTTCAGTTGAAAATGTTTTAATTGTGATGTAGAAACAGTAGAAAAATGCATAATATTGCACATAATCACTAAATTGCACTTTCTCAAGGTACAGATCTTTGCATGGACATTGGTGACCTGAATAATGTAATCTAGTATGTAGTCTAACGGTGGGAGGCCAGTATGTGTCTTCCTGACGTGGACATTTAACAGTACCAGAATCTACACAAGAGCTCCTGTTATAAAATTACTTGAAGAACTCAGTAAATACCTGCTTTGTAACAACGTGCAAGGTCAGTATCATTGCTACATCATCAGATTTTTTTTTTTTTTTGTACTTAACCAAAGCTGGTGGCTACAAGTCTTCTCAGCCGTAAGATTGCTACCATACTCCTTTAGCACAGTATATAGCCCTTCTACTCTTACAAGTTCAGTGCACAGTTGTCTGTGTGGGTTGGGAGACAGATGGTTGGTGTTCTGCAATTGTCTTCTGCCAAAAACAAAGCTTCATTTTACAAGATGCAGTGGCAAGATAAATCAATATTTCAACATTGGAAGTGTGAGCTAACTGGACATGAAACAGATTACTTAAGAGGAGATCAGGTTCAAGACCTCGCATCAGAGCTTTGCTGTGACACAATGAGTGACTGAGAGGCAAGGCAGACTCTTAATGGACTCAAAGAGAAAGGTCAAAATAGCCTTTACTTTTTGTTGGAAATTCAAAACAAAACCAAACCAAACAAAAAAACCACTGTAAGTTATCATAGAAAATATTCTGCCTTCGAAGTAATCGAAACATTATATATGTTGTTAAAAAAATCTGACCCGACCCAGAAGACTTGTTCTGTATTTTTAACAGTAATATGCTTCAAGAGGAGGGGCCAGAACATATCTGTTCTGAATTGTCATTTCACAGTACTTTGCTAAAAATGCAGATATTTTAAAATATAGATTCTGAGCAGTATGCGTCAGTGTAGCCAACGGAAGGGGACAGGATGACTGAGGCAAAGTTGGCTGGCTAGTTGGTTGGTTGCACAGTGAGCTAAATGGAGAGACAGAGAGAAAGACAGAGGGAGATAAAGGGACAGAGTTACAGAGAGAGGGAGGAGACGGGGGTTATTAACAAAGGCAGGCAGACGTTCAGTCAGACAGACAAACGGAGCAGGACGTGAACAGATAAGAAGGAAGAGGGGAGAATAGACGGGGTTATTAGAACAGCGCTGACATACTGCCATGTACTGTACTGTGTTTCAGTCTTTTACGCATGTTCCTCTCAATAGTCAAATGTTTGTGCTTTGCCGGAGGTGGGGCTGATGTCCATTCAAAGATTATAGCTTCACTCATAAAAGGCCCTCCGCATGGCGCCTCCTCTTGTTGCCAAGCAATATGCTCTGAGGGGAAAAAGACCAAAAGTGCATTCCATTGGAGGATGCCATAAAAAGACATAAATATAAAGTGAGAAGTGCATTTACTCAATATATAAATAACATCCATTTTTGCTTAAAAGATACATGTACAAAAATTGTAATCCCAAAGCTCACCTGGTTTTTGCAGGTGTGTGCGGATCCTCTTCAGCAAACATGACAGAAAAAGGTTTGACAGGATGTAAAATGTTTTTTTTTTTTTTTTTTTTTTTTGTCTCTGCTGCCCCCCCCCCCAGCTGACTTAATGTGCAGTCTCAACTCAGAGCCCCAAATGAACCGGATTCTGTCGTTATCCATCCTCATATGTCGGTCGCTCCCTCTGAATACTCCTCCATCCATTCTGCGAGTAACAGGGGTATTAATGTGCCCAATGAAGAGGCTGTTTCCAAAGCCTTCATGTTTTATTCAAAGGAACCAGAGTTTCCAACGAGCATGCTTTTTGGACTCTGTCTTGGACTTGCGTTTCGGGGTGGATGTGAACACTTCATTGGAGTAAGGCAGAGCAGGGCATTGTTGGCTGTCCAGGGGGCAAAGTCTCTTCATCAGGGGCAGTAGCTTGTCCTCCTGCAGCTTGAAGTCCAGCTCTACACTGTAACACAAGCATAAGAGGTAGAATTTTAGAATCATTTAGCTCAATATGTAGAATACAAGGGTTTGATTGTATCTTGAGGTGCATTAATCTGAAGGTTTTAAATGCTGTCTTTTGGGTGCATGTATGACTCAGTTTTAATGTTTTTTGTAATGTTGGTAATCCACCGATGTCCAGATGGAGGCTGGGAGGGAGGCAAACAGTTCAAATGCACTGACAGGAACCCTGGCAGCACATATCTCTTGCGGCACATATCCACATTTCAGAGACTCCTCCGAGTAATAGAGTTCCTTTGCATCATCTCTGTATTTTTTTTTATGCATGCAGTCAAAGGGCTTTTCCTGCATAGATTATATTTGTATCAAAAACGAGCCAGAATGTGGGTTGCTCCTGACATCAGACTTCCACATCCGCCAGTATAATCCCAGGCTGGTCATCGTCTGATTCTGTTCCGGCACCGTAGTTGAACCCTCTCTCCGATTAAATCTCTCAGGCCTGGGAGAAATGCAGGGCTTAATCCCATCCAAATGAAACCATCGAGAGGCCAAGCAGACCCTGATTAACTGCCTGTATTCAAGCAAGGGATAAATGCATTATTATACACCATCTCCTTTCACTTTATTGCTATTGATTTGTAGTGCTCTGCTAATGTATTTATTCCTGGGGTGTGCAATAAATTTTGAAAGCATCATGGTGGAAATAAAAGAGAATGAATCATCTGCTATTTGCCTGCCAAAGTGACACTCCTTAACACACCGTGCCTGATAATGAAATGTTCCTTTGCCTTTTGGTTCGAGGCATTTTTTAAATTCATCCTCTTTTTTTTTTTTTAATCACCAACATTACTGAACACATTTAAAAAGCGCAGTGAATGCTATGACTTACAAAGCTCTTTCCTGTCATTCAAAGTCTAGAGGATTAAAGCTGGAAGGGAGAACTGACGCGGCCAAAAGAGATGACATCTGACATGTCAAGGTCAAACATGGAGCCCTTTCCTTGTCTGCAGGCACACACACAGACTTAAGGTACAAAGCTCGGCCTGATGGGGTAACCGCTTTGATGGGCAGTGTAATTAGTTCGCTGAAGGATATGCCATACTCAAAGTGACATAATGAATCCTGGGAACTGTCTTCACCCTTAAGATAAGTGTCAGTTAAGAACAGAGCTCTATTAAAGCCTTCAGGGGAGAGACCGGGAGAGGGCTGGATAGTGGTTTGTCAGGCGGGGGGCTTACAATGAATCGATATGTTAGACTAAAAGAAAAGCAAGTCAAAAATGTAGATGATTCTGGGTTTGCTGCCGCCTGAAACTCAACATCAGTGCTGATGTATCAAGACATTTTTAAGCATGTTTTTAAGCAAACACAACCTCTTTCTGCACAGAGCTTTGCTCTTTCTTCATTTTCTCACATGCATTTCTGCTTCAAACGAGAGCTAATATTTGCAAGTAAACAAAGTCATGCATTCAAATTTTTACCAACATAAAGGTACAAAATCACAAGTACAAAGTCCTCACTTCAATGTGGAAGCTGGTAAAGATGGTTGAATGAATTTATACTGTTTATCCGCTGGGTAGCTTGTGAATTTCCTCTCGGGGATCAATGAAGTTTTAACTGAATCTATAATATTACATCGTAAATTATTTGTTGATTTTTTTTTGTATTATTAGTAAGTAGTGACTGCAGTTGTCAAAAAAAATGGTGAAGTAAGAAGTAAAATGATTTAATATAACCCTGAATTGCAGTGGAGTTAAATTATAAAGTAGCAGAAAATGGAACTACTCAAGTACAAGTACCTCAGAGTTGTACTTAAATACAGTGCTTGTACTTAGTTACTTTCCACCGCTGCACTTTACTTCTCAGTCCTTGACAATGAGAAACTCAGTTTTAATGGCCGACTGAAGTCTTTTATCTTAGCAGAACTGCTGCTTTCCCGCAGCGATGAACTGGCTTTACAACATCTCTCGTTCACATCATCCTCTGTCTCATTTCCTCCCACTTTTATCTCTATTTGTATCTTTTGTTGTACGTGAAAAACGTTCTGTCTTTCGCAACTGCTGTTTGAATAATGTTGACTTGACAGAAAGTAGAGCATAATCACAGCAGCGCGGTGCAACACAGAATGGCCTCGGCGATTATTAAGCAATTAATCACTTGGCAGATCACTGCAATTACTGTATGCTGTGGACGAACGTCACAGCGGGAAGCCAGAGGCAGCACTGTACGATGCGGGTGGCACTGGGGAGCAGGTGCTTCAGCAAACAAAAGCCCTATATCTAAGATCATCTCTGTACACAAACAGATTGAAGCAGCTAGAGACACAGAGGTTTTTCTGGGGCATTCAGCAAAGCAGATTAATCATCTCTTTAGCTATGCAGCGTGAGTAGCTGTTGCTGTGATCAGTGGCGAGCCGTTTGTTTGTCTGCGGTCGTGGTGTGCTGAGCAGCGTTCAATGATTGTTGCTCCTGGGAGGGATTTCGCCGCGGTGAGATGTCTTTTTAGCACGGCGAGCTCCACAGTGTGTACCTGCTCGCTACTATTCTCTGTGCTTTCCGCTAGTGGCAGTCATTTCTCCTCCTGTGATTTCCCCTTTGGCCATTCACAGTTCAAACTCTCCACTTGACAAGACGAGTGGTCCAGGCCCAGTACAGTGTAACATCCTCAGAACAACATGACGGGGCACAGTAGATTAAATCGCCAGAGAGTGACAGTTATTTCCTCCACTGACAGGCAACACATGAAGCAGAAACTCTCCACAGGTTATGCAAATCAGATGCAGAAATTCTCCCCCTGCCATGTATATCAGGTATAAAAGCCATTGCTGTTGTCTATTACA
Source organism: Chelmon rostratus (assembly GCF_017976325.1). Lineage (NCBI taxonomy): Eukaryota > Metazoa > Chordata > Actinopteri > Chaetodontiformes > Chaetodontidae > Chelmon > Chelmon rostratus. Next base: position 16,695,751 of record NC_055668.1, on the reverse strand, counting down.
TGCTTTGTGCTTCACAGACACACAGAGAAAGACCCAATCTCATTAATGAGAACAAAATAGAAAAGGCAATCTTGACAATTGTTCACCAAAACAACCACAGCTCCGCCATCTCAGCGTGGGACACGAGTGCTAATTAGCTCCTTGCGTCTCATCATATTGCATTGCAGTCGCCTTTCCCCGAACTTAACTGTTTTTCAAAGTCATTGTTAGCTCCAGATTGGAAGCACTACATTGTATACTTTGATTCAAATGCTGGTTCTTATTCAACACAGCATGACAGGAATACAATCCTTTAATGCTTTGATCTGAGCATGTCTCTTAAACTGGGCTTCCTGCTGCACTCCAGGCTCACTCAGTGGTAGGCCACATATAATTCGCAACTGATGCTTTTGTAAATTGGGCTTGAAGCACACATGCAGGTAGGTACAGAAAGGAAATATGAAGAGCAGAGCAGAAAGTGGACACGGACTCATCATGCAGTCTCCATCTTTGAGTTGAAAGTTTGGTTCCTTAAAAGGTTTGGTTCACCTATGCAATAATAATAATGGTAATAATAATTTAGACCTTCCTCTAGTGATATCTAGCCATACAGATTATTTTTCATTCCTCCATCCCAGCACAGTGAAGGGGAATGAAATTCGTTCACCGCGCTGAAAAATAAAAAAGCAAAGTGCCTTTCCTGAAACTGTGTCTCAGTTGAGGCCCATTCCCACCAGAAAATGGCACAGAAAATGTTATGTGACTCACAGTTGGAGCACTTCTGCTGCTTGTACGGGTAGGAAACGCTCATCAGGAAACCGTACAAAAGAATCTCTTAAAATATCTGGCTTTTTGCTAAAAAAGTTGAGGTTACAAGCCTGTGTGCCTAACGTACATATATGTTGAGAAAACTCAACACAATCTGCATCTTATAGATCAAATCAGTTTTAACTGCTCGGTCAGTTATGGCTTGGTTGTCTTATTGTGTTTTTATCGGTAAACATGAAGTGGTTTTAATTCTCTACCGCTCTGACTGTGAATGGCCTCTTCAATCGCCAATGGTGGCTGAGGCTCATGGGTATTGTAGCATTGAGATAAAATTTTGGTGGCTTTAACATAAACCTACTGGATTGCTACATCTTCCATGAGAGTCCAGTTTTCATGCATTTGTTTCATTATTTCCTTGAAGGGGTCAGTGTCAGGGTGGAGTCGGGAGTAGAAGAAAGCACCGAAGGAAAAGTGAGTTCATTCATTCATTTAGTCAATAATGGAGACATGAAAGCAGATAGAAACGGTGCCAGCCGGGAATGGATCAGCAGTCAGCCTCCATTTTCCCAGGAGATCGTACCCGGTGGCAGATAAAATTGCGTAGCGAGGGCGAGGCTTATAGGGGACTAATCTAAACACAGATGGTGTCATTATTCTGTAGCCATTACACGGTCCAATCTACATTTACTTCATGACAATAGGTTAAAGCAAAAAGCTTGTCTGTTGCCAGTTTAAGTAATATTGAAGCCTTTGTTTAAAGAAAAATGTGAAATGCCAGAACAGAACAGAGAATAAATGCCGGACTCCTTCAACTTTGCAACTGTTGTGACCTCTACTTTATTCTGTTAGTGGGAGAATTCTCAGAGATGCCTCTCTCATGATATCAACAGATAAAACCAAAAATTGTTTAGACACTTTTTCATAATATGGGTGAAGCAGCCCTCTGAGGAACCCCATATCCCTTGATGTGATGGACAACATCGTTATATATATTCCTCTAATCTATTATCCATACATTCAGCCCCTCTCTCCCTCTCGCTTACTTGCCCTATTTGTTGCAGTGATGTATGAGATGCTGCAGTATAGCGAGGGTGGGTGGAGACTGTCAGGGGAGAGCTGAAATCTGGATAAGACCCATAGATTGACTACCTGAGCTCAGCAGCTGCTAGAGTCCTGAATTTATCGGACGCGCCATAAATGCCGGACTGCTCTGAAATTAAAGGCTACATCTCAGGGGCTGCTAATCTTGGCTACAGTTGCAACATGCGGTGGCTGTCTAACTTTGAGGGGTAATTGCTCCTATGGTCCCAACTTGCTTTTCTGGGCTCGATTTGATTTGCCTTGCTGTACCCAGACCTCCTCCTCACGTCACATGGAGTGGGTTGAACAGCAAGGGGATTCCTGCTGCCTGTAACTCACCGGACTGATACACTATTATAATAAAAGGGATACTGGTGGTGAGATCATACAGAAGTCTGAATTGCGAGGTAGTTTTAGCGTATGTGACAGTAAAAAGTAAATTTATTTTCCCAAATAAACATCATTCAGTCTTAGAAGGTTTGTGCAGCTGGCTTTTGCTGAAGAATATTAAACAGTGCTATTTGCAGAATTTAAGATATCTATGACAATTGCTTTGGCAGAGACAGATAGGACCGCGATATCCCGCTTGCCAAATGCTGCTCTGCTCTGTTCAAAGAGTGTTAGAAACCAGTTGGGTGAACTGAAATAAACAACTAATGATACAGATCACAGATGAAATGATAATCTTTCACTTTATTAATACTCTGCAGAGTGCATCCTCACTGTGATTTTATTATCATACCACATGCTTTCTGGTTTAGTGACAATAGACTGAAGGCACTTTTTTTGCCATTAGAAGTTGTTCTGAGTTTGTTAATTAAGCCAACTTACTTCAGCGACATACAGAGTTGGCACACTTTGTCTTCTCAAGATAAGATCAGTGAATTGAGAAAAGAGAAACTCAGATATATGCTTTAGGACTTCTCTTTGCTCCTCAATGCTGTGGGCTTTTAACTTAAGTCTTGCAAATTAATGTAGGCCTATATTGCTGTTACATCTATAGTGTTAGATGAAACTCAAATGTGCTCTGTTGTCCCATTTAAGTGCAGCAAGGCACAGTTAAACATGTGTCCAATCAAAGTCACATGACACAGATAGTACCCCTCCCAGGCTCATCCATTTCTAAATATTCTTACATACGCACTCCGCTTAAAGCCCCAGATTGAAAGCCACACTTACTTACAGTAATGACTAAAATCGATGAAAACAAATCAATGAAAAGGCCTGTTTGATCAATACGTATACAAATGGACACACACACGCACAAAGACACACACACTGCAGTACTTGTACTGTTTCACAAGGGAGCACTTACAGTACTGCATATAAAAAAAGAGACTTAGAAGAATTAACACTGGATAAAATATGATTAAAAAAGAAAAACAAAATCCACATTTTGATTAAGTCTCACCCTGTATACTTTGCTCTATTCACTATTTGTGACCCTTGCATGATTCATGGAAATTATGATCATGCAGACTTATAATTATGTACCATAAGAAATAGTATTCTGACGGTGGGAACTACTAGATTTGCCACGCTAATTTGTTTTGAATTATTGTTGGTCTATTGTGGGTCAAATGTTCTAATTTTAAGCTTCACAAAGCCGGGGGATCCTGAATTATTTACCATTTAATATTGTTGCTTGTGATACACTGCACCAGATTGGGCTTATTAAGTTCATTACCCTGTTGAAGACATTGGTTACTATGGAAATTACTTCTGGATGGATGGATGGAGGATGAGGGCATGCTCATTACGTTGTCAACAATGTACCCTAATCTTTGCTGTGCCACTTTCTAGATGGCTGTTTTCTTTAAGGGCAAGAAGGGCAAGAAATGACATTTGGATCATATTGATTAAACTAGGAACGTATAAAGGCCTGTGACACGTGCACTACCACAATCGATTCAAGTGTGAACGAAAGTTAATGTTTTTCACGGTTGCATCATGAGAGGAAAGGTGACCACTGCAATGTCCAATATACGATAAATGGTCACCATAGTGATGTTCCGAATTTGTACCTCAAAATTGATGTTTTGTCTTTATATAGATGAATACAATTTTGCTATTATATTACAAATTTATGAAATGCTATGTGCAAGATTGTCAACTCAGTTTATCTGACGAGATGAGATAGAGCAGTGTGTTGTATTTGTGGCAAACTGATGTCTATTATGGCAGCATGTACTGACAGAAAAGAATGGTGCCCAGGACTGAACCTTGAGGAACACCACAAGAAACATTTACCCTTACTGAACTTCCTAAGAGACGAAAAGTAGTATCTTGTGGATGTAATGATTTAAGAACTGTACCATGGAGATCATGTTCTCTCTGTACTGAATGCAGCAAGACCATAATGTTTTTCAGGTATCCACATTTATTCCGATGTCGTTTACAACTTTGACTTCACTACTTAAAAAGAGAGCTGTGTCACTCCTGTCCCTGTCTCTGGCTCAGTTTCAGATAAAAACTGATGCAGAGGGGACCATGACCATGGAGATAACAATTGTTTTTGATCTGGAAAGCATGATGAGATTTGGCCAAGTTAGAGCAAAAATAAAGGAAGAGGTCGACAGTTTGTCTGGGAGAACGGTGCCATTCTCCTCTCATCACCCGCCCTCGTCTTGTTTACTTCAACACCTTTAGGGGTGGTATGAACAGCTGGTTGCGGGGATATGACAGGTTAAAGGTGAACAGCTTCTTTCAATTTAAGTGAAGTCCATCTGCTTTAATAACGTCATTGAGTCCCACATGCACAACGAGAGCCTTCACAGATTGTTAGGCAGCCAAGATTAGAAGAATCCTTCGTTAGTTCAGACACCAGGTCATCAGGAAAGCAATAGCCTTGAAATTCTTACTGCTGACACCTGCCAGAGTGTCTAATAGCACAATCGGGCCTAATAGTTTGGTGTTGCTTAAATTGGGTATGTTTGTTTTCCTTACCAAGGGGTGTTGAGTCAGTCTTTCACTTCTTGCTGAGGACTGGTTTTGTCTTATTGTCGATGGTTGTTGAACCTTATTCTTTGATGGCAAGTGAGGCTCATTCTGTAGAGGCTTAAATCTGTTTTCCGGTTTTATTGACTACAGTCCACTGTTTTGCACTGGTGTGGAGGAGTGAGGGTGGCTGCCGCTCTGCAGCACTCTGTCTGCGTTAGCTTGCTTTTGGAGAGATTTCTATGGAGGAAAGCCTTTTGTTTCTATTTTGTGCTTCTACCTAGACCGACATCAGACCAAAGCTCCCATCTTTGATGCACCAGCGGTAGCATAACACGGTCTTTAGTCTTACTCCTCAGGCAAGTGGCTCATGTCTGGGTCAGCTGTGATCTTCAGTAGGTCTTGATTAGTGTGCTGCCCAGATTGAGGAATGTGTCATCAAAATCTCCAACAAGATTTGTCGACTTCCACTTAACATTTCCATGCACAGCACATGATGCAGTGAACATTAAGTCAATGGGCCTCACGCAAGAACATTTCTTATTAAACCTCTCTCTCTTTTTTTCCTGAGGCTTGCTACAAGCGTTCCAAGTTTAAGTGATGCATACCACCTGAGTAGCTGCGTGATCATCATTTGATAATTAGCACAATCAAGGAGCTTTAAGTCCTGCTGTCAGACATCAGAAGGCGAGTGAATAACAAATTTTGCCGTGTCAGTAATGGTATTAAGGGACCCAAAAAATGAGAAAATATTACCACAACCGGCATCGCTGTGTCATCTGGGCAGAGTGGCACTGACAGAAATAAAGAATCGTTTGTCATGAATTTAGATGCCAAGAAAAAGTCTTGCTAGAGCAAAGCATGCCATGATTTAGATGGGAGGCGGTCAAGGGGACGTGACAGATGGACGAGAGAAGACATTTCATTATAGGTGATGTTATACTGTCGAGTGCAGTGGAGGCAGCAACTTTCATAAGACCCTGAGGTGGCTGTTGGGAGTGTGAGAATTTTCCTTTTTTCTGTATCACATTAGGTTTTATTTTATTGTTTGTTTGATACATTTAAACTCAAAATTCATCCAAGTCAAACAAGTTGTTTTCCCCCGTGGAGAAAGGCAGACTGTCTGTGCATGACTCATACGTACGACAGGCCCGGACCGCTTTTGTTTGAATTTTGTCCGTGCCTCAGAGAAAAGTCTAGATATGTGAAAATCAGTGAAACGCGACTCCTGTGCGTGCAACTCCAGATTCTTGCGTGAGGCCCAATGATTTCTCATCCCATGTGAAATGTAGATCCTGCTTTCAGCTTCCACAGTGGTCTTACACCACAATCTGAGTCATCTTGACATAATGCACTCGTCGAGGGAGAAGAGAGAGGAGGCATCTTGAAAATGTTACATCAAGTGAAAATCCTGGAAAACATGTCCAGGACAGGGCAGTTTCCCTTTTCTCTGCAGTACAAAATATCCACAGGTATGTCACCAAAGGAATTCAGAATATTGAAACTGAAAGTCATCCAAAATAATCTGAAAGGACAGCAGAGTAAGAGGGACAGGCCCTTATTGTCTTGCTGTTAAAAAAACATTCTCTATTGTAGTGCAGCTATTGTGTAAAATGGGGAAGTATAAAGCAGAAGATGGGAAGGAGATCCCTTTACTGCAGCAAACTCATATTATTCAGAAATGATGTAAAGTTACATCTATAATTTGTGTGGTTTTGCAGTTTTTAAACTTCTTTCCCTCAGGCACACGTGGAAACCACTGAGCAGTCCAACTGTGGAACATGTATTTTCTGGGCTTCAGAGTACTTTCCAAACAGCTGTCTGTTTCCTGTTTTAGACAACAAGGTAACACGTGGTTTGAGCAGCAGAGGCTTTTGGATTGAAATGACAAATGACACAAGGTTACAGCTTGAGTGGATTTCCCACCTGCTTCTGAGCCATTTTTCAGCTCAGAGTGTATCAGAGCACTTACACCACATATAACCGTTGTGTGTTTTGACAGAAATACAGTGTCTCTAAAAATGTGAGCCAAAAAAAACAAAAGTGCAAAGCTCATTGGGATTTATAAGAAAGTACATAGTTAATCCAACCCTTGTTTCTAAAACATTTGCTATGTTTTATGAGGAAATTAAAGGTCCTCATATATTCTGTGACATCCTATCCTATCTAATTCACTCCCCACTGCTATGTATGATTACTTATTCATTACAGTGAGACCATACATTCCCCAGAAACCCTTGCAAATGGTATTGGAGGTGTTATTTATTTCATCATCCATTGTAAAAAAAACATGCTATGGTGCACAACACCAAATATAATGTAATCAGTGCTGCCAGTTGCTGCATTTTTATTTCTTTGACTTATTCTTTCCATATCCCTGCTGCTTATTTAATGATTCTTCTCTTTTGGATTCCGTTTGCAGTCACACACAAAAACATTCATGTTCAATTTATTCAACATTTCTGTTATCATTATTATTATTCAGCTGTCTTCCCTTAGTCAGATCACTGTATATGCAATACATTCCATACATTTTTACATTTCCTGCGCAGAAAAGCATCACTGCACCAAACACCTCTTGTAAGCATCCTTTTCACACCTAATCGAATTTTAATTCAGAAAGCAACATTTAATGCAGCATTAATGACAAGCTGGCACTGAAAAGGACCCACCTGTAAATGATGCATGCGCTGTTTCGACAAGTATCACAATTTGCTGTGTCTTGTCCTGTTCGGTAGGAGAGCCTGTGAACGGAGAGATGAAAAGATACATGTGATCTCCAGTGGCAGGCTTTTGCTTCATATTTCAACACCTGTGGGCATCAGCTATCAGCCAGATTTGTTCAGCTTGGTTTTCACCCCGTGTTGTTTATTCCGAACAGTTGAAAATGCAGCGAGAGTTCTCTCAGATGTGATGTGCAATAAAGTGTGTAGACTTTTACATAACAGGATTACCTTGCTTTGCCATGACGTAGTTTTAAAACGAGTTCTGTGTCTCTATTCTATAGAAAATAGGACGTAAGTAGCAACTAAATGCTGCATGAATCATGTACAAGGAAAAATCAATGCCTTTACATGCTGCACAGTACTGTACATCTTTTTTATTTCTCATCCAGCTGAGTTTGCTGCAGACACAATAAGCAAAAAAGCAATCAACAAGACAAATTGTATCTGCTCTGTTTGTGGCATAGGTACACAGCCCCAAGGGTCTGTTGTCTTTACTGTATAAGAGTTGTAATTTTTTATCTTAAAAGACCTTCGTAAAGGACCAATTTAAGTAATCTCTTCTGGGATGATGGAGGCTTATGTGTACCTATGTCAAAAAGGACACATTGAATGCATAATAGCTTTTGTTGGCTGATAGTCCCTGTCGCTCATATCACATGTTTTGCATTCATATTTCCTCATTTTGTATCCATAGGCATACAGGTATGCTTATTGTTATTTGTGCTATATGTCGCTGCATGCATTGGCACGCTGCAGGGGTATGGGGATGATGGGAGGGGCTGTGTCAGAGCTGCACATGTAATTGCTTGCTGTCATGGTAGCCGTTCGCCCTGTCGGATGACATGCGGAGGGGTTGGACCTCAACTGTTCACCACGACACGAGAGGTGACCTCGTTGGGGGAGACAGTACAGCGTCTGTGTGGATCGAAAATGCTGATGGGAGCTCAAGGTCAGCAAGTTCATCCATCCTGCCCTGCTCTCAAATGAAGTCTCTTTGAACAGCTGGGCGCAAGGACGGGAACTCACTGCACAGACGAGGTCTGCACTAGTGCTGTGCTGCTGCCTGGATTTTCATGTACATCCTTGTCATTTAAAGAGCTTCGCCGCTCTAATAATCAAAGCGTATTAACCTAAATTCATAATCACTGCATGTACTCAGCACAAAAACCTGCTTCTTTCTCCCATTCAGGGTAAAATGTTCATGACCCAATACACACACACACACACACACACAAACATGTATATATATATATATTTATAGTGGCATTGTATTAAGCACAGAATGTGACAGGGAATGATTTCATAGATGCTTCACGGGGGGGACACTGCACCTCTGAAAGCCGCTCCCTAAGCTAAGCTAAGTGTTTGTTGGAACAGATTCACTGCTGTGTTGTTTGCCCACGTCAGCTGTCCTGGGACGTGTCCTGCCCTCGTCATTCCCGTTCCAGTGTCCACACCCCCTGCCTACGTGCCTGCTGCTCTGCCTGCCTGAGCACTGCATAGTATTTTGTGTTTTATTGACAACCTGTGAACAAATGCCACAGTCAGTTCAGACCACATTACCTCTCTGTGCTCTATATGTGTGGTAAATACTGGACATCACCCTTTCTAATGTTGTGTATATAGTCCATAAACACGTACACATCTACTGCCTATATCTTGCAGTACAATGACTAGTATGGGTAGAGACAGTCATAGTTGTATATAACTGTGTATGTGCAGCAGTATTATGGCAATTTTACCAGCACAGTATAAGCTAGAGTTGACATGCATCGGACTATGAGGTCATGCAAAAGGCTCCTGTGTCCAACTGAAAAGTGTGGTCTGTCTTATCCACTTACTTACACTACAGGTATGGTATAATGCAAAAAAGCAGGCGAGGGTTTTATGATATATTCAGTTATGCCGTCAGTGAGAAACTAGAACAATTCTAATATTTGAATTCACCACAGGAATGAGTTTCATCAGGGCTGAACAAGCACATGCATTGTTTGTAGTTCCTTTTGCCAGACGTCATTGTCAGCATGAAGTGTGACTTCTGCAAAGGAGGATGTGAAACCGATGACAAACATGTGGATTATTTTGAGTTCCTGCTGGACTTTTACAGGATATATTTGTCATGTTTGTCACTGACTCATATGACATGTGAGGGACGGCGTGAAAAATAAGAAAAAATGTAGAAGTGTGGTATTTTGTAAAAATGTTATTCCAGTGTGAACAGTCACATGGAGACAATTCCTATGAATAAACTCCCTCCCTGCAAACACTGTGCCTGTAGCCTTGCTGGACCAAGAGATTACGTTATCTTTTTGTCGCTGCATGTATGCTAAAAGCAATTGCTCAAAAGTCTCTGGACATCACATTTTTATTCCCACTGAGAGCAGGCTTTTAGTTGCTTTTTGGTTCGTCTCAAGGTGTAGCTTTAAAGAAGGCTATCTGACCGTCCAGCCATGCAAGAAAAGGCAATATTTGGGAACATACTATGGAAGGCAGGCTTTGCATCCCGTAACTGCACCTCTCTAATAACGCTGATTGAACACAACACAGTGGAGGCACTACGGCAGGCGCAGTTTTGTGGAGATGAAAGGCAAAGTGTTATGAGGCTGCACTAATTGGGCCTTTAAAATCAAGTTCCACAGAGCCACACTAGGGTGCCTTGTTCTCCAATGGATATGGATAAGGCTTAAATACAATTTGCTTTGTGTTGCTATGGGTTTTAGCGATGGAGTACGTTGATTCTTACAATTGCACCGCTGGAAGAGTCAGGCTGTGGACATGGCTGGAGGACTTTATGGAGCTTGTTAATATATTTTCTCCTTTACAGGTATGTCTCTAATGAAATATGACGCATAAAGAATTACTGGAGGCACATTTGCTCTCGCATTAAAATTACACGGAAGAGTACTAACATGTACTGTGCTGTGCATCTGAAAAGCCCTGCTAGAGCTTGGTGGCTGAATATCACACGACTCTCGTGCCACAAGAAGGTTAAAATTTTTCACTGGTTTTGTACAGATATTCATGTTTCCCAGAGGATGACGCCTAATGACTTTGCTGATCCTCTGACTTCACTGGGTGGATTGCTTGTACAGACACATGGTATACAGAGGATGAATGACATGCTTGCATGTTGATGTGAGCATTTAGCTAACTAGCTCACAGAGTTGCTGGCCTGGATGTAGACTTAGCCTTGGTAGGGGGTAATTCCTGCCTTTTATAACTTGGGTCTTATTTAAGTTCATTGCTGAAATATAATACAGTGGTATCGCTAAAAAGAAATCTGATAAGGCAAGAAACTCAAGCAGTCAGACCATTGAACAGGTTGGAAACAAATCTCGAGGTTATGACCAAACTTATCTGGAGGAGAAAACAATGACATACTGTAAAATTATCACTAAAAGCTGCACATCATAAACATCCAGTTTACAGGACAACTTCTTGGTTCATTTCACAGTGGAAAGAATCTGGCTCTTGTTTACAACCAGTTCGACTGCTTTCTGCTTGTATTTCTTGGCATCAGACTCTGTTGTACTGATGTTGCTGTGCGCCCAGATCTTAGCAATTACCTTGGTGACAATATTATCATAACCAACAGAAATGATGGCCACAGCTAAGAAAATAAGAACCAAGTTATAACGACCTGGAATAACCCTTTATCATAGCTTTCATCCTGACAGCACAGTGTGAAATGTGCATGCATGCAGGGTGTATAATGTATGTTTGGTTGCATGCGTTGTAAAGCTGACTCTACTCACCCCTCTCTCTGTGCTTCACCTTTCTCCAGCTCCTGAATAACTCCAAGTAGGACCTTGATGGTCTCCTGGCTCGAGCTGATGAGGCTCTCCATGGCCTGCAGCTGTGCTTTGATATCCTTGTCTCCAGATAAGGGCATTATCTGCTGGCTGCTCCCCATGCCTGGGGCTCCTGTGTCTCGTGGAGGAAAGCCCTCGTCGCCCCCAACTGTTTGCTGGAGTTTAGAGGAGGCTGACACATGCCTTGTCCGACACTGCCCTTGTGACTGCACAGAACATTTGGCACTATGGGGAAGTGTCTGCGACTGCTGCTCGTTTAGCTGCGCGCCCTTTTTCCGTTTACAGCTCACAGACGGGCTTCCTAAGGACTCCACCTGTGTCAAAGAGTTCCACGCAACAGGGCCACTGCCCTTTGACTTGTCCTGTGAAAACTCTGAGTTAGCCAGCTGGCGCTTTGAGGAAGTGCCAGCTTCCATGTCTTCTTTGGGTAATCCTTTGTGTTTGGTCCTTGTCGCGCAAACCTGGTATTCTGGTTCTCTTTTGGAAGGAGAGATGCGCTGATGGCACTCCTCCGAGAAATGTGAAGAGTCTGCACAAGAGGGTCCATCCACGCAGTTGGCACTGGAAAGCAAATCCTCTGTATCGCTGCTGTCATCAGTGTGGTGAAGCAACGCTTTTGTCTGGCCCACAATCTTACCCTTGTACTTAGAGGACTCCCCGATCGATTGTCCATCCTCTGCTGCCTTTATATCACTCAAAAAACCGTTGTTTTGTCCTCTGTAATCTTCCACCAAAGCTGCATGTTTAAACGTATGTCCTTTTTTCCTCTCGAAAGGGAAAGTCTTGTATCGCTTAGTGAGGTCCGGCGAGGTCTGGACACCAGTGCTCTTAGTCACATTTGGAATTGAGCGTCTGGCAGGCATGGTCATGTATTTTCTGTGTGTCACTTTACAGGAAATGGATCTGGAGCGTCTTCCCCGATGCTCATTCTGAGCTTCACAGATATCCTTAAAACGCACCTGTAAGGCCTTGTTTCTCTTCTTCACCTGCTGCTTGCCTGATTCTGGTCCAGACTGTGCATCAAGGCTGTGTGACGGGCCTGTCTCTGAGTCTGATTCATCTGAATTTGAGAGAACAACGCATTTGGTGTCCTCTTTGCTCACCATATTTCCTGAAAAAGTTAAGAGAGAAAAAAAGCCTCTGCGTTACTATGTGTATGTGTATCTTGTATCTAGTCACACAAATTATTGATTGAGATATTCTGGAAGTGTTGTCCCCCTTTGCTTATACCCGTTTCCCATCAGTTCAACATGGCAGGTCACTCTAAATACTACAAAACCCGTGAACCTCGTCCTCGTCGCTGCTATGGAGAAGCAGCCAGTCAGAGTTAGAGCAGCGAATTCAAAACTCTTAAATGTTGCAGTTGTGAAAATTGACCCAGAATCAGACCCTGAATTCGTTTAACCAGCAAAATAATCTTTAAATTCTGCCCACCTGCCTTCACCCACACATACATACATACATGAACATGCATACTAACTTCTCACCTTACGTCTATATGTACACAAGCTTGTGCCTTTCGAGTTTGTATCAACGAACCAGATACCGACACAGTTTTTCTGACATTTTTTGTTGCAATGATTCTATCTGGAGTCTTTCATGTCAGTTCAAGCTTGAAATGCGCTCCAACCGTGAGTCACCTAACATTCTCGTTGGAGAGACTGAATGGAACGTCCTTACTTCCAGAGCCAGGTGAGCCTGAAATAGCTCCTCCCACGTTGCAACTCCACATCCTGCCCGCTTTTATGTCCCACTAGCACTCCTGCTGCGCAGCTCATTGCCAACGATCTGCCAAAACCTGCAATAATAAATGTGTTTGCGCTGAACTGCTTGCTGCTGCTCTCACCATTCAGAAACTCTGACTGTCCCTTATATCACTTGTCAGCCTCGAACACACACCTCAAGCTAGAGGCATAGTCTTGTTTGTAACTTAGATGCCAGATCATTGCTTTACCTCATCAAGCTAAGTAATTGCTACTGATGCTAAGGTGAATTAATGTTGTCCCTCTGTTCAGATGTTTGTGCGCTGGACAATATCATTAAACTATAGGATTGCCAAGGCTGTTATTGCTCTCCCATAGATGTGACTGTGAATAATTTTAAGTAGCAGACTTTATTTTTCTTTTGGCTTTTGTTTTACAAATGCATTATAATGCATTTATTGATTTATGTAGTGGAGAAAGAACAGTAGTCAAGTCTTTTGGGCTAAATTAGTTTTCTAGCTTATCCCCCCCCTTTGCTTATGTCATTTTTGGGGTTTCCTATTGAATCGCTGCAAACTTCCCTCTCAGAGGGTAATAGTGGGCATTAGCTTCAGTAATTTAAACACAACTGCTGCCTTGCACGCAGCCCGCTCACTTGGCTTAATGGGAAAGTCTCTTTTGACGCTCACAGGCAAGCCACATTTACATTTTGTCCACACAGATCATATTCAGCTATACATTAGGGAAACATTCCAACTCAAACAAATGGGTTTATGTGACAGCTCGGTTTACTGCTCTTCATATCATAATTACATCTGAACTGCTGAGCTCCTGTTCTCTGCTCTGAACTGAGGCACTCATTGCCGGCCTTAAGCTTGTTGTATGTCCACCCACTTGTGGCCATTCTATTATCAAAGCTACGTAACATTTCTTTGGATATATTTTTGCAAGTTCCTGCATTTAGATTTTATTTTTTGGCATTTCGGTTGTATTTGCGATTGTGCCAGCTGGAGAGGGACAGGAAAGGCAGGGAGAAGGAGAGAGAATGACATGCAGCAAACGGCCTCGGGCTGGAAACGAACCTGGACCGCTGCAGCAGGGACCCAGCCTCCACACACGGTTGGAGCTACCGGGGCGCCCCCGCGTTTACATTTCTTGACAGTATTTTCCCCACAATGGTTGGAGTTGTTTTGTTAAGGAATAGCCGTGGGGCAGTGCTTTGCCCACTAGTAGGAGATGTTTACTACATAATGTATTCCCCTCGTGGTCTGACGTCCCTAGCGAAGGAAATGACCACACAGCAGCTGTAGCTCACACATACCAGACTCTACATAATAGCCGGTGTTGGGCTCCTCCACCTGCATCCACCTTTAGGCTCTGAGTCCCTAGGGGGAAATTTATTATCATCACTCCCCATTCTCTGCTGTGCCGAGTGGAGTGACGAGGTCAGGGCCTGGACACCAAATATAAACTCTGTACGTCCCCACGTCCTAAATCTGTTCCATGTGAGTTGGCAGACTGAACTGACCTTAAACTTTAAATATTCACAGATCACTCTTTGTTTCAACTTATATAACTTATATTAAAAGCTGCTGCAAGTCAACCATAACTAATTCAACACGTTTTCGCATGACTTGAAATCACTTGAACATATTTGGAAATGAGAAACAGTTCTCACTTTTGAGGAGGAGTGTTAAAGTCTCCAAAAAAGTGTTATTTTCTGACAACTGTTTTCGCATAATGTTTATAATACATGGGCTTGTACCACAGCTTAATGATTTAATGACCATCGTTGTTTATGATCAGAAATCATTCATAGAGCCTCAATAAGCTTTTGTGCTTGTAAATGTAGCTCTATGATGAGTTATAAATGATGTGCTTCATTTATAAGATATGTCTGCTTTAAATACTGCCAGACTAATGATGCACCAATCAATAACATATATTTCTGATGTAATTATTAGCATTTCTAAGTCAATGCCATCATTATCAAATAGTTTAAAGCACTTTAAATGTCATTATTGTGAAATCTGTTTCCACAGTCCTAGCTTTATATTGATTATGTAATAAATCACAACCTGCTTTGACTACAGAAAAGAGCTAAAAACGACTTTCATGGTGCAACAAAGTGCTGTTTGTTTATTGTCACTCCCCATGCAGAGTTTCAAATTAAGGTCCATACGATCAAATGAGGAATATTGCATTTTCTGTCTCATCCGTGATGAAACACATTTCATGGCTAGAGCATGAAATATATCAAGCCGCACAAGGAAATGAAATGATGTCTGATATGGTTGAAAGGAAACATCAGAAAGAGCTGGTTAATCATTTTCATATGACAAGACACCACGCGATAAATAAACTCCAATGAATCATTTATTACCACACAAAAGCAAGCTATTCATGGTGCCGCAGCCTCTCTGAAAGTAATCATGTTTTATCATTTGGAGACATTGCAAATCCATCAATGTGATTGTTCTGCTGGGGAAATTTGTACTGAACAGACATTTCCTTTACTGTCAGGTTCACTACTCCCATGTAATCTGTGAAAGGAAATGCAGAGTAGATTAGATTAATGTTAATTTCTGATCTGTAGTTGATCTACATCTGCAGTGCAAGTAGAGCTCCAGTGACATAGTGAGTAACTCAGTGGCATGTGGAAAGAATACACACTGTTTAATGATGCCAAAACTGTCATGCAGTTGCCACTTGTATGTATGCATGTTTGAGTATGCCGGCGTGTGTACATTAGTGCGTGTGGTCCTTGTCAACTTTTCACAGAGAGGCCTGATAATCAAAAGCATGAGGCTGTATATCTTAGGAGTCCTGCCATGTCTTTCACCCTGCAGACTGTCCACTGTAACCTCACCCTCAGCTCAAACTGTTGATGAAATGGCATATATTCAGAGGCAACTTTCATCTTGTTTCCTGTTAAAGCTGGGACAAAAAACAAAAAAACAAAACTGCATGCCAACAACCCCCAGTGTCACTTCAGTCACCGCGATGCATTCAGTGCCAGATGAGAAAAAACACAAACAAAAAACAAGCAACTCAATCTCATTATACAAAAACAATATGGTGTGCTGTGTCATGAATTCACACGCGGTTGCTTTGGAATTTGGAACAGCTGAATTTTATTGGGGGGTGATATTTGTCCTGAAACAGAGCTAAGTATGCACTTTGATTTTAGCGTAAGTTGTTTGTCAGAGGCGGCTCCACAGATAAAAAGAATTTGTTCGAGGCTTATTCACACGGGATCGTACCATTTCACAGTCAGAAATACCAATCTTACACCACTGAAAAGGTAATCACATCTGCAGGAAGTCTCCTCTAAGCGCATACAGTTTCTCACGCAGTCATGTAAGGCATGTAAAGCAGCTAAATGGTAATTCACACAAAGGGAATCAAGGAAAGCTCTTCACTGACTTATTATTGTTGGAAGTCAGCTACACAGAGAGCGAGAGCGAGACGAAAGACGGGTCGACAGAGAGGCGATGTGACACATGGATGTATTCAGATGGTTGAGCGTGAATCTCCTTTGCCTCGGTGTCGTCTTTCTCCTCCTCCTCCTCTTCTCAAAGCAAGCTATATCTCTGCTAATGACCTGAGGTCCTTCCCTGATTTGGCCTCAGCTATCCAAAGGATTATGAATAATGCATTGACTCTAAAATTGCAAAAGTAATCCTCTGAAATCTCCTTATGCACCCTGGCAGACCACGTTGTCTGTTCCAATTGCCCTTCAGTTCTTCATGCTAAAATGCTCCACGCATGAGGAAAAAAAAAACACACCTTCAGCTATAGCACTGATTGATTTATTATGACCACAATGTTATAGAAACGTGGTTGTTTGTAAAGAATGTTAATGGGGTTGTTGGATCCATTTTCCATGCTATAGCAGGTCTACAACTGCTGACTCATGATTTATGCCCCATCGCGAAGCAGGGAGAAGGAGACGGCTTTGCTTAGATCGCCTTATATCCTTGCCAGCTCGCGTCAACTCAATAATTACTGAAGTGCATCTGTAGGATATTTACATAGGATAACACTGTCTAGCCACTCTCATTAATGGTTAAGTGATGTTATTATAGTGACCTCCCACTCCTCAAACATGATAACCCCCACTGCAGCATCAATACAAACTGACAGCATCATAAACATGGGAGTTCACCCTTTTAGTAATATGTGCTGAAACAAGGGGGTTTTGCAACATAAGTGCTTCACTCATTCATTCACTCTAGCATAGGCTGATGCTGCACTAATCTTCCCCATGCATTCTAATGTATGCATTGTCCTTGTGCATTGTATCCATTATATATGAGGATTTTTTGTTCTCATTATTAGCAAGTGACATTGCACCAGCTATGCCTTCATAAGCACAATGTAAAGGATGAGGTATCACTGCCTTTGTCCAATCCATAAGGTTAAGTGTGTGTGTGTGCAGCCATATGCATTCCTATAGTACAGTGCAATTGTAAAGTATAGGTTTTGGCCCCTACACATTGCACGTTGCAGTAATCTTTCCCTCAGCACACCATCAAGCTCTTCTTCCTGCAACACTGTAAGCGCCTTTGGTCCAGGATTTTTATATTGTCTTTTGCTCAGTTCTTGAAAACAATCCCAGACAGTTTTGAGAGCCTCACAGTCACGCACACACTCATACACACACCACCCTACTCCCGCTGTCGTCCAGAGCTATCTGTATCTACCCGGCCTACTGGCTACACCTGTGAAAGTTTGCTTTATGACATTGGCTTAAAAGATTTATCACTGAGCAGCACTTTCTGCTATGTGGAATAGTTGGAGGTTTTAAAAAGCTCCCATCCCTGTATCTCCTGGATGAGAGCACTGGCTGTGAAATGGATCCTTGGGAAGAGTACGTTTGGAGAGGCTGATATGCAGAAGGGCATTTTGTGCTTTTTTTTTGGTGATCGCACACTCTCCTTGTAGCTTGGGTCCCGTTTTGTATAAAATAATGGAGAAGACTGTATCAACACGTAAGAGCCTGCAACCATAGTGCATAACCCCGATGAGTTCATTGATTAATAAGGGGCTGGGCTACAGGCATACATGTGTACTCAGGTCGAACTGATGATTATCTCGGGTGTAATAGAGAAGATGATTTATAAGTGTAAAGGTGCTGAGATACACAAGCTACGGTGTGTTTGGCACCTTACAGCTGTGCCCGGTCTGTGTTTCCTGTAAATTCAGGTAGTCAAGGAATGACGTGTAAAAAATAGAGGGACAGAGACAGGGGGGGGGGGGGGCTATGGCTGAGAGCAAATATAAGTGCAGCTGTGTATGTGATGCAGTCCCCTAGAGCTTCCTAGATCACACATGCCATTAGTCATGATAAGTCTGAATCCACCTTTCATTAAATCCTGCCTTGAGGAGCACATCACTCATCGCATAGGAATTTGTTATGTAGTCTACGCCACTTATTAAGATAGGTGTTTTCCAATAAATGATGATCATTACGACCGTCTGTTACATTACAATATACAATAGTCTATTAGTGAGGGTTCATCAATATTCCTTACTATTAAGCCCAGACAATTCACAAGTACAGCAATCTCGATAATCAGCCTCTGCCTCATCAGATAAATACTGCATATCTGTCAAAGGCTGCAAAGACACGCATTACGATATAAAGTCGAATTACATCAGCATTCATCTTCATTTTCAGTTGAAGTAAAGGAAAACCTTTGACGTGTTCTCCTTATTAGTCATTAAACCTTTCAGTGCCTGGATGCAGAAATGCCCCCTCCCTAATTTATCCATAGCTAACGCATGCAGGGATCATACACATGCACGCATTGCCGGCCAAAGACTTTTAACAGTATTTTGTCACAAATCATACATGACTCTCATACTCATTCAAGTGAGGTTTTAAAGGGCACACAAGATGAATCCCACACTCTTTTTTTTTTTTTGCAATACCTGTGAATATGTGTGCAACTCCAAAAAAGGAACTCTTACCTTGAGAAACAGATCAGAGGTGCAAAGGAGGAGAAAGCACAGATTCCTTGTAGAGCCAGTGTTCATCCATGTATTCAGTGGGTGCCAGGGCACCGTCCAGCCACTGGAGCAGCTCTCGCAGGCTGCGGGAGGACAGAGAGAGAGGCAGCCGGTGCAGTGACAGCTGGAGTAGTTGTGACACATCCGGTAAAGATTCAGGTTAGCGGGATGGGAGAGGGAAAAAAGCAGAGAGACATTGCCTCAAAACCTCATCAGGTCCTCACTGATACCCCCTCCTGCCTTTTACCCTGCTCTCTCCCCCTTGTCTCCCTCATACACCTCATTCAAGCATCACTGACAGACACTCACTCGCTCTTGTCCCTGCACTCACCGGGAATAGGCACTCACACACGCAGCGGAGATCTCCATCTCGCGGTGCTGCTGCTGTTGCTGCAATCCCTGTGCATTCGTGATTGAGTGTATGTGTGTATGTGTGTGTAAGAAAGGCAGGGAGAGGGTGGGCTGGTGGGTGGATGGGTGGGTGGATATGGCAAAGGGAGGAAGGAGGAGGAGGAGGAGGAGGAGGAGTGAGGGGTAGTACGCAAGCTGCTGGGGAAAGTCCAGAGTGGCTGAGCTGCATCATCCGCGAAGACCCCCTTAACTTGTCCTCCACAGGCTGGCTCTGTTGACACTGAGCTGTTATATAATCTGAAGGGCTGTGGGAGACAGCACACAGGGGCGAGCTGTGAAATAATAATGCATTGTGCTTTTAATTGGATGTCTCCTGCCCCCCGTTACTTTCATACATCTTACACATTGTTTATGAGAGGTGGTGAAAGGGGCTGAATCGAGCAAACGCCAGGAGAAGTGGCTCAGTAGCTGCACAAAGGGGGAGACAGAGGAGACGAAGAGCCAACAGGGCAGCAGTGTTAATGAGAATCTGAGACAAGAGAGAAAATGAAATGACGAGAGGGAGTAATAGAGACAGTGAGACAGAGAGAGAGGCACAGAGAGGAATGTACTTCACTGTTGAATGGGCAATATTGATTTTGCAGATGTCTTAAATTTCTTAGATTTCTTAGAATTTCTTAGTGGTTCATGGCTTAATGATTTATAAAGTCCTGTTATTACAGGGAATGGACATAATAATATGAACATCTGTTCTGTCTAATGCAAGCCAAGCTCTGAAATAAATACGATAGGAGGGGAGAACAGCCTGCAACAAGGGAATTCACACTCTGTTACCTTGTGGGTATGAGGGTTATTTGCATAAACAAACAACCGTATTCTGGCAATGTGATCATTTGTGTTAGTTTGCAGAACTAGCACTACTGAGCTACAGCCACCATTCTTTAATTTGGTCTTTGTTCCTCTATGAATAACGTTTTTTTCCAGTCATTTGTTTAGTTTTGTGTCACTTTTCAGTCCTGCAGTTTGCATTATTTAAAGTGCCTGTGTGTAGAATTTCTCATTTTCTGTCTTTGCGCCTCCTACTGGCGGTACGCAGAAAGACACAGCAATGCATGCCCACACCACCACACAGATCCCACCCTGACAACAATGAGAATGAATAAGCCAAATGCACAAAAAACCTATGCCATCTGAAATTCTTAAATTGAGCTCAAAGCTACAGACAAACCTCCAAAGATAAAAATCAAATGTTTTCCCAAAATTGTGGAGAATGCTGCAAATAAAAGTTTTGTTAAAACTTAGTGCTGAAAAGCTGTACAAATAAAATCCAAAGACCTATAATCCTTTTGGCTGATAAAGAAAGTCAAGCATCTAGCAAACCAGTGAAACCAAAATATTCCCTGGAGTTGGCAGACTATATACAGAACTTGAACTAAAGTTGCCCTTTAGTTGCCAAACCTCTCCATATCTTTTCAACAGGTCGCATCCTTTATATGCATATACTGTATATTTATATGTGTGTCTGTTTATGTATGTATATATTTTGTTCTTACGTGTTAAAAAAAGTAAAAAGTGACTCTAAAAGGGCTGGCAGTAAATTCAGGGAACTAATACATTTAATTTCCTGGGGAATCATATCCGAGTTTCAACATTTGGCACTCTGCTTCATAAGATTGCCCCAGAGATTGAGAGACTGTTATAGACTATAATCTTGGCAATGTACCTTTCACAGTAATAGTTGATTCAAGAGCAAATCCTAGTTTAGTCATTTACTGCGGAGGGAAGATTATGGAGCTCTAAAACCTTGAGAGGTCGAATTCGTGTTTTAAAGCACAGCTTGTTATGTCTGTCTGTTTAACTTTAATTAACTCTGATTACTTTGGAGTTATAGGTTGAAGTTCAGATAGACATGTCAGGAAATAACTCCGCCACCAAAGTTGTGCCATTCTTCACTTATGTGAGCAACCTGAAGCTGCAGAGGGGAAAAGCTCTTTCGAATGAATTTTTCTCTTCCAACACAGCAGGAGGCAGGAGGCGGCACAGTGATCTGCTGACTGCTGTCTTGTTATTGATTTAATTGTCTCTTTCCCTCCCAGCCCTGCATGTTCATAGGCCTATGACGAGCTTCTGACTGCTCCCGCCGCATGCATGCCGATCCAAACCGCCACAAACCACGGCTCCCCCTCAGTCTCAACACCGGCTTAATCTCACTGTGCTTAATGAGTGGAACAACACAGAGTTGACAAGTAGGGAAAATCCCCCCCTCTCCTCCACCCCCACTTCTTTCCTCAATCCCTTCTCTACTACGCCGTGTATTGACCTGCCGAAGGCTGTGATGGGAGTGTCCAGATTTATGCAAAGAAGCCCTCACAGCGCGCTGATGACTGTCAGCTTAACCATTCGTTATGGTTGGATCCCTGAGGACAGCTTGAGCCTCTGGGCCACTGTACATGCAGGGACTTTAAAGTGGTCATACACCATAGAAATTGAGGAAATGCGTATTTGAATGAAGGCTTGGGAACGTGAAAATGTGTGAATGGGAAAACAACAGATGTTGCATAAAAGATTGAAGGAGGATGATGGTGTTCAGACACAAACACTATTCTATTTCTTCCGGTTGATTTTCCCGTCTCTACTGACTTCTCCTGGGTCTCCAAAGTGGGAGAACTGTGCACTGTCAAATGCCTCTCTCAGATCCACAGAGCATCCCCAGGTGAAACAGAAATGTTTTCATTAGCATATGAAAAAGCCAAAGCAGTAAACATACATTTTTATCTTTTATCTAAATTATTCATGAGTATTTTCCCACTGTATGCAGCAAACACTCGGGGATCGGAACAAGTACGATCACTCGATATAGCCACGAATAAACAAGGACTTTCTCACAATGAGAGTTTGCTCCACACATCCTGACTGCACCTGCGGAGAAAAGTTTTCGGCGAGAGACATCTGGAGCCTGTGAGATGAGTTGAACCGCACTGAACGCTTAAACAATGCACAATGATCTCATCTGATGACATCTGATCGAGTGATGTTGCTGTTTTACTTACAGGCTTTGATTGGGCCCAGAGAGTGCGGCACTGAGCCTGCCCAGTGGTATATATACTGTCACAGCCTATGCAACTTCCTGTAGCTTATTCAGCTCTCACTAACATGGAACTACCTAGCTAACATTAGCATTATTGAGATTTTGCAAGCCATGGAAGAGTTTTCCATCGATGTGGGGCAAAACAGGCCATTACGATGCTCTAATGTGGAGCATAGTGGAGGTTAGATCACGTATGCTTACTTTGTCACAACAGAGCTACCCCCAGATGGCCTGAGGGCCCACTCTATTAAGAGTGCAGCTACTTCCTGGGTATTGTTAAAAGGTGTCACAGTGGAGGATGCGTGTGCTGTTGCACCTTGGGCCACCCTGAAAACCTTTGTGAGGTTGTATTGCCTTTATACAGAATCCTCTGTACCTCATTCAGTTTTGAATGGTACCAGACATTAGTTTGCCAGGCTTGAATTATTAGTAGCATTGTACTGAGCAAGCCATAAAGGTATTTTTCATTTTTTCAAATCTATCTAATCCATGATGGCTGGTTCTGAGCAGAGATGCACTGCTTTTTAGCCTATAGATAACCCCAGCAGTCCTGAGGTTGGGAGTATACATATGACATTAGTACAAACATGAGCTGAAATGCTTGGGTTGTGCTACAACTTGGGTTTTGCGAATGAGAATGAGAGTGTGTACAATCAGGCCTTGCTGACACCCATTCAGGAGATGAATCCTGGGTACTAGAGGGAATTGTACAGTTTGTGGTAGGATACCCGAAGACTTCCATGAAATTTGGTTACAACCGCTGCATCAATGGTCCTCAGAGGATGAATCCTGGTGATCCCTTGACTTTTCCTCCTCCACTTACCCTGTGAAATGTCTTTACCGGATGGATCGGCACAAAACTTGCTACTGATACGCATGGTTGCCACGTGATGAATCATAATGAGCTCGGTGATCCCAGAGTGTTTCCTTAAGTGTCACCATGAGGTCGACAATTGTGCCTTTGAGCGAAACGACTGAAACTATTGAACGAATCGCAGTGGAATTTTGTACAGAAATTCACGTCCCTGTCATAATGAAGCCTCACACAACATAAGCAGCCGGTACAGGCTAAAGAAACGTGTTCGCATTGACGAACACATCCCGAACACTCAGTACAACCCAGACTAATTATATTAATTGTGAATTTTCGCCACAGACAGTCATTGACTCACATCATCCTCCTCCCATACATATGAACAAACAAACACACACACACACAGACACACACAGACACACACACACAAGAACTACATGCCTTGTTGAACACAGATGGTGGTCATTCTCCAAACTGCCATAGTGTTAAATGATATTGTCCTTGTTAAAGTAGAAAACGTGTCTTAATGCATTGACTTCCGCTCTATTTTAGGAATCTTTCACCAAACTGCCACTCCAGTTTTATCCCAACAATCAGCATTAAAAACAGAACACCATTAATCACTAGTAATGTCTCTGGAAAATTGGCTTAACTATCTGTAAAAACTCCCACAGAGAAGCCAACACTAATGCTGTCTAACTCATTTCCATTATACAACACAGGCACGTAAACATGAAACAAATAATCAATGTAATATAGAATTCTTACATAACACATTTCCCTGTTGGCTGCAAGAAATTACTGGGTAACTATTTATTGTGGTGTATAAACAAAAAGACACATCAGTCATAATGTAGTTGTGTTTTGAGATGCAGTCTCAGTGTCGCTACTCAGTCAGAATATAATCCGACTTCTAATCCAATTCAACACATTATAATCAAAACTTCTTCTTCCTCTCTCGGCGTCTCTAACCCTCAGTCGCTGTTTGACTTTTTGCTCTCTGTGCCCTCCCATTCCAGACATGGCAGGTTTCTCCTTTGTGGCCTCCTTTTGTTTGAAGAGTTTCCAGTGTAATTGGTTGTCTGTAAATCTATTTGCATATGCACTGTGTGCCCAGTCCTCCTGAGACCACAGTCAAACACAGCTAATCTGGCGTTGGGGACTCGGAGCAGCATGTTTTCGTTGGATCAACAAACGACAGACAGAGAGTGAGGAATCATGTGGTTTTTTTCCCCCAATGTTCTTTCAGTTAGGACAATTGACTTCATTGGAACACTGAGCGTCAGACAGAGTTTTAATGTTTACACACCAGTTACAGTGGATTTGATTAGATTACAAGACTACTGTTTACTTTAAGATGGTCTCGAGTGTTTTCAGGAGAAATAATGACAGGAATATGTTTTAGTAACACTTGGGGCTTGACAAACCACAAATTACAACTGTCATTTCATTCACTGTTAATAAACATAAATAAGAGCAAGAGTCTGTAGCCATGCTAGTGGCTCTATTAATGGTGCTTTGAGCTAAATGCTAATGTCAGCATGCTAACATGCTTACAGCGCTAATGTTAGGATGTTGATGTTTAGCAGGCAGCAGCAAGTTTTCCATCTGAGTTTAGCATGCTAACATTTGCTAATTAGCACTAAACAGAAAGTAGAGCTGAGGCTGATGGGAATGCCATGACTTTTGCAGGTATTTGGTCATGAACTAAAATATGAGTTGATGATGATGTTACGGGGATCAAAACTTTTCCCAATTCATCCTCTGGGGACCATGAATGCCTGCACCAAATTACACAGCAATTCATCCAGTTTTTGTTGAGGTACTTGAGCAAAAAACAAAAATGTCAACCTCATGTTGGTGCTAGAGGGAGAGTCTCTGGGAATCATGAATATCTGCACAAAATGTCATGTAAATTATGTGAGAACTGTTTAGATATTTCACTCAGGACCAAAGGTGCTGACTGACCAACAGACTGACAGACTGACATTGCCATCCTGTCATGTCAGGAGTGTGGCTAAAGGTTAGCTCAGATTTAAAATGTTTACTGCTCCTTTGAATCACATTGAAGATTTTATTTTTACCAGCATTTTGAGTTGATGAGGAATATGACAGCGTCAGTCCTTTGTCCAAATGATTTGAGTTTTTGTGATACCTTCCAGAGTATGACTATATGCTCCAAAATACTCTCAGTGAGGCAAACAATTTAAAAACACAAGCAAACAATTTAAAACCACTTGCTTCCAATCACAGCATTGGCAGCAAAAAGAGTGAAGAACAAAAACAAAGAAATGCTTTGTGTTGCAGCTCGCCCGCCCAGTCTTCATCCTTGGTTGATAGTTTTCAATCAGACTGCATAGCAGCCACGTCAATATTTGCACATTATGCACATAATGGTCTTGAATTGTCAAATTATTTTAAGTGTCTGCAGTAGTGCTGACATGCTGCCCGCAGAGTCTCCAGAGTAAGAGTTTGGGGAGGCGGCTGGGGGTGGAGTGGGGGTGGCTGTACCTCCTCTTCCATCATTAAATACATAATGGCCCAGATTTTGTTTGCTCCCAGTCTGTGTCAACACCAACTGCAGTCTCTGGTCGACAACACACTTCAAAGTGAGAAATGATCTCTGAGCCCCAGTGATGCTGGATGTGCTCGGTTCCCATTTCTCTTCACACACTCTGCTCCACACTGGAAGATGTTTGTTTCCATGGCAGCCCATATTGTTGTGATTAATCAGATATGAATTTAGCAGTGGTTTTATCTAGTCCAAAAAAATAAAAAGCAAAAATTTCCTCCTGGAATAGCTCAGAAAAAAGGAACATATTACTTGGAATTAGTAAAAAGATTCGAGCTTCGAACACGATTCAATCGGGTGGATGGAAAAAACATTATTCACACATGTGCGACTTTGATATATCTTCTTGGCTAATAAAAAAAAAACTCCAGAGTGCCACTCTCAGGGGGCCATCATTTGTGACTCACCAGAAATGGCTTTGAAGTCTACTCATGTGTGAAGATGTCATCTCTGCTCATCCAAATTAAATCACTGTTACTCATCAGATTTTCCATTTGAGCTCATATGCTATCTCAGCGGTAACTAACTCCACCGGCCATTTAGCGAAGCAGACATTCAGACTCTACTGTATGCTGCCGGAATACCAGGGGATTAACCCTTGACACAGCATCTTTCAGCCATGATTTATGATACTTTATTACCAAGGAATGCAATATTCCATGATTTCCACATAACTCTCACTGTCTTTAACCTCGTGGGCCACAGCGGCACGGGCGAGAGTTAAAATTAGATTTGGTGCGTCGCTCAAGACCGTGCAGGCATGTGGGCATTTTCCGTTGAGTGCTCTGAGCTCTGTATTGCATATGTAATATATAGGTTTCAGAAATTCAGTTTTGAAACCACGAAGTTCATGCAGCTTTCTTTCTAACGGCTTTAAAATAATGAAAAACTTTAAACTTTAAACATTATTTATTTGTATTTTTTTAAGATATTGCCTCTTCTTTCAAGTATAATCTTACAATGTGGCCAACTGCTCTTTACTTGTTTTAGGAGAAATAGCATAGCGATAGCCTTCGTGATGACTTTTTACATTTAATGTAATTACTATTGACCTCCAGGCGACTGAACCATACTGTATCATCCACAGTTGCCTGCCCATAAAATGTGATATGTGGTAAGCCCCGCAAGCTCTCGTTCCAAATCGCCATTACTGCTCTGCTACTCACCGACGTAGAGCGTCAATTATTTTGGAGCCGAATTACACTGTTAGGGAAATTTTCTTAGCTTCTCTATTGTCTCTTGTCAAATGGAAAACAGCTAAAGTCAATGGAGTGTGTGTGGGTTGGTGCCACATTCTTTGAAGCAGCTGGTGCTCAAAAATAGTAGTGCACAAATGAATCAAAACACTCTAAATGTACATTCTAATTTGTAAAACTAATTACATGACGTCTCCACAGTAATCATAATGATATTCAGCTCATCATATGGATGTCTGTTTCATCTAGACCCTTAATATAATGTGTGATGACCCTTTAACCCGCCAGCCATTAGGACATGGTGAGCATTAGGCACGCACACACATCACAGGAACAGATCCACATTCATGTCACATACAGTATGTGATATCATCTGATGTGCAGTCAGTGATTCAAATGCAGCAAACACACGTAACCTGGAACAGAAGACTTTGCTGTTAGACTGCAGGAGCAGAATAGAAATTCTAATCACGGTGATGCATGAATATATCAGCTGCTCTGGGGTTGAAACCACTTCCCCCACCACCTTTCTAACACACAACCATTTCTCTTGTTTTTTTTTTTTTTCAATCTTCCATCTTTCTGCATTTTTCACTTTCCGTGTACTCAGTCACAACACGCTGTCCCGCGCCACGTGCAGTGGAACATTGGTTATCGGCGAAAACGCTGCTCGCGCGGCTGCATTAGCTGGAATGGTTTTCAGACTTTGTCTCGCGGAACCACTGTTCGAGGCGGCGCCATCAAATAGCAGCAGATTGCATTGAGGACTTAATAATGACAGTTCTGAATCACTCCCCAAATAATCTGTCTCAATTCATACACCCATGAGATGGAGCTGCAGCTCGGCATTACTGGAGAGAAGCTGTCAGATCTGTCAAGAGCAATAGTGGAAGTGCTTACTCATCACTGGGTTTACACAGGGCACCCATTGCTGATCTCTCTACAGACCGGACATTTACTGCTTATTGAATGTTTCTGTGCAGTATCCAAAGCCCAGTGACCTCTTTCCAAAATATGCAATGTATTGTACCGTAGCTTAGGGTGTCTAACTGTATGTGGTATGTTTGCACAGAGAAAATGCAGCATGCAGCAAATGTGCATCCGACAGCAACAGACGAAATAAAATCAGTCGTTCTTTAGCTTCACTCTCTCGCAATCCAGACAGATGTACATACGCGTTCACATTTTTCTTTGAGCTGCTGTGACTCAGCAGAATGCTCACCAATTTAATTTTTTGGGGGCAGGGACCATGATTTGGATGGAAGGCACAATCCTGATGAAAAGAAATCTGAAATCAAAAGGGAATATTCCTGGCAAAGGAAATTCAAGGTACCGGCTGTAGGCTGAGCTAAAGATCTGTCTCTAATTGGATGGAGGTAATTACAGCTGTGTGACACAGGTTGCAGGCAAATTGGTTATTCCTGCAAGAGAAGCAGGAGGTTTCCAATTATGCATCTATAAAAGCAGTGTTTTTCCCAGCCTTTGCCTCTTTGTTCTGCCCCTACATACAGAGGACAGTGTACTTACAATTAGGCCTTGTATACATGACTTTAGACATTCTGTGTCATAGAATATTGGATCAAAGAAGAGGAAAGCAATACAGTAAACACTACTTACAGGTTTAGGGTTTACCTGAATAGTGAGAAATCAATTTGGAGAAGCACTAACATCATGGATCAGAGACTTGCTTAAAGGTGCTTCAGGTGGTCTAACAGAGATATAAACCTGGGAGATGTGAGCTTCAGCCTGCATACTAATGTTACCTGAGTGTTAGGGAGAGGCAGTGTGAGTTGTACTTCAGCAATGATAGCTTTTCTGCAGACACTTCTATATACAAACATCAGCAAGATCGCTGCTTTTAAAATGATGAACCAAGCAAGTTGGGGCGCTATGTAAAATGTAAATAAAAACAGAATGCAGTGATTTGCAAGTGCCCACGTGGCACTAACGCATACCCGTACCAGCACAGATGCTGGCTTTTGAACTTCGCGCTTGAACGATCTGGATGTCCTTTTCCTCTCTAGCCTGGAGGAAATGACGTCCATGATTTCAAAAAAAGAAAAAGGAGCTCAGGTCCAGGTAAGTTGGCATCGTTTCTGGATGTTATTGATGTACGGCTCACACTTTGCATGGCAGAGTCATCAGTTGCATTTGCAGACGCGGCATCAAACTGTGTGTATGCTAGCGGTTTCACGACGTGTTCCTGAGCACATGCAGTAACATCCTCCATACAATCATGTGTTCACAAAGTGGTGAACCTCGCTTATGAGCGCCTGAGCCTTCCGAGGATGCTCCTTTCAATCATGATACTGTGAACCTGTTTACCTGTGGAATGTTCCAAACAGGTGTTTTTGGAGCATTTCCACAACTTTCCCAGTCTTCTGTTGCTCCTGTCCCAACTTGTTTAAAACATAAGATGTATTGTCTGTGTACTGTTTTCAATTATGCATAAGTCAAAAAAGGATTGCAAATGATCACATTCTGTTTCATTAAAATTTTTAACAGTGTCCCAACTTTTTTGGAATCGGTGTTTCAGCATCTCTGCTGTCAAACTTTACTTTTTAGGTGCCTCTCTTTAGCCTCAGGGAGGTGAGAGTGTGTCGCATGTAGCACTGGAAAGACATAAATGTATAGTTTAGTGGAAGACTTCATTATGTACTGAAGTTTACGAAGCATACTGTGCGGATGTTCATTCAAGTGAATAACAATAAAATACTGCAAGTATAATGATTGCAATGTAAGAGTTTAAACATCACAAATTAAAAATGGATGCTTCTCTGTTGAAAACAAAATTAAACAGAACTGTTGAAACTCCTGTGTACACGACACCCGGGGGGCATTCTTTTTAAAAACTGGGGTCGTTGTCAGAAATATATTTCTAATCTGTGAGGATGATCATCATGCATGCAGATCCAGATAGTTTGCATGCGATTTGTCTTGCTCTCTTTTAGGAAAATACTGCTTTGGTTTTTGGGAACCCTGGTTGCCTCAAAACAATGAAGATGATGACACACATATTTTAGATGTACAACTCAAAGCACACGAAAAACAAAAGCCACTAATATATTATTAATAATCTGCAATAGCTCCACCAAAAACTTTGGACTACTATGTGCCATGCAGGGAAATGTTAGTTGTTCCTATTAACAACGCTTGTCTGCATCGCGGATAAGTGATATTCACGTTGTAGATACCACATACAGTAATGTTACATGCAGGACTTGGATAATCTTTCAGACAGATAAGGCATGAGAGAAATAAAGTTGCTTAATTTGTTTAATGCTGATGGATAGACAACTTTTCAGTTTGCATCATTTGTCGCCAATGAATTTAAATAAATTGCCTTACTGTATTTTACTGTATTTGTAATATGCCTAAAGACAGCATCAGTTGCCTTTCAGTTCAGTTTGTTTCTCTTGCTGTCTTTCTTTGTGAGCTTGTCCTTAAATAGACAAATTTTTGAGTATCAGTACCATTTTACACCTTTGAAATTTACACCCTTCATCCGATTGTGGGCCTCTTAAGGCTAAGATGATCGTAAAATCCATTTTACTCTTAGAAATAATCATTGTTTAATTAGTGACTCCCGCCCACTCGTAGGAGGCTAAGAGCATCTCAAGAAGCTCCAGTACCTGCAGGAAAACAACGTGTTTTATTGATGTTTTTATGGTTTTGGATGTTTATCATGAACACTGATGTTCTTTGTTGAATTATGTTCGGTATGTAAAATACCAACACACACACTTTAATTCAACAATTGGTCCGCCAGTCTCTGTCACCCTCCTCTTCCTCTTCTCGTCTAATATATTCAACACTTCTGGTTTCCCGGTGTTATTTTTTCAATTTCTACGTCTTCTCTCTGAGTGTCTGCACAAAATGCACCAGTCCATCCAGCGGATGTTGAGATATTTCACTGGAAAAGTGAAAATGTCTGCCTGCATGGTCAGAGATTTATTAGGATGCATTCTCTGGGGACCATGAATGTCAAAATTCAATGGTAATCCATCCAGTACTTGCTAATTAACTTGTTATATGTTGTTTGTTTAATCTAAACAAAAATATAATCTTAAAAAAAAGAAGTTTGGTGCATGATCTACATTTTTTAATCCACTTTCCATTTCCTGTGTTAAAGCGTATTTGCTGTTTACTAAAGGTGCTGTACAACAGAGTAGCTGAATTGCTGCCATGTTTCTTTAGAAAAGCTACATATATTGTATGTAGCTTTTATGTGGGAGACAGATTTTCAGCAGAAAACTTCATTGAGGGCGGCAGTGATCAGGATCTCAGCAGGAACATGAGCGAATGGGATGGTGCTTTTACAGGAGCAGGTGGTAATAGTCCAAAAGCCTGCAGGAGCAGGTGGGAGTGGGATTAAACAAAAACAATCCTGCTTAAACCTCTGTCTCCTCTACTTACTGTATGACACAAATGAATATGTGCACAGACTCCTGATCATCAGCGATCAGTATGCTGCTCCTCTTTACCATTCAAAAAGCAGACACACACACACTCGTGTACACACATCCGTCCCCCTCCTCTGATCAGCTGTCAACGAACATTGTGCTTTTTGGAGAGATCTCTTCATTTATACAGCAGATGTGGGGACGGGAGCTGCTGGAAGTCCCTCGCTGCTGCATTCACACGTGACCCATTAGGCCAGCCTAGAAATACTGCAGCTGCTCTAATTGCCTCTCGCTGTGCTGTCCTGTTTGTAGACTTTCATCTACCTGCAGTCACTCATATGAAAGTAAACGCTGCCAGAATATGCTGTGTAGAAAGGATGATAATGGGACACGGATACAAGATCATCTTAAACTCATAATCATCCTGTAGCTGCAGCATCCTCATATCTTATTTTTAGTCTTTTAAAGCCCGGCCTATTCATCCCATTGATTTAGACTCCACAGAAAAAGCCTTTATTCTCCCTCAATTACTGACATCTGTAGAGAGAAACAGAAAATGCAGTCCTCCACAGGGTCAAGTTATGTATCATTCCACCGGTTGTAGTGCACAGTACCGCATGGCAATGACACATTACACATTCATATAATAACGAACACGCAGCCTTTTGTAATCATAGTATGTCTTCTGTAAGTGTCGGGAGTCCATCATCAGGATGGCACACAAGGAAAAAGGAGCCTGAGCCAAAAATGCTTGACTGTGTCATGCAAAATATAAATGCAATGGGCATTGTAGCTGTTCAGAGGCTCCCTCGTCTGAAACAAAGAGTGTCTCTTTTCAGCCACACTTCCACTTGCTCCCCTCATGGCTGCATTGCTATAAATGAAAGGCATGCTTTTCATTTAGTCTGCGTTGAGTAATAGCCCACTGAGCGTGCCCTCCTAATTGTTCCTGTCAGGCTTGTAAATCATGGAAGTCTCCCCTCCTCTCCATCACACGCAGCCTCCTCTTGCATAATCCTATTAGGCGCAACGCTATCAAATAGAAGGGAGCAATATTGCTTACAGGGGGTGGAACTTCTTTTTTTCTTATTTTGCAAATATCCCTCAGTTGCAGTCATGCCAAAAACATTTCCACTGATTTGCAGAGAATGTTTTTAGAAATATCTTGCATGAAACTTTATGTTCACAATGCAGCTTCCTTAACATAAAAGTAGAGCGTTCAATCAGCTTCCATATCTGCTGAGTACAAGTGATTGGAACATAAACTTTAACCATTCGAGAGTACGATGATGGTGTGATTTGTTCCTCTGCTTCTATGCCTTCACGATGTGGTGTGACAAGTTTTCTGTGGATGAGTCAGCCAACATACAGTATATATAAGAAGTTTTTTAAATCAGAAATTTCATCAGGTCCTTAGTTATGATGAAACTTGTCAAGAAAGATAAAATAAGAACAGCAGATGATGATAGATTCAGAAATCTCTGAAAAATGTCTCTTCTACAGTTTGCTGCAGTTCAAAGAGGGGCTAAAGTTTAGCAGGACATCATCATTTCCTCTCTTACTCCCTCTGAATATCTATGTGAAAAGTCATTCTGACCACTACAGTCAGCCACTCTAAGAGCCAGACTATACCTGCATGCACCTACAGTATAGGTGGGGTCATAATAGTGTCATGACCCATCACTGGCTCCAGATGTCTATTCTCTTGACCTACATCAAGTTAAGTTGATCCAATCCCATCCTGATCAGTGGCCAGGAAATTAAGTTTGGCTGTGATCTGCCCCAGACAGTTTGTGGCAGGTCCGTTTTTTTTCCTGTTAAGAGGTCCAAACACTTAAGCTATTAACCTTTTTTTGTTTGGACGACCAGGATGGATTACCCTATCTGCCAGTCTTCTCATTCCAGCTTCCCTTTCAGTGTTGTTCAATGTCTTCTTGCTTTGATGTTGCAAAATTGAGCCCACTTTTTATCGTTACATGCCGAACGGGGAGAGAGACTTAAAAATCCCCTCAAGCCATCTTCCTGGAGCCAGGCATGTGCTTGGACAGCCAAAGGGAGCTAAATGACTTCATTTCGAGTCTATTTGGGCCAATTGTGGAGAAAGCCACTGGATGCCTGTGCTGATGTTGTTGCAGTTGGTGCAGGTGCTGGGCTAACTGCTAATTTACAGGAAAACAAGCACCAAACAAGACTAAGTCTCAACTGCAGGACATTAATGATGCATTCAAATACTGCTTATTGGAATATTTTTGGTTTTGATTTAATCTATCTTTAAATTTGATACAAGTAAAATACTGAAATATTGCATACATGTTATCTTACTAACACAACTAATCTGTAAAGTTAAAGAATGAGAACAAAGGGTTGAGTGGTGGCATTAACACTGGAGCTCTGGGGCCTTTCAAGAGCAGTGGAGGTACTATCAGACGCATTTCATAACCCACCCTGAGACATATTTACATAATTTTTTTTGTAATGGATTAACACTAATAGCATTTCTCACAGTCATAAAGGCCCTGAGATACTTTTCTTCAAAGAGTGAACAAAGACACAATTCTTTGAAATGAAAATCAAAACAGGACAAAAGCTACTCACGTAGCTGTTAAAGCTAATTATGTACATTTATCCCACATTCCAAAAGGCAATCGAGTCCATACCATGATTACATTGTATATAGTGGCAGAAATGTAATGGAATGCGGATTTGACAGATGTTCCATTTTATATTAACATGTTTAATCCTCTGATGTGACACGAGCTGCAATACAGCTAACACTGATTTTTTTTCCTCAGTTTTCATTATTCAGAGATTTATAACTTTTACACTCATTTACACTACCGTGTTGTACTCCTTGGATAATGCCATTCTGACTTGTTTATAGTTTTGACCTTTCAAGGTAACAACCAGCGTATTTGTCTATTTTTTTTTCTTGCATGAAAGATTTTGATCCAATTCATCACGTATTATGATCTCCTTCATAACATGCCCTCCACACAAACACGGGCAAGGTTGGACCGCCAACCAGACTGTATTAAACCGTCCTTTTCTGAGAGTACTTTATTCTGAAAGACATTAATCATGCAACTTAGTCTTTGATATTACAGAATAGCACAACCATTTCTCTAAAGGCCTCCCATTTGCTATTCCATTATCATATACAATAAGACAGGGGTACATTAATCTTTTATGTGTGGTGAATTCTATCGTCATGTAATCAACTCTTTAAAGTTTCCTTAAGAAGAGCAATGGGCTCAGATATTGGAGATGGAGATTGGACGCTTTGACACCATTATGACTTTTTACTTTGATAACGGCAGCTCTGCTCACTCCGCTTTTATCAACTCCCAGTTGGTTTATTAGACTCATGTTCTTTGTAATGCTATTATACTGGCCAGTGGGTGCAATGAGTCGCCTGATGCGTCTTCTATGTAAAGCAGCAGATGGTGTATACTGGTATGAATGCAGCCACTCAAATACGTTTCGTGGTATCAAAATGCCACTACAGAATGGATGATTGCCATATTGTTTTTGACTGCTCCCAAGGGTACTTACAACATATGGACAATGATGGATGTGTGTGCAAAAGAGGACTCCTTGAATATTAATTGAAAACAGCCGATGTGTGTTCTCATGCTCTTGACTGCATTAAAGAAGCACAATAGTAACGTTACACATGCAGCCTGCAACATGCAATGTCAGTGTCACAGTCGAAAAAGCCGTTTACCTGCCAATGCAACAGTGCTGCTCAATACGAAATGTGTGTGCAATGCTACACACGTCATGCTATACTCATGCAACAATAAAACTCGAATAAATCCCTCAATGAGGATTTTGTCTGCCTTAATTTGCCTTCCCCTGATGACTTTCGCTTCTAGTCTACAACTATAGAGATTAATTAAACAGTGTGTGATAAAAGCTCTCTTGGTCTGATTCTCAATTAGCAACTCTGTAATGAAGTGAACTGTATGGATAGCACAGGGTTAATTGTGTTTGTGTCTATTAAATTGTTCGCTGCATTGTTGAAGCTGCTAATGGAATTCAAGTCTATTATTCTTTGCTGCGTTCTGCTTTCCCACACTGTGTGTTTTGGTGAGTAACACTGAATCTAAAACAGAACTTGTTTGTTTACAAGAATCCTCCACGGGGCACCTTTAACTGACATCTCCCCCACTGTTGTTGCGCCTGTTGAAGTGGGATAACTTAAACCTTGATTTTTGGTTACTGGTGCGTTCAGTTTAGCAACTTCATGTAATAGAGCCTTGTCACAGAAGGCATTTTGTCAAGTTGCTGTTGGAAGCGCATGTGATTGCTCCATTGAGCTGCTTCTGTTTCTAGCTCCTGCAGCTGTGCTGGCTCACTGTCCCACTAACAATGGTTTACTGGGACACTTGAATAGAACAAAGCCATAGTTCGTGTTTTTAGTAACACCTGTGCATTTACTACTATGATAAGTCAAAGGCTCAGTTCAGACTGCAGGCAAATCAGATTTGTTTCTCAAATCAGATCTTTAAGACACACAGTCCACACAAGTGATCACAGATTTTCGTGTGTCCAGACATCACTAACGTATCTGCATGGGCTGCTGCGGTAACAACATCCATTGATATCAGTAACTACATATGCTGTCCACATGGCTTTCCAATGCAGAAGTGTTAAAAATGGAGATCCAAATTCGTCCACTGGCATCGATATTCCCGTAACAAGTGAGAACATGGCTGGTCGCACCAACAGCAGGTACGTGAAAACATGGCCAATACCAGCTGACGTGAAAGCACAATTACAGATTGCCCAAACAAAAAAACAAACTCCTGCAGACCTTTCTCCATTTTTCTCTGAGGTGTCTGAGGCGACTTGCGTTGTTTCCGGTTTTTAACATTCTTCTTCTGCTATGTATATTAAAGCCATGCGTAACATAGCTTATACACCATCTTCTGATGAAAACACGCTCTATGCAGCCTAGTTTATTTGCTCCAAACCAGTTTACGGAAATGCACCTAATTCGCATTGTATTTGCTTTTCTTTTTTGCAACATTTCAAAATGTTTCCTTAAAATTCGCTTGAGAACAAATGGAAACTTGAGATTGATGGAAAAGGCGCTTTGAAATCCGATTTGAGAACATCCTGACTGAAACGCATCTGTAGAAATCTGATAAGAATCATGTTTCAAACCACCTCCATATGTGGACCGATTTGCAAAAGTCTCATTTCGTGTTTTTTTTTTTTTTTTTTCTGTCCAGACTTTCTAATATTAATCTGGATAAAATCTGGTTGTGCCATAAATGGGATTTGGGTGGGCAGTCTGAACAAGGCCAAAATGTACTTTGAAAAAGCCTCTTCCCAGTATACTGCTGTCTATAACCTGAGTAGTGCTCTAATCAACCAGAATAACTGAAAACACCTGTGTGGACAGGTGTGAACACCCACAATAATGTCTCAGTATTAAGGTATATTGCTATGTTTTCCCTGATTAGACATAGTTTTCAGGTAGCATGGTCATTAGGATCTGCCTCTACAGCCAAGTGGGAGCTAGTTCTGATATTAAACAAATCTGAATATCATCCTGTAGTTTGAGGTGGTTCATGAACAGTTGGCTCTTTCCTATGCAAAAAGTCAGTCTTAAATCTGTCTTTCACAATTGGGTATTATATTAAAAGTCTTTGAGGTTGTTCAAGGATTTACTATGTAATTGTGAGAGTTAGATATATGAGAGTATGGCAGAGGGCTGTGGTTTAACACTGGCTGTGGGTGAAGAGTGAAGGGTGGCTCATCCAGGCAGCAGGCACAGCTGCAGGTTATCAGGTTGATTAGCAGCCTGATAAATAGCTGCCTGATAAATCGGCTTTCTCTTGGCCGGGGACTGCAGGCGCACGCTCACGCAGCCGCTGGCAAGAAGGACTGAGCCCTGCATTTCATGTTTATTTTGTGATTAAATGATGCAATTGTGTGACCGTGTGCGTTCGTGCGTGCTTATGTGTGACTGCCCTGAGGCCAGAGAACAATTCATGTGAGGCCAGTAACATGTTTTCTAAGAAGCATAAATTTGTAATATATGTTGTCCTTCTTCAAAATTCAGGACAGAAACATAATAAAAATCACAAAATGTAGTTACTGTCCAAACAAACTCCTCCTAACCCCTGACTGCAGGGTTGTGTGAGTTTTTACACTCGGCTGAGGTGGGAAAGTTTGCATATTAATGAAAACAAAATGGGAAAAGTGCAAGGGAAACAGACTTGTGGAAATATTAATCAAATTAATACATGAAACAAACAAATGCCACATTTCCATTATGTTTTCCATATTGTATTCTATCATTTGAGGATGGCACTCTTTTAATTACTTCATCTTGTTGTGCCCTCTTCTCCTGCAAGAGTTTAAGAGGCACTTGACTGGAGAATTAGCAGCAGCAAACTGTTGGTCTTAATGCCCTTAACTCCTTATATTAGCATAACAGTAGTGGAAGGAATCATGCGTTAAATAAAATTCTCTTTTCCAGATTTTCTGGGAAATTCTGTTAAAATTTGGACCTGGACACCTGGATTGAGTACCGACAACCAGTGGATCTTTCAAAATGTGAGAGCATCTATCCATTTAAATGATGCATGTGTCATCTTTCTTTTTTACAGCTGTTTTTGCTGCAGACTGTATTTCTAATAGCGCAGATTCCACAGTGGCTAGTTTTAAAAATCCCTCTCTGGCAGCCCACTGACGCTGCCTCCATGCAGGTTGGTGGTTTATAGCTTCTGAACTGGCCCGAAGCCAAAGACACAATCTCAAGAAAAACACACAGTATCAAGTATGACATTGAATCAGTAACACTAGATAAAGGTTATCTCGCTGAAGTGAGGGCTTTTTGTACATCAGTTTTGGATTGGTACGTTTTAGCAATGTGAATTAATTTAAGACATTGTGACCTTTGTCTCTGAGGCTCTGCTGCTGGCTGTGACGACCCAGAGTGTTGGATTCTGTCAAATGTCATGGAGGAATCATCAGTTCATATGGAGTATGACTGCAAAAAGACCTGCTTTTTTTATTCATAGCTTTTGTAGCATAAGCAATGGTTGCTCAGATGGACAATCCTGTTGTGGTTGAAAATAACATGAGTCAGTGTGTTTTCAGGTGTCAAACAATAGGTTTTGATAGAACTTAACTTCGGCCTCACTGGGGATATCAATCGGGCGTTTATACAAAGGTAAGTGTGGTTGCATCCCCGGAGTAACCACAGATTCATCACTTAACCCATGCACGGCCTGACGGAAAAGCATTTACCTGTTCGTCTGTGACACTGAGGCCCAAGCAACAGGGAGCTGTGTACGTACGATCTCAGGAACGACTGACACTTTACTCAGAAGACTTCAAAAACTGTGGCAGCCGGAGAGTGTTTTACTTCAAAAAGTGCCAATGTTTTACACACTCTGCTGGCATAACAATAGGAGATCAGATTTGTCCCTTTATCTTTGCAGTTCAAGGCTGGCTTTTTTGTCAAATGCAGACAGGCAGTAAATTGAACACTCAGAGTACTGTAGAAAGGGAAGGAAAGGAGAGAGAAGACAGTGGGATGTGGAACTATGGAAACCATGCATACGTTTACTCTCTTTCACTGTGTCAAGTGCATAGATATCACTGTTATTGATGCAGGTGTATACCTCAGAATGCAGGGACGAGAAGACGCTTCTGAGCTCTGGTAGTTGAGCAGGTGCCAGTTCAGTGTCTTCATCTAAACGTCGGGC
This sequence comes from Chelmon rostratus, assembly GCF_017976325.1. Classification (NCBI taxonomy): domain Eukaryota; kingdom Metazoa; phylum Chordata; class Actinopteri; order Chaetodontiformes; family Chaetodontidae; genus Chelmon; species Chelmon rostratus. Next base: position 16,656,580 of record NC_055668.1, on the reverse strand, counting down.
CTGGCTGGAACATTTGCTTTTGGTTGGCAGTTACGTTTCATCAGATTCATCCTTTTCTGACGTTTCTGAGTGAACAATCAAGCAAGAAAACAACAAACATTTAACAAACACGACTCTGCTCTCCAATATTGTGACGCAAAGGAGCCGTTCAGTGTGGCGTGTAAGTGCTGATTGTGTTCTGAACTATTAACATTCTTGGTTTTGCATAGCTGTGATTTTGAATAGCTGAGATCCTGTTTTGATTCTGCACTCCCAGGAGATGGGGAGAGAGATCGAGACATTTTTCAAATCTTTTTCCAATTCTTTTCTGGTGAGTCCTGTGCATGACCTTCCACAGGGGGAAAAAAAAAAAGCAACTGTAGACAAGTGAAACAGACGTTGGCCTGAGTCTTAAAATTCGTGTTTACTGTTGCACTTCGCTGCTGTGTGGTATCTCTCAGAACTTCAACACTTTTATCATCCAAAGCAACTACGGACGTTTTATTTCCACAGGCTGGATAAAAGAAATAGGCGAGTGATTTAATGGTGAGGGTCTGTTCAGTCGCTGAATCGTTCACACTACACCACCCGGCAATTTCACACTGCACAACTCTGTGCTTGTGATAATCTGTGTTTTGAAATGTCCGACAGAATATTTGTCCCCCCCTTTCACCGGCTTTGCTTCCAAATCCGAGATCCGCTGACGGCCTGTTGAAAGAAAAGTTTTGAACAGGTGTTGCAAAACAAATGTACATTGCGTTTAATTACTGTCGTATTCGATGCTCCACAACCTCAGTTTGACTCGTTCATGTGATGTCATCCTTATTTCATTTTTCTACTCTTTCATCCTTGGCTGCTTCAAGGTTTAACTAGCAGGCCACCCGTTCTACACATTTTACCACTATGATTTTTTGCACTGCTCCATTCTTTTATGACTTTTTTTTTTTTTTTTTTTACTGTTGATGTTGCAGCTTTAGATATCCAGTCAAAGAGATCAATTGCACAACAGCCTGATCCCTCTCCTAAGCCAGGCACGCTCTCTCTGAGTCCAACAAAAGCAGAGCTTAGCAGAAAGCAACACTGCGGCTCCTCTTCTTGGCTGCAAGGTGCCTCACTGTTCAGTCAGGCAGTCGTACACAGTACATGCACACACACACACACACCCACACACATGCACACTGCATCCAAGTGATCGAAAAAGAGACTGTTTCCTCATTTGTCGGGCTAACGTGACACTAAGGGTGAACACTGTCATCCAAGAGGAAGTACACAAAAGTACCAAAATTCAGGGCTGGCTGCATCATAGCAGGGACTTTGTACCTCGTTGACATATTTGTTTGTGATTGTTGATGTTATTTTACACTAAAAAAACAAAACAAAACTAAAATAATTACAAGATGAATTGGTTCGAAGTGTGTATTCCTGCCAATTTGACTGAAACTACACCAAGCTAAAAGCGCTTTTGGATGCCAGTCGGGTGGATCTAGGAATGGCAATGTTGGTCAGTCAGTCCACCACTTTGCTGCAGACTGAAATGTCTTGACGACTATCAGATAAATTGCCATATCTGTAAATCTCATGATCTGCAAAGACAGTCATGGTCTCCAGAGGATGAAACCTACTGTCTTTCCCTCCCGCACCACGGTGAGCTCGAAAGGTTTGATTTATAGGGAAATGTGTTATGTCTTCTCGTGTCTGTTAAGCTGTTTGTTTCACGAGCGTCTAGTCTGGTCTTGCACTTCCTGTTTTATTGTGGAACCCTAACTCTCCTCTCGTTTCAGACCCTGACTTCCTGGTGTGTTTTCCCGCCTGTCTGATTGTCTCCACCTGTTCATTGTTAACCCATGTGTATATATAGTCGGCGTTTCCCCTTGTCCTGTGCCAGATTGTCATGTGCCTTGTCTCACGTCAGTCCAACATTTACCATAGCCATTGTCTTGTCATTGAGAGTTTTGTTTTGCCTTGCCTTTTTTGAGATCTAAAAACCATAGCGTCCTTATTTGTATTTTTTGAGCCGTGCACCTTTTGTTCCACCTTTTGTACATATTACCTTTTGTTATTAAAATTGGCCTGAAGCCTTTTACTCCCATCCTGTCTGTGTCGTGCATTTGGAGTCCTGACTTTTGTGCCTGGGAAATTGTGTCAAAATGTCTCCACACCTGTTGGATGGATACCTTTTTGTCTAACGCCACCAGCAGGTCAAAGTTTTCTCTTATCCTGTGAAATTGTACAACATCTCTTGATGGATTAAGCCAAGATTTTGTGCTTTATGGCCCCTCTATGATGTATCCTGATGACTTTGGGGATATCCATTTGTAGTTTTGAAATGTAGGTTGGGTCTGAAGACTCCAAAAAAAACCCTCCTGTGGTGATGGACTTAGATACAAGTCGGGTAACCAGACTTGTGTATCCGGCTCATGTCTGCTTGAGGCTACAATAGCCACAACTAGCAAAAGACACTCAACCGTATGAGCAATCAGTTTTCATTGTGGGTAATGTAGGCACCATGCTTTGACAAGGAAGAATGGCTGGAATTGAAAAGCCAAACTATTTGATGGATTCCAATAATTAATTTGGTGATCGCTTACCTTTTTTTCATCGAGCGCCATTATCATGTCGAAATTTGAAGTTGACTAATACCGGCAAAATTGACATTTCCATCCGCTTCAGCTGCAGGTTGTGTTTGGTGCTACGTAGCAGATGTTGCCACAGAACAAACATGATGCCTATAATAAACCTACCTGCTTAACATCATCACTGAACCACTAGTTTCCTTTTAGATGCTTTTTCTAACCGTTACATATAATGCTCTTTCCCAGAATATTCAAATCACTTCACATGATTTAATGATCTTTATAGTACAGATGAATTCCTCTCCTGCTGACACACCAAAGGAATGAAGGAAGAGTTCTTTAGCAGCTGCTTAGTGAACCCTCTCAAGTAATACATTAAAGCATTTGACAAGAGCCAGAGATGGTATTACAATTCATCACTCATTGTAACTTCTCCATCAAGGGCTTCCCCATCAAGAAAACAGCTGATGAATTATACAGTGTGTTCCTGTGCGAATGCATGAGGGGTTTCGAAGAGTCAGACAGGTGTAGCTGCAGGCACTGGTTGACACAGACGAAGTGTGTTGCTCCACTATAAAGTGCTACTAATCTGTCAACATCTGTAGCCATGGATATGTTAAACAAGTGTTTCATCAGTAAAATTATTTAAATATCCTTCTGTTTGAAATACAGTGCCTTTTGTTGTACTTTTATCACGAATGAAGTTGAAAAAACCTGGATCTGTTCACCTCATAATCTGATATTGTCGGATGACAGCTTCTGTATGTATATCCTCTGGCTTATTTTAAGTGACTCCAGACCGGGTCGTTTTTACCACGGCCAAGAAAAACGCTTGTTTCTGGTTGGCTGGCAGGTGTCCAGCAAAAGTTTTATCAGGAAGAAGGATACATCAAATGTGGTTTAACGGTTTTACCATGGTTAAAAATCAATAGCAAGCCTATATTAGGCTGCAGGTATTGCATACAGCATCATAGGGACTGTGCTGATGGCTTATTTAACATTAATACTGAAACATGACAGTATACCAAATAACCGACTATAGTCACCATATTGTCTTAGCGAGGTTTAACGTATAGAGGAATTTCAGGTTTCTTGTTTCTGTTATTCTGGGAACACTGCCACAGTATGACAGTGCTTCAAAATGTGTGATAGAGAAAATGATGGAGCACAACGTGTTCTCTGTTTTATTTTTCCCTGCACGGTGCAAAGCATTATCGTGTGCATAATGCATGGGTATAAACTCAGTTTTAACTTTGGTGGGGACATTTTTTTTATTGTACAACCTGTATGCACATTTGTTGTGTGTGTGTGAGTGTGTGAGCGTGCACACACAAGCTGTCTCTCTTTTTCTCTTTAATATGTGTGTGCGCGCGCACACACACACACACAGAACTTTACTCTACCAAATGTTTACTTTATTTAGTGTATTTGGTTATACACTGTGACCTGCCTAAAACTATTTCACATTTATTATAAATCTGAGACTAAAATTACTTTGAAACTGACAGAGGACATATTTTGGAAACAAATGTACAAAGAAATAAGTAATGAATACTCACTATTACTCGGTCAGCTGTAATTTTCAAATCTCATTGAGATTGTGTGGCTCTCTTCTCTCTTTCAGACTGTTGAATTTACGACACAACTCAATAGTTTCCTGAAGCTATAAAAGTGATGTTTCAACCTACATTTAAAACATCTAAAAACTTCAACTTGTAATTACTTTTCAATCAAGTCATGAATCTAGAGCCAATAAGTAAATGAAAGTACCAATACAATATACTGAAAATATTCATTGGAAGTACAAGCTCTGCTTCAAAATCCTACTCAAGAAAAGTACAAAGGTATTACCAGCAAAATGTACTTTAGTATCAAAAGTAAATTTAGCAGAAAAATGGCAGTCGTGAATGTTGTATCAGAATCAGAGTAGTTTGTGTGCTGCAACCCTTGCATTCAGTGTACTTGCATCAGAAAAAGGAAATACACCTCAACAAGAGGGAAAAGATCTCTTTGTCAATACTGACAAGTAGAATTTTACTGTTGAAGCAGGTCAAGGGGAAGCAAATTTTAACTACTTTATATTCTATTCAGTAGTTTAGTCCAGTGGTTCCCAACCTGTGGGGTCAGACCCCTCCAGAAGGTCAGAAGATACATTTGAGTGGCTATGGGATGATTAATTGGAAGTTCTGCCACACAAACTTGTTTTAATTTTTTTTTCACTCTTATCTTTTTTCTCTTATTTTTAAAGGATAATTTGACCTCTTTGATCCTCAAACACACATTTGAATGAAGCACACTTCCACTGAGGTTTGTGAGGTTTGAATAGCTTTAATGACTTTATGTAGCATTTTCTTAACAAGGTCACAAAGTGTTTTACAGAAAAAAATAAAAATAAAAACAGGGATCATAAAATACTGGGACATAAAATAAAGTTAAAATGGTGTAAAAATTCAGCAGCATATTAAATATTCATAAACATTTTTCTGTAAAAGAAAGTTTTAAGAAGGGATTTAAAAGACACTAATGATGTAGCCTGTCTGATCTCAAAAGGCAGGAGTGTTTCACAGTCTTGGGGCTCTGACAGGAAAAGCTGGGTCACCTTTGGTCAGAAGCCGAGATGCAGGAATAACAAGCAGAACTGCAGGTAATGCCCAGACACATAGCGAGCCAACAAGTCACTGATATAACTTGGAACAAGATCATTTAATCCTATAAAATTGGTCAGCAGAATTGAAGTCAAAGGGAACACTGACTGACACTAGCATGAAGTTCATTACAGTAGTCCAGGTGTGAACAAAATGCATGTATGACCTTATGTAAATCATTAAGAGACAAGATTTAGATGGATTTTGGATTTTCCAAGATTTTCAGCAACCTGCTTAATAATTTTACTCAGGGAACCAATCATATTGCAAATCAGGCTTGTTGAATTTGTACTTCCAAAGATTATGGCCTCAGATTTATCATCATTAAGTTCCAGGACGTTTTGGGACATTCAGCATTTAATGTCACTGGAGTAGGCTGAACTGGAGAAGGCCATTCTGTATAACTGTGGAGGGAGACACTGTGGTTCTGAATTATTTGACTGACAGAAAGCCTGTATATTGAAAACAAAAGTGGGCCAAGGACGGATCCTTGAGGAACGCCACAATTAAAATGCGCAACAGAGTAACAGTGCAATTTTGCACATTTACATTAGCACAAATATAAATGCACCAGATTATGATATGCTTTTTAATGTAAACCTTCATCGGAAAAGAGACTAGTAACTTTAGTTGTAGGATGCAGTAAATGTAGTGGAATATAAACAACAATATTTCACTCTGAAATGTAGTCGAGTAGAAGTTTACCTATGAATCAATACAAAAATTAAATCAATGTTAAAATATCATATTTGACCAGTGACACAATTGCTTTACTCCTAATATCTAAATCTAATGTGACGCTGGAGTAGAGAGGGACCCAGGAGCGGAATCGGAGAAGGGGTAACAAAGGTTTATTGTTAAACACAAGAATCAAAATGGTGGAATGGTGCGTGAGATCCAAACAACAGAAAGAGGCTTCTGAGAGTGCTGGGCTGTGTGGGCACGGGAGGCACTGGAAGAGACAAGAGAGAAACAACGAATTACTTCACACGAAAAGTTCACTGAAAAAACTAGACTTATAATGTTACCACGAGAGAAACTTGAAGCCACTGGTACCACGGAAAGTAGTAGTATACTCTGGCATCGAGGAGGGTCACCGCAGGGTATAAGTAGCCGTCTTGATTCGGAAGTGAATCCAGGTGCGTCCAATCACTCCTTGACGCCGCAGGCGGGGAGGGGAGCCTCAGAAACAAAGGTAAGGTTAGCGCACACAGCCACGAACACAGGAAGTGGAATGTCACAATAAAAGCACCTGGAAGACCAACCACCACATCTAAGTTAGTCTGTCAATCATTTAAATTATTCTGTTTTAAATTCACCACCTGAACATAGCTGAAAAAAATCATCCGCTCCAGTATTGCCAACATTTTACTCTCAATGTAGCCAACTTTTTGCAGACCTTGCATCACTGCTCAGACCTCACGGGTCACATTATGAGTAAAGGTTAAAAAGACAAGATCAATGAAACTTCAGTCAAAATAACAGTATGGAAAATTCAGCAGTTTGATATTATGCCATATGCCATATGTCATAATGACAGTTTGTAATGTAAAATTTCATTAAGTATGTGACAAATTCTGCACACTTTTTTTGAACAAAGACAACAGGATTAATGCCATAATTAGTGAATAATGTGAGTAACCTTGCTGTTGATTTTGAGCTTCACTTACCCATTCTTGTCATTCATCTTCTCCAGTCTGTACCTCTTCCTTTTCTTTCTTTCAGCATATTAGGTGTTTAAAAGTTAAACAGAGAAAATTATTCTTGAAAAGAGAGGGACTTTAAGAGGGTAAGGGGATATTAAGAGAGAGGGCAGTTCAGAACAGACAGTGAAACAGAGAGTGAGTGGCAGAGATAATGAATGGTGAAGGGGGCTCAGGTCACACTGACCAAAGAGGGCTCAGATGAGAGAGAGAGTGGAGGTTGCTGAAGTCAGAGCCTGCAGTTTCCTACATGATGTGCTCCTTCCCATCGCAAATCCATTACTTTCCATTTAGACTTCCACTTCCTCTGTCTACACTTCTCTCAGCATGTGTCTACCTCATAGGTGCTAAAACGTACAGCTCTCAACACCTTTTATCGATGCTGCAGAGAGTCACACACTTCCAGCTGGGGGTGCGGGGAAGGAGCATGGGCACCAGCCAAACAGAAACAACTGAACGTCCACTTTCGTCAAATTTTCGCTAAGAGAGGTGAGTACTGCGAGGAGCAGTTGGATATTTCAGAGGAATGTCATTGAAATTATATTACAGTTTTTGACTCCAAAGTTGGATGTTGCGAATTAACATTAATTCAGTTAGAAACCTGCTAAGGAAAAACTAGTCCGTTTGGTTTGACTGCTCTCTGTGTGGCCTCTTTAACTGTCATGCATCCTGTGATAATATATAGATGAAATTCTGCATGTAGTTTCAGCTTTTACTGGTGCCTTCATACTTAAACTTGCCCTGAGGTGCAGTAGGCTTCCTGTATTTCCTAAAAGTTTTTGCCTCGACAATGTATAAGTCATGCTGAAGTTTTAAAATACCTTTTGAAAATGCTAAAAATAGTCTGAAAGGAAACTATTAGCACTGTTACAGGGCAAGTGGCCCGTAATTATGCACAACTGCAGTGTTTGGATGCTGAATGAGAGAAACTCGTTTTTTATCTAGTTGAACTTTGGATGTTTCAAGTGGATCAAAAATAGCTACCAACTCTTCCTTTGTGCCCTTTCCCTCTCCAACCAACATTTTCCAAAATGCTGCGAAAGAAGCCCAGGAGAGGAGTCGGCTGCCATCTTTAATAAATAATTGGGCAAGGCAAAGGTGGGACGTATTTAACTGCCTTTGTTTTGAAGCATGTTTGTGCTGGGTCATACTGATCAGATTTGCATGGGAAATGTCACAGTGAGAAAAAACACTTTCCTCAACATTTCCTCATAGTTTATAATGGGCTGCCCCAAGAGCAGCTCCTGTTCAGTCGTGCCAAAATGAAGCTGTGTTTGCTTGGAAATACAATTTAGAATTAGGGTGATGCTGGTGCTCATCTGAGTTGAGGTTATTCTCAGACATATTGAGGTATGAGACTCCATAAGACGTATCATATCTCAGCACAGACACGTCATTAAAAAAGACTGGCTGCGTTTGACATTATGCAACAAGAACACAGAGAGGAGTCAGTCCCTGAGGGTAGGCAAGTCTCTCGCAGTTATCAAGTGATAAAGTAAACCCCAGAATGTCCATATAGATTTACAAAGGGGTTGAAATACACATCTGACAAGCAAAGCCAACAATGGGATTTCAGGGGAGACTGCACAACCCACTCACTGCAAACTCCGGGTGCATAAATTGAATACTTCCTCTGCTCTGCATAATCAGTGAAATCACTTTTGACTTCACCAGAATAATGTTGAAAATGTTGGATGTCCTGTTAACAAGAAAGAATCCGGGGAACCTTGATCAAAATTAAAGGTAAAAACTGTGATCTGCCGTCTGTATCATAGTCTGAACATAAAAAGGACAAATATAATTCTGGTTTGCCCACAAGAGCATTATTACGGCAAACAAAATCCTGTTTATGAAGCAAATAATGCACGGGTCAGCTGAAAATATGTTTCAAGCAAATTAGATGAAGAGGTCCGGTTTCATTTTCTAATTTCAGTAAATAATTTGCTACATCCAGTAAATGTAGATGCAACCAAGCATGGAGTGTTTAATGTTTACTGAGGGAAATAAGCAAGCAGGACTCAGTCATGGGTGTGTTCAGAGCCAGTGTTTGGGGTCGATACACAGCACAGTCCCAGTGGAAATGCACAGAGTTACAGATCTCAGCAGCTCATAGTCAGCCCTTATTAAAAACCAGGGCCAGGCAAGCCTCTGCTGAATATCACAACCCTTCATCTTTCCGTGTGCTGTCTGCGCATTATACCACATTTAGCCAGTCTGGCCAAAACGCAGTCATCTGGTGTCTAATTTCAACAAGTTATTCTATTCACTTCTCCTTTATTTCAGGAAACCTTATCGCTATGAAACACAGCACTGCTGAATCCTCACATTAGGAGCTGTTTCATTTGTTTCAAAAATACAGCTCGTGCTGGGAATTGCAACGGAGTGAATAGGTAAACATTCATATTCAGATGCCACCTGTGTTTTGAAATGATCTTGGCTTCTTCTGAGTGTGGGAGAGGAATAGATTCCCAGTATATTCAAATGTACAAGAATAAGAAAATGTGGAACATTTACCGCCGCAGTACTGTGAACTGCAGGCTAATGGCTTGTTGAGGCACTTGTAACTCATCAGCATACCAGCTGAAATGAGTTGCATAATCCATTCAATGACTTAATGTCTTTTATTGACGAGGCAAATGAACATCACTTGCAAACGTAACCTGTGGCTGTGTTCTGTTTAACGTCGCCTGCAACTAAAACTGATTCTCAGTAAAATATGAATTTCATGCCGTCGGAAACTCACTGTGATCCGGTTCAAACATTATCCTTCAAATATTTATATCATTTTTATTGTTATTGCTATTCCAGATTCAGCTCTCACATAATTTACTAGTCAAACCAGGCTTCCTATTAACCAGCCAGGCATCACAGAGTGGAATTAACTGTCACCAACTTGATTCAAATGACATGTGAGGAGTGTTAAGTGTCTGTTTTTTCGACCTACTAAAAAAACTACTTGAAGGCCATTGGCTCGTTTGTGTCGGAGACATCTTTCCATCAGAGCACTCAGTTCATTACAAGCAGCTCTGCAGTGACTCCCTCATGCCATTGTTGCAAAGGGACCATTTGGAGAGCTGCCACATGTGACAAAGACCCCTCAAGCCTTTGGTGACTGCAGTGAATTAATAGAGTGAAGCTAATGTGAATGTCATTTGAATGTCATTGATATGCAGATTATGTTTATTCACATCAATTATGAAGTGGCGATATCTGGGATGAAGTTCCCTGAAGTCCAAACGTTCGATTTTTATCTGGATCTTGATTTGGGGCTGAAAAAAAAAGAAAACTGTAACTTTTCAGAAAAACTTTTTAATTTTGTTTTTAAGTTTAATTACAAACGTAATCAAACAACTTCAAGAAATGCAGAACTTATAGTTCTTGAGATGGTAAAAAGGGTAAAAGACAAATTCTCTTCATGATTTTCTGACTGCAGTTACTCTACAAACATAATCACAGTTTTCCCATGTAATGTTTGAATTGGCACATATACATATTAACTCTCAGGTTTGATGTGTCAACTCCAGCTGGGATAATGGAGCATGTGCAGTAAACAGAATAATGCTGCTGTTTGTTGTCAAGCCATTCTCCTAGAAATCCTATTTTTATACGACTAAACTAAATGTGCATGTAAGCGGCATAGTCTGAATGAGACCCTAAAATGGAATTTCTCACTGTCTTCGATACAGTGAACGCCAACACTTCCACTGTTAAGCCCTGTCGGCGGAGCTGATGTTGAAAGATGTTTATTTAAAGTCTCAATACCTGGCAGGACTTGCTAATGGAGGGTAATCCTTTCACAACTTTCACATTCCTCTGTAAATCAAAATACGGGGGGATTTTTTCCCATCACCCAGGACATGTCCTTATATTAATAACTCGGTCGACCCTCTTGAGAATGAAAAACGTCTTCAGAGCACAGTAGTGAAATGACATGGAGCATCATAATCCGTTCCAATTTGGGATTTTTCAGTCTCCGGGTGCAATGTGTGCACTTCTCTGTGTAAGTCTGGTGTCTGTCTGCAGTTTCTCTCTTCTTTCTCTCTTTTAGCTAAATCATGTATTTATTGTTTGCTGGCGAGGAGTCGCTGAAGCTCCCGGCATCCTCCCAAGCAGCCAGGTAACCTAAAGCCCCAAACTGTTTCTGCATCAGCCCAGTGACTGGCCCTGTAAGCATCCATTTCACTTCTTCATGGCTAATTCAGATACAGTAATCAGGCCCTGGATTCAGACGCTGCCTGACGTGACACGGTGCTATAATAATGTTTACTGCTTTGCATAAAGTCAAACAAATCCTATGTGTGTGTGTGTGTTTGTGTGTTTGTGTGTTTGTGGAGGGGGATCACACCAGGTAATTCCAACATTGAGCTGCGCCATCTTCAATCTCACCGCTCTGCTGTTGCCTTTGTAGACAGAGGTGTGTCTGACAGGGGCATTGTCGGTGCATTAGCGTCCATTGATTCAAAATGATCCATGCTAGATGAGGGTGGTAGGGTCTGAATACTGATTAGAGGAAGAGCAGGTAACTGGTTGCTCTCCGAAATCAGTGTTTTGTGTTTCTTTTTCTTTCTGCTGCAACAGAAACACCTCGCGACCTCTAGGAAAATGAACCAATTGTTCTACTTCACCTGCGTAACAGTGCAAAATACAAACAGTCGCTGCAGCAGAAAGAAGTACCTGCCTGTGAAAGTGCTTCATTTATTGTTACAGGCTAAATTGCACATGAGCAGGAGTATTTCAATGGAGCATAACGTTCATTTTAAAAGCAGTGAAACAAATAGTATTGGAGCAAGAATCAATTACTTCTTTCTTGTAACTCTCAGGCTGCTATCCTTTCACCCAGCTTTTCATGATGAAGAATGGAAACAGGGGACATGTGGAACGGCGTTCCCCACCTCCACTGACAATCATTCACAGAGTCTGAGAGTCTATTAACTGGAGGTTCGTGGTGCATTTCAGACCCTCATTTTACCTAATGGTCCCTCTCACATGTGTTCGCTGAGCTCACCAATAACAAAACAGGATGTTCATGTTCTTTGATATTTTCCAATAAATTTCTACACCTTTCCATTTTTCTACTCCTGCACACTAGATATGGTTTGGTTCCTAACTTTAACCTTGTTTCATTGAAATTTTTGTCTACAGTAAACGTTTATGTGTTTCATTTATACAAAAGCAGACACTTTCCGCCTTGCATTTTGTTGAACGTCTTCATGCGTCATCTCCAAAACAGCAATATGAAACAATATATGGAGGTAAAAGCCAGTTCATTTCATTATTAATAAACATTATTCAGGCTCCCATATGCTTTATTCACACAAAGCACAGCGAGAGGGTTGGAGAAAGAGAGTTTTCTACTAATGACGAATTTTTCCGGACTCACACTGGAAAATGTTGCCCCATCAATGATGTATGTACCCTGTCCTTTGATACAATATGATGAAATGGCCATATTGTTTGATGCACTGTAAATTGGAAATGTATCAAAACCTAAAAATGGCCAGCATAAAAGCACTCTCACAAGAATATCCTGTCTGGCCCACTTTATTGATTTTAAGCATGCTACTCTATGGCATATGTGCATTAAGGTTTTGTGGAACTGAAGCATTATGGCGATTTATTTGTTTGACATGTCCTATATAAGGAAGTTTTATTAGAAACCACCTCTCTCAAGGGTATGCATGAGGAGATACCTGTACAAGGAATGTTGTTGGGTTGCTTCACCATATACTATATTGTAGCTGTGATTTGCGTATAAGTAGATTAATAAAACTACTGTAATCTGCAATGTGGGCTGATCTGTTACCCAGATATGTTGGTGATTTCCATCTGATAAAACTTCTTTTATCATGCAACCACATGATCATGTGAGTACTAAGAATACACTGAATATTCCAGTCTGAGATTAATATGATTGAATTTTGTATTTAAGTAGAATAATACGTATATGGCTTTTATTATACACTTTTTTTTTATTACATTTTGTTTCTCAATGGTGTGTTAAATCTCCTGCTGTACATCTCAAGATATTACCTGGTTAAAATATATGTATGTGTGTGAGACTATTTTCTCACTGTAAAAAAATTGATTGGCTAGTAATTTTTCATTTTAAATGTGCGTGAGAATCTACTAATAGCAATAAGACAGGTGCAGATTTAAAGAAAATGTTCAGGGTAAAGCATACAGTCCTCATTGCCAGCAGCACTCACAGTGATTCTGATTCTTCTTTTTGGGGATTGAACTTCAGAGCTTTACCTTTCAAAAGAGACCAAAAACCATGCATGTACTGTACTTCCAAATGGTTGAAGAACAGCTTTCAGTTTACTCTGGGCATGCCTTGGATAGGTGTTGGTAAGACACTTTACAAAGTACCACTCTTTACTTTCTTTCTGCTTTATATCTGTATCTCCTTGCTTTTTACACACTTCTTTCTTTAGAGAGGCAGAGTTGATAGAAGTGCTAATGTAACATTTAGGGATTCCACATGAGTCCTGCAGTCATTCCCCTTTGATTTGTGCAGTAGCTGTGATTCATGGGCAATTGTGCTGGCTGAATTTAAAAAGAAGTGGTCGTGGTTGGGGAGGCTGAGGAATCGTTAGGAATTAGCCCACTAAAGTTATGTGCTCAGGGTGCATAATGATCACATACAGTGCTGTGGGAATGTCACACAGCTGGGGAAGGGGCCCTGATTGCCTCTGTCGGTCATCATTTAAGTGCTGACCTCTGTTCAAGTGCGAGCTCGCTCAGCTTTGCAGTGGTGTAACACTGCTCTGTGGTTTCTTAGTTACTAACATCAATGGTGGAAGAAGTATTCACATCCTTTACTCAAGTAAAAGCATTAATACCACACCATAAAAATACTGTCACATGTAAAGTCCTGCATATAAAACATTACTTAAGTGGAAGTCTGAGTAAATTTTTTAGACTCTACTTACAAAGTATTAAATATTCAATGCGGAGAAATTGTATATCATTATATATATTATATCGTTAATGTTTACTGATGTAGTTGTAGTTAAAAAAAAAATAAAAATTCAAAGCATGAAAAATGATCAAAATAGTTACCATTTACTTTTTCGAGCAACCAGTTAATTGATTAATTGACTAGTTGATTCTAGAGTACTTACAGTTGGGTAGTTTAATTTAAAACTAAACATGTTTTATAAATTTTCAGTGCTGGCTGTCAATCATTTTGTGAATTTAGTGAATTTCCCTCTGAAATGTTGTAGAGTCGAAATATAACGTGGCACGAAAAGAAGAGACTCTAATTAAGTACAAGTACCTTAAATTTGTACTTGAGTACATCACTCGAGTAAATGTGAGCGATTGTACTGTGAAAAGAGGCCCGACTCTTCAGTATCAGGTGCCCTTGCTATTTGCAGGTTCAAGAGAACGAAACCTGTACATGAATACACCTAAATGCGTAATATTTTGATGTGTCTTTTCGCCTGTGCCACCCCGGGTTGGGGGAGATGAGCAGGTTTGGTATTTGCAAACTGAGCCCCACACGCCGTGATGTCCCACTGTGCAGGTAAAAGGGCCGGCTGTATTCAGACGCAAAAATGTTATGCATAATGTGATTACTGTCTCAGCAGAGATGGAAATGGAAACACGTCTCATGCCATTATTAGGCTCCCTACTCAAAACGCCGAGCCAGAATTATTTGTTCGCTGCATAGCAAAGTGTTTATTGTTTTCTTTTTCCTCTGCATTTCCATGCTGCTGCGAAGCTCTTCGGGGAGCAGCAGGTGTTTCTTGATCCCAGCACTGCAACTCCTGTTCCTCACTGTGCTGCCTGTCAGAATGACACCTACCCCTGCTACTTGTTCTCTCCACTCGGTCTATTTACCCGACACTGACTTTATAAAGCCTCTCTACTGTATCTTCACACCTGCTCTGAAAGTCTGCGGTCGAGCCTGCTGTGCGTGAATTCCCCTTCGTGTTTTTTTTCCCTCATAATAGATTTACAGTGGAGCGATTAAACGGCCTGGAGAGAAATAAATCTGAGTCTAATTTATACACTTACAGTTCAGGCAAATGAATCAGTATTGTAAAATGCACTGTGGAGCACCTGTTGAAACTTACACTTGCCAGGAGAAAAAACATATTCGATTATTCTGGCAAAAAATTAAATGTTTGCTAAATCCCGCCCATGAAGACCATTTGTCCAATCATAGCTTAACAACTTTGGACATGGCAGGCCTGTCGAGCCACATGCTCAAGGAACAGAGACGCTCTGTTATTTGGGAGGGGGTGTCCATTTTTTATCCTTTTCTAAAGCAAAACACAAAAGTATTAGGAATGAATTAAACACTGTGTTCTGCTCTAATGAATGCTGCAATCATTAGCATGCCAAGGTAACTAGGTCACTAGGCATAGCGTTACTTCCGATGCTGAGGACTACGCATCATTTACTAACTACATTAACATGTAGGATACATAAATTACATTGTGAGAAGCCCCCGTTCAAGACCGGCACATCCACTGTGTAGTATTTCCCCAGCGTGTGGATGCCGGCCCTGGATATTACCATGTCAGAGTGTAGGATAGCGTTAGCAGCTCTGTCTTGCTCTTTATTGGATTACACTCCAGCAACCCTCACAAACACTAGACTGACTGAGGAAGCGATATGTTTGCCAAACAGACCGTTAAATCTTTTCTCTTTTGACCTTAAAGGTGAAGTCATGTGGTCTAAAATGTGAACGCATCTGTGAACTGCAGCCAAAGGATTATGCCAGAACCAACAGTCTGTAATCTTATGCTTTCTTATCATTCTACAAAAGGCCTTCTAATTAGATAGATCCACCCTGCACTTCAAGAGCAATAACATCTTCTACTTGGATCATCAGCTGGATGATTTTTTTTGGCTTTTTTGGATGCAACGTGCAGCTTTAGCCTCAGTGTTTCAGCACAATATCATGTAGCCAATAAGTGCATATTTTTGTTGATTCTTATTTTCAAAAACGTCCGCTGAAGATGGCTAATGCAGGGAGCTGATATTATCTTATTTATCTAGGTAGCTACAGCTGAGAAAATCTGCTGGTTGGTTTTAAAGCAAGCGTGTTTTAAAAAAGCGTGACCATGGATTTGAAGTGGTGCAGCTATTATTGTAGACTGCTCATGTGCAGTGCTGTAAAACAGGCTAGCAACAGTAACTAAGGGAGGTGGGCCTTAGCAAACAAATTGTCACAGAAAGCAGAAAGAAAACCATTGAACATGTCGCTGTCCTCAGTCTTTGGACCTCGAACCGTTATGCATACTGACAGTGGCCATTTTGTGCGTGCATATGGAATGAAACATGACAGCACAAATCCAGTTTGCTTGGATGTGTCATTGGCCAGTTGCCAGAACTTGCGCTGGTCAGTATCAGTACTTATCATGGACTATTAAGTGCACTTCAAGACAGCAGAGAGTGACTTCTACCTGACAGACTTGGCAATGGACCAACTCATTGGTTATTTATGGTTATTAGTTATTAAAAATGAAGACATCCCTCCACTGATGGTCACTTTTATTTCTTTTTTTTTTTCTTTTTGGCTTGATCAAGGGAAACATGCAACATTTATCTGTGGGTTTTGTTCTGCTGACTGCAGCCGACCTCATTCATTTCCTCTCGAAGAAGTCCAATCAATATTTGATTGCCTTCCTCTTTTGTGTAAGATGTCTTAAGTTCACCTCAAGTGCATGGCAAGGACTTTTGTCCGGACATAAGCTTCCTTCACTCCAAAGTGAGGACCTAAAATATTAAGGTAGAGCCGTTCGTCAATTTATGCAAACCTTCTTCACCAGGACTTCGTATTTCAAGTGAATGCACATACTGTATACTAATCAAGGTGGGCAAAAAAGCAAAAAAAAAGTTGAAATATTTGCAGCTTATACTGCACAATCCTGCCTGAATGTTATGTTCTGGACACCTTGAAAATGAAAGTCTCCTGTGTTGTTTGTGAGGCTGCTCCGGTTGACCAAAGCAATGGCATCTAACTATAACAGCAATCCAAGTAACAGCCTTGTGATCAATAAAGCACATATTGTAGCTGAAGGGGAAAGAGGTGAGGGCGGGGGGGGACCACTTGCAGTTTAATGGACACGTGTTTTGAAGAATGTAATGGCTTAGAGGGAGAACAGAGAAAGAGATGTTCAGTCGAATCTCTGCAGATTTCAGTGAATCTGAAGCAGAATGCTTTTCTCCCTCATAGAATTGACTCCAGCAGCAATGTGTTGTTTTCCCCGAGTCCTCCCATATCCACCTTCTTCACTTTGCCACCGTCTGACCTGAACGCCTCTCTTGATGCTGTCTGACACAAACACTTGACCCTTGCCCTCTTTCGCGGTTTTCCTAGCTCTGACACGCTGTCGCAGAAAAATATTTGACACTGTTCAAGGATGACGTATTGAATTTCTTCTGCAGATTAACGGTTGCCTGGAAATTACTTAAAAACCTCTCACTGCTCCGATGGAGCATTAAAAGAACTGAGCAACCCCTCTCATTTGAAGTTTTTTGAGATATCGCCTTAATGTTAGGTGTTGCAGGAATTTCTTAAATCTCATAAACGAGGAGGCCTTTATTTTCATGTGCTGATAAGTGACAGCTGCATCCTGCAGTGGTAAAAAAAGCGTTTTTTTTTTTTTTTTTCTCTCGGGAGACTGTAGTCTTGCCTGAGCTGTGGTAAAGCCGCACTGGAAATCCCTGCTATGCTGATGAGGGTTTAAAAAGGAATAGCTCATATAATGGGGTGATCCTGGGTGACTTATCCAAATCCCTCACTCATCTTCTTTTATTGCTGTTCACTTTGTCCCCTGTGGCCGCTCCACACATGGTGGGTGAGCAACGCTGGAGAAATCCTCAGTGTGCTGCCTGTTAATTTGATCTGCTCAGGTTGTGTCCCGCTGGGATAGACAGCCACATTTTTTGAGTGATAATTTTGAATGCAAGTTTAATAATAACCAAAAACCTGATGAATAAAGAAGTCTCCGGTTTGATATTTTATAGCCTGTGAAAGATATTCACGGTTAAATTATTAGCCCTGTAAGGTATGACAGGACATGATGTTTGGATTCACCGCTGCTCATTTGCAACAGCAAAAATGTTTTGAAGGACACGTAATGTTGCTTGCTATTTATCGTCAACCTGAGGAAACATTAATTAACATTTTTCTCACCAAAATGTTGTTGAACGACTCTATTTTGTTACAACATCCGCAAGACACTGATCTAAAGCACAGGACGGGGGTTTACTTTATCAATATGCAGCCAAAACCACAAACCACAGTGCTTTTCTTACCTATACATCAAACCACACAGAGGTGCAAACCCCAGTCCTGCTCTTTGGGTATCCTGCTAGCGGTTAAGACCACATAATCCCACCATACCTGGTTCGATTCTGGCCAGGGGCCCTTGATGCATGTCACATCCCCTCTCTCTCTCCCTTTGCTTCTTGTCTGTACCTTCCAATAACAGAATAAATGGCAAAAAGATACATATTTTCATTTAAAAAAACACTCTTTGAATACCCGTTATTCCTTGTTTGCTCTTTCTTTGCTTGAAAACAACTGCACCTGTATGCAGAGAATTCGGGGAGCTACACCGTTATGCTTTCCAACATTACATTATTGGGAAATTACCTTTACGAATTACAAAGTCATTTCACCACATACTGGGCCATCCAGGTGATTAAAATGTAATTTCCCGGGTGAAGTGTTGCTGCAGGTGACACACCAACACACCAAAATCATTCTTGTCTCCATTTCTGCTGCTTTACTGTGTTGAGCCTTCTACGAGCCATCTACGACGATGCGTGTCCTTTAATAGGCAAACTGACTCATTCCTGGGACCCCAATTTATTATTTTTGCAAGTCAGATCTCCAGAGATTAAATATTCATTTCACTGATGGCAAATAGCTTGAGATGACAGACACAAAGACATAGTTAATGTTGTGAGCCTGATTGTTATGTTTGTGTAATTAGACTTTTGCAGGCATTTATCAGCGTGTGATGGTGTTTCTTCGTATCTCATTATATGCTGTAATTTCATGAATTAATCATTTTCGCAACATATCTGCCTGATCCAATTACATTGTTCTTTGCATGACCAGCATTCAATTTCTCATCCTGACATACCTCTTAGTCAACTTTTAAATTAGGCGCACAGCCTTTAATGACGATTCAGCAACTAAATAGAGGACAATTACTATACTTTAATAATATTAATACGATCTTGCAGATTATAATACACGCTATTAATGTCAACAAGTTAGAATGAAAAAGACAGAAAAGAGAGGATGAGAGACCAAGTGAGTGTTATACCTGCAGGAACAAGATTTGACCTTTTTTCACTCTAATATGCTTGTCAGCCATGTTTTCAGTGTGTGATGCATTTTGCATTGCTGATGATAATTGCGTTCACTATTGTCTCACATGTTAGAGAACAGCTTGTTACGTATCGGCAGCATTTGCACGCCGCACACCTTTATTTGTTTTGTCTCAGAGCTTTGCATGGTGCTCCACTGAGCTGGTTGGTTATTTGAGCCAGTTTGCATTGATTACTATTGTGTTCCAGTCAATGTCTGCCACCAATCCATCATGTGATGTGTTTCTGGTTGAAAATGTTGACTTCAGCAAGGAAGGACATACAAATGGAGTCACACTGTAACAGGAGAGGAGTAAGCAAGGGTTGTTTGACTTTTAATGACATATACTGTATATAGCGAAGCAGGCTGTAGCAATATTGCTGCTGTCAGAGGTGCTCAAGTCTTATGCACACCATTACATCATTACAAAAATAGCTGCAGTGGAAAGATGACAAAGGTTTTATTAGCTGTTGCCATATGACGTTAACATGATGAAAGGCCCCAATCCAATCATTTCAACTGGGTGAAAGTCAAACATCACATTCAGCAAGATATGTGGAATAATGTTATCTGTAGCCCTCAGTAAAATGCAAACATTACTGATGTCCCGAGGAAGATGCCCCTTCGAGAAAGATTTAAATTCAAATGTAACTCCAGACTGGTTAGTTTAATTAATTCAACTCTGCCCTGTTACAAATATCAAATGACTTTGCTCGCTTTCTCCTCCAGTGAGAGAGTGTGTATGTCTCTGTGTGTGTGTGTGTGTGTGTGTTTATGCCAGGGCATGCAAATGCGACTGTGTCTGTCTCACTGTTTTATGTGTTGTCTCATAAAAGAGACCTTTATTTAAAAGAGGTATTTTGTAGCTGGATCCAAGCATTTCTTAGAGGGAAGACGACCGGCCACATCCATAATGATAGATGATGATAAAAAATGTTTTTTTGGTGTGTGTAAATAAATCAGTAAAGGTCAAAACCTCCTCCACTCCAGAACCACAATTAGAGCTAGTCATGAACTCCGGGGTATCTTGAGTACCAGGGCAGCGTGCCTCTGACCCCCGCCCCCCTGTTTCCCACCAGCAGAGTGTCAGAAAACCAAGCAGAGAGACTCTGAGTGGGAGGCAGATTCAATGGGATGCTCTCACACTGTTTACCATTTTTCATACAGCACAGAGGCAGACTGGGAGTGATGCTGACATATGCAGCGGGATTCTCTTCTGCTGTTAAAGCTTGGCTGACACATCCTGTATATGAGTCATGCATTGCCTGATAGTTACTTTATGGAGTTTAGCGCGTACTCCGGTCTTATTAGATGTGAAATCTACTCAATATTTAAAACCCTCTACAGCACACCGGGATCTGGCTGGCAAATATGGTGCTGATGAATAATTTAAAGGCAACAATTTACAAAGGCTAGCCACAGCACAAGGTTATGATGCTCTCTCTTTGTGTTCCTCAGTGGCATCCCTGTGATATGAGGGCGAGAAAGAGGCCGATGCGGAGGCTCTGCATGAGTGCTCATGTGGTATTGTGTGCATGTGCTCTAAAATATATGCTTACATATGCATGTGCGCAAGATAAATGTCTTATCCTGTACCATGGGGCATCAAGGGCACAAAGGTAGTGCTGCTGTTTGCTGTGAAAGCACTTCTATAAAATGCCTGTATTACACAACAGTGATATGGTGTTTTGTTTCTGAATAAATATTGATGAAAGCTGAAACCTGGGTGCTGCCTTGTTATCAAGATACCCAATGTCTTATTTTTGGCTTTTTGTATTTTTTATGAAGTGGAATGATAAGAGGGCTTCAGACTGGGTAATCGTTGTTTATGATGCAGCGATGGCGCAGCTAAACATTTTTCAAGGTGAAATGCATATTACAAAATGTTGTTTATCACAGCGGGGGAAGACGCTCTGCCAGATAGACGCCGCTAACCTGTAAAATCTATATTCGTCTCGTAACAAGCCAAGATATCTTGCTTGTAAAAGTTTACTGTAAAACGAATCCAAATGATAGAGGGCGTCATGGGCCAGCAGATTTATAAGAGATAGAGAGAGAGAGATATTCTCTTATCGCTTTTCATGTCATTGATTTATTAGCAGATGGAAATGGGGGTAAAACAGTATTTCATGTCCCGTGTCTTGGTCTTTGCATATTCATTTCACATTGAAAGAATAATTACACATTGATTATCCATGTCCAACACAGAGGGCCAATCGTTACTGTGTGAGAATCTCTTGAAGCCCACTAGAGTCTGCAGACCCCAAAAGACAATTATGTCTTTATCAGAAGAAAGCTGCTCTGTGATGCATCACATGGTGGAGATGGTAACAATGATTTCCTAATGAATATTCAGTGATGATTAATCCTCATGTTCACACGGGGTACCTACATAGGACATTTCTTATGCAGTCTTGCCTCAGGTAATCCATGCAGTAAATGCAGTAGTCACTGGTCAAATAGATTATGCTTATGAAAGAAGAGAAACATGAAAGCAATAAATAAAATCAAACCAAATGTTCTGTGTAAATGCACAAAGCAGCGTCTTGTGTTTTGAATAGCCTGGGTCTGCATTTCACCGTCTTTTAGGCGAGGTGAGCCGTGCTGCAATGCAAACAGCACGCTGATGTAAAATGCAAACTTCTGACACTGGTCACACTTCAGGCATTTGCAATTAAAAAGTTGTTTATCACAGCTCCCAGTCATTGTATTGAAAAGCATAGCAATGAGCTGCGGAGCTTTAATCAAACGTATGCAGTGCTAAGAATTAAACTATCCGGGTGAAAGATGATAGCCACTGCTGCTTTTTTACTATTAGCTTTATGACACCCGCTGCGCTCCACTGAATAATTAAAAGGTTTATTAATTACCATGAAACATTCCATCAGTTGCATGGGAAAGATCTCACCTGTGATGAACGAGGCAAAGGTTGGACTGTGGTGCCTCTTCAAAGACAGCTTAATGATGAGGAGTTTGTTGTAATGAGAGGCTATGCTGCAACGTGGGGGTGCAGTAAAGGGGTAAAGCCTCCTACATTTACAGAGTAGCTTTAAAGGGGCAGTTCAACATTTTGGGAAATACGCTTGTTCACTTTCTGGCGGATAGTTAGATGAGTATATTTATGCAAATCTAGCATATGAAGCTACTGCTAGCAGCCAGTTAGCTTAGCTTAGCATAAAGGCAGGAAGTAAGTGATGTCCAACTACAACAAAATCCAGGATAGTTTGGCGCATAACCAACATTTTTTCTTTTTACACATTATAAGCTTTACAGGTTGTGGTGGCTTCCCTCTGTCTTCACTCTTTGTGCTAAGCTAAGCTAACCAGCTCCTGACTGTAGCTTCATATTAAATGAATAGATGTGAGAAGAGTATTGATATCAATTTCCCAAATGCTGAACTGTTCCATTAAACTGTCGCACTTGCTTTTGCTCTGTTTACACCCAAATATTGTATAATGATTTACTCTCCAGCCTCTGATATTATTTTCTGTTTTTCATCTCCTCCGTTGCCCTCTCGGGACTTATCAGTTCACTCCAGATCTTTTGTGCAAAGCTCTGACTTGCAGCATACTTACTTTCTCTCTCTATTTTTGTCAAGGACACATATGTCATCTGATGAGTGACTGTGTGTGTGTGTGTGTGTGTTTTGTTTATATCTCTCCATTTGAGGATCTCTATTTTTAGTCTGTGTCGTTGCCAACTCACTTTGTCATGACACTCAGCAGGGGTTTCTCTCAGCCAATATTCTTCATTACTTCAATTCTCCCCTGCTGTTTTTACCCTCTAGATATCTCTTTTTCTTCTTACCAGGCTTGCCCCGTGCTCCTCACCCAACCCTCTTCCCTCGCACAGCTCTCACCTGCACTCCTTCAAGCTACAACAGAACCACCGCAAATGCAGTCATTTACAGCTTAACCCCAAAGTCTTCTGTCACGGACTTTCATTTTAATTAGCATAACATGTCATTTTCTGTAGCGCTGGGCTGCGAGTCGCCTGTGTCATTACCGCAACATGACATCAGACCAAAAGGGAAATGGTTGTATTTTCCAGTCACGTAACTCTCACAAGGCAAAGCTGTGCAACCAAACACCTTTTAAAAATTAAATAAACCTTAGCGATAGTTGCTGCTGTGACTTGTGGTTTGCAATGCGTTTCAGCAGCGGATGTCTGCACATATGGTCATACTTCATGCCGCTAAGCATGTGATAAAAACACACTGGCACTGTTCCTGTGGAGTTTTTATGACAGCGTAAATGTTTTCTAAAAGGTTTTTCAGCAGGCTTGTTATGTTAAAGAGCCTACAGCAACCTCAAGTTTAGCTCACATCTGTATTTGCTGAATACAAATTGAGTGCATCCTGTGTGAAGAATGTACAGGTTTACATAAAAAAAAAAAAACATTCTGCTTTGCTTCACTTCAAGCCGCATCTGTTACAGACGCATAAGCATCAAGATTGTTCTGCCTTCTTTCAGAGGAAAATGTCAAAACTACAATGGAACGCGATACAAAGGTTAGAGTCACAGAGAGCACTTAGCCACACATGAACACCCCCATCAACACACACGCACAAACCTCTCTCTGCTATATTTAATTCATGCTGACTGAACAAACTGTCCAAATGATGCTGCACTCTGTTTATTTATGTGTCCTTTGAAAGAAAAAGAACAAAACTGGATGTGACACAGTTACAGCTCTTTCATCTACAATCAGATAACACCAGATGTTGCGGGTTGCGGTTGCGTACCATATGCCCGGCTCCAAGTTTTTTATCTTTTCTGCTTTAATGCACATCAAACATTCATTCTGCATCCATCTGACCACAAAAAATGTAGCAGCTGGATTCTGGACGCGACTGAAAAAAAAAAACGGAGTCAAGTTGGAAAGCAAAACAAAGTTCTGACCCTGAGCAGCACTGCAGCGTTCGAAAAAAAGCAAAT
Source organism: Chelmon rostratus (assembly GCF_017976325.1). Classification (NCBI taxonomy): domain Eukaryota; kingdom Metazoa; phylum Chordata; class Actinopteri; order Chaetodontiformes; family Chaetodontidae; genus Chelmon; species Chelmon rostratus. The sequence goes on along the minus strand of NC_055668.1, from coordinate 16,632,400 downwards.
GTCAGAACAACAACTGTGCTCAGGCATCCTAAAATCTGAGTGATCCTCAGTGTGGACAAGCTTGTTCTCACAGGCCACTCACAGTCTTACTCATGTAATGGGTTTAGGCCAAGCGGGCGACAAGTTAACTGATGGATGAGGTGATTATTTCCCTCTTTTCTTCGCTCGAGGACAGTCCCCAGTTCCTAATTGGTAAGAAAGCAGACGACAAGAGAAGAGACGTCTCCCTCTCTTTCCCCTCTCTCCCCCTCTGTCCATCCCTTACTACTTCCCCAGTTCCCAGTCATTTAACTAATCTTGTTTTATCCCCATGTCGACAGGCGCAGGACTCAGGCAGTAAAATGGAGAGCGGTGGAGATAACTTGCATGGCAGGGCCACAGTAATTTAATGGGAACAGATGTTTCCCCAGCTAGAGTGACAGCAGATCCTTCTCCAGCTCCCTGAAGGGAGGAGCAGACACATTACAGATGGTTGTTGTGCCTGTGGTCATCATTACTAAGACCCAGGTTTAGACTGGGCTCCAATCCTGTTGAAGATATGAAAGCAGTGATGGACATAAGAACCCCTGGATAAAAAAACGACTTTAAAAGGCTTCTGGCTTAAACACTGAAACAGAAGCAGTGATGCAAAAATATGACAGACAGAGGAAGCAGGAGATGTGTAAACACAGTGTGTGTAGTATTAAGGGTGTCCTTGAACTCATTTTTCTGTATTGCCTACTATATGTGTGTGTGTGGGCATTCCTGTATTTGTGTATGAGAGTATGTGTGGGCATTTGAGAGACAGTCTGTATGATCTCATCAGTAGAGATAGCCTCCACAGACAGTGAGGCAGCAGACGCTGATCCACACGGGCATTGCACAACAAACAGAGGCAACACCAAAACGCATTAACACTCCCATAGAGAGATAGAAGTGCCTGAAATGCAATCCTCTACGCCTTTTCTCTCTCTGTCTCTTCACAGTCAAAAGATGAATCCCTCTCTATAACCTACCCAAATTGAATTCTTCCTTTTTTTTATGTCACGCAAAAATGAGAAAACATTTCATCAACTCCTTGTCTTTGCGTCATGCTTGTAGATCGAGTTGTCAGCTGCGCTCCGCAGGTCAACATCACACCACGTTTTCCAGGCTGCAGCGCTGCATTTTCTGCCTCTCACTAGAAAAATGTAAGTTTGTAAAACTTTAAACTTCTAATGACGGCTGCAAATAATATTTCTCTTTTTCTTTTCACTCTTTCCTTTTCATTTTCCTTACGAATGTCCAATTTTTTACTACGCTGGAAAGGTCTGAGCGATGCAATTCATGTGTGATTCAAGCTCGAACAAAAGAAAAAGTGGAAATTGTAGGGACTGTGAAGCGACATACAGGAGAAAATCTATAGATTAAAAGCAGTCCCACTGTTGTGTCTTTGATAAACATGATAGGGGTGAACTTGCGCTCTAAAGCAGCACTTGTCCAGTACAAAAATAGCATTTACTGTAAGTCTTGTGGCTCCTGGTGAGGATACAAGTTCCAAATCAAACAGCCGCTCGAGCCTTTTGTTTTGATAGTCCTGCCAGTTCATTCGGCGCTGATATTTCCCGGTGATTGCACATCCAAACAGTTCCACTGAAAGGTAATCCATTCAAGTAAACAGTGATTTTGGCAATCACTCCCTGTGCTTCCGTCCCCAACCCCTCAGCAGAAATGCATTTTATGATACAATCTAACCACATTGTACAAAGGGAGACTGGGGATTTTATTGGTATGTACTGTGAACACTATATTTTGCTGTGTATCCCCCATGTGTGCGTTTTGTCTTGTATTTCTAAAAGTTAACGTTCCAGCAACTCATATCTGAGAGGCCAAGAGTTCTTACTTGGTGTTAAGACAGCTCTGGAGGAATACTTTGTCTTTCTGCATCTTGTTGGCTTGGCATATTACATATTAATGCCAAATAAAGGCTTGTATGTAGGTCATCCAGCATATTACAGCTTTAATTGCTGTGCGAGGCCATAGTTTATTCATTGTTCTACATATATCTGTGTTCAAACTGAGGTTTAAAAAAGCGCAATCTAGAGTTAATATTACATGATTCATATAGTTATTTATTCACCACACTGGACATTAAATAAAACCATATTTCAGCATGCGTACAGGCATCTATAGAAATTATGTTTTTTTCATGTAGCTGTAAGGCGAGCACAATGGGACAACCGTAAACTCTCACTGAAAACTGACGCACCCAATGTCGAAAAGCGCCGCCATACTAATTGCACAGTACAGTATGTTCTCACTCCAAACACGCCAATAGGCGAAAATGCAATTTATGTGCATATTAAATGGAAGATCACTCCTGGTTTTGGGAAAGAAAAGCTGTCATATTCGCAAGAGGATGTGCCAATTGGAAAGGTCACAACTGTCTATAGAGAACAAATGAGGCCGGTAATCGTTTTTCCTGCCAGGCTTCTACAGGCACATAAAAGACCAGGTGCTTGTCTGAATCTTGATGATCCCCTCTAAGTGAAATCATTGACGCGCATCCAGCTCAATTAAACAGCGACTATGGTGAGCAGGGAATGATCGCATTCTTTAGTAGACACTGAAAAAAGTCATACGGAGCCGTGACAGCATCATGAGGCTAAGCTAAATTACAGGTTACGATTGGCTGGAATGTGACTGACGGCTCCACGAGGAACCGCAGTGTTACGAGAACAACTTTTACACCCAGAGGAGTCGGCAACCAAAGCGCATCTGACATTTCATGCCTCTGTGAGAACTCAGGAGCTGTTTAAACAGTGCGTACTGTTACACCTCAAGGTCGTGTAGGGCGCTGGGTGAGAGAGGATTACTGGGTCTAATGGACAGTGCTTGACTTTAATGAAGAGCCCTGATGAGAAGACAGATTGGTCCCCATCGACAGATCAACCGCTGCCATTTCCATTTTCATGGGTGCCCAGATGTGTCACGGGGGGAATTTCATGGCCGACCGCTGATCCCCGTGGACTAAATCTGCCTATACATACACACATGTGCAGATACTGTATGTGTGTGTATAGACTGTATGTTTCCACAGCTTTTGGCACTTGACAGTACCTCAGCTCAGACCGATCCATGTCAGATATACAGCGGAGAGTTCAGCCTGACTTGCCTCATTGAGTTCTTTGATCCTGAGTCAGTATTCGCGCTCCTCCATGCCTCTAATCTCTAACATGTGCCACATTCAGAAACACAATGCACTGTAAATGGATTTCAGGCTGTAAGTCTGGCAGCCCTACACACATACGGCTTGTATGACGAGTAATCAAAAAGCTGTTAGGATTTCCTGATTAGAAAAAAGGGCGTCTGACACAGCTTTTTGTTTGTGTGTGTGTGTGTGTGCAGAGCAACTGGGAATGTGAATTGGATTGTGTCCATGATACTTAATCATTTTCTTATCAGCGGTTGCTGTCAGAGCCCAGCTAAGGAATGACCCCAAAAGAAAGAGGAGAAATGAAGGACAGAAGGTGCCTCATGCTAGCCCGTCGTCGTCTCCATTGAGCTCAGTGACACACCTGCCTATTGACACCGGTGCTTTATTCCACCTGAAATCCCCTCCTGATTCCCACTCTGTGAAGGTTAATGGGGGATAAAACATTTTGTCATAAAGCTCGCAGCAGCACCTTTTCTCTTGGTCAGGCATTAGAGCCAACAGGCAGGACAGAAAGAAAAATTTATATCACTGCCAGCGGTCACTAGTGAACAACTTGTCATCATGGCCTATTTGAGAACAATATACCCGCTAGTGCCAAGCTGCGGATGCTTCAAGTACAAGGGCACAGTTTAAGATGTGTAGTGTGGGTTTGTCATTGGTTGCAGACAGGATATTTCTGCTCTGTGGTAAGCCTTAATATATCAACTCAGTGTCATCAGTCACTGTATTGTAGTGGATGTGAAGAAACCACCCCCCCACCCCCCACAGAAACTGTCTTATTCAATGCTAAAACACACTTGAAGGATTCCCTCCCTCAGATGTGATAAAATGAAGTGATGAAGGTCAGACTGGGTTGTTTTTCAGCACAGAAGTCTATTTGACATGCAGGTGGAAAACATTTTCCTCCCTAAAGGTCTCCGGAGCCTTGAGGAAGCGAATGTGCCCGTACAACATAGTGCCACATTGTCCATCCGCTGAAAGCCTCGGCGCTGTTTCGCTGTAAATCCACGTTTGAATATTATCTGAGAAAAAGAAGAAAAAAAAAGAAAAAAGTACTGAGTCACTGAAGACCAAAGCAATCAGGTACAGTATTGACACACTGATGCAACCTGTCAATTTGGAATTGAAGTTTGTTTGTTGCACAAAGCACTGCTGATTTAAACCTCAAACAATGAGAATGCAATTATTGTTGCTGCACTGATAAAGACAAAGATGCTCTTTGAACACGCCGCATTCCCCCCCCCCCCTCTTTTTTTCAGCAGGCTTAAGTGTTTCTTCTATGGCAATTAACTTCAGCTGGGCGAGCAATCCGCATGATTCACTCACAATGCATTTTGGCTAATTGCAGCCGAGCATGACGCTTGGATCTCTTTTGCCTTCAATATGGAGTGAAACTAAAATAACTCAATTATATGATGAGGTAAATTAGGTAAGTGATTGGGTCATTGTTTCACACACACACACACACACACACACACACACACACACGCACACACACACACATGAAACTTTCTGAATCACTAAGCAGTGCACAGTGTTTGTAGATGTTTATGAAGTATTTATAGAGCAACACTGCCCCCAGCTGAAATGTGGTGTGTGCTACTGGTGCTACAAGTAAAGTGGAGTACACAACAGGAAATTGTGCATATGTAACATCCCCTAACGCGCTACTTCAACATGCATATTTATGCAGAAATATGGCCCGTTTAAACAATTCCAACAAATGCCTGGACTGTGTTTTGAAGCTTAAAACATGCCAGTCCATCAAAAATGTGGCTGAGTTTTAGCTCACACAGTGATTAAGCTATTCAATAAATAGAGCAGAAATTCTGCTATAAACACTGTAGGCTGTAAAAGAGGACTCACACTCCAAGTTTGCTACGTTTGAAGACTTTTCCAATCACCTGTAAGACAGTAATTGGTCATCTTAAGCACATGAGAAACTGACTGACACTACAGTAGGTGACCCTGCTGCCCTGTTCATGTGGACTCATACACTTGACTACAGTGAAACACAAAGTATGTTTTGTCATCTGTGTCCTTAGCTGTGCAAGAAAGTCAGCTCAAATTTGTTCTCTATGAAATAAGGCCTTTATGACTGCGCCAAGTGTCCTGCACGCTGCACTGTATTTTCCTGCAGGCATCCACCCATGAGGCTCTGGGCCACATTAAAAGAAAATTCAAACTCCATGAATGTTAATAGTCTCAATCCGAGTCACAGTATCTGGGACTATTTCCACTTGGTGTGTCTGAGTAGTTTTTTTTTTTTTTATGTACTTAAACAAAACTGAAAAATAACATAAAAACAAAATAAAAATAATACTGAACCCTCTGCTCCCAAGACTTCACAGCTTGTGGATAAATCTGCGGAACAGATCTCTCAATTTAGATCTTACGCAGACGTTACGAAATCATTTGTTCCCCCGCTTGAATCCTATTTATTTGGCAGCAGTCGAGACTGAATCTCTCCATGAACTCAATGCAGCTTCCACAAGAGGTCAGCAAAAGCAACACAGTCAAGCTACATGATTTGTTTTCATGTGTCTGGAAAGTCAATAAAAGCCACAGAGGACTGTCCCATCTGTTTAAGAATCACATTTGTTTATGACATTTTATAACTGATATAAACAATATAAAAAAATGCATTCCTTGTGATATTCTGGAGCCTCTGCAGACTTGATATATCTGCCTGTTCGGCTGCGCGTCCTGGGAACAGAAGGGCTTTTACGTAGCTGCCCTTTAACAAAGCTGCCCTCATGTTTTCCCTGGGAGCTCGTATTTCTGACTCACGCATGCAAATGTCACTTTCTGTGCACAAGAATTTAATAGTAACAAAACCTGATTGTTCGCATTAGCTGTCATGCAGCAGCAGAATGAAGACAGAGTATTTACTAGAAATAAAATGTCAAGTATAACAAAGAAAATATCTAAAACAAATGTTTCGTATTCTCTCCTACACTGTCAAACATACACCTACACACCATCTAATATAACCTTTGATTTGTTCTTCCTCTTGAGTTATTAACAAGAAACTTCCATGGTCTTAATATATCAACTATAACTTCATTTTACTGTTTGCTATTCTATTTACAAGTTCTTGTGAAGGCAGCATGACAGGTTCATGATTGCCAGCAGATGGCTCTACTTCCATCTAAGCTCTAAAAGTAGTAAAACCTTTGGCCAGTTCTCATTTCACTATAAAGTTTGTCCATATGATTGTGTGAAGCACTGCTGTAACACACCCTGAACAATATCTTTAAAAAAAAACAAAAAAACAAAAAACATAAATTAGTATAAAACCTGCCCAATATGGAGCTCCTGGCCAGTTAAAGCTGAGAGAATAAATGTTTGTTATTACTATCTATGATATGATGTTAGGGGGCATGTTTTTTTTTTTTTGTTTGTTTGTTTGTTTTTTTAACAAAGTTGATAAGGTCAGTATAACACCCCTAGAGGAACACTACAGCAAAATGATAGTTTAAGGCCTTTCTTAATGTATTGAACAAACGTCATATGCTAAAATGTCAAGCGTGAAAACTGTCACAGGGGAGAATAATACAAGAAGAGACTGGGCCTGTTTATGTACAGGCCTGCCCTTTATCGTCCAGTGATGCAGGAATGTGAAGGATGCTGAGTGTCCACCTGATACACTGCTCTGCGCCCGGGGGAGGGTCTCCAGTCTCCACTCTGGCTGCCATAGCGCCGCTCGGCTCAGGCAGGCAGGCAGGCAGGCAGCGGGGGGAGCGCATCCTCAGAGAGATCTGCTGGAAACGCCATCGTCGGGGGAACATGAACGCATCCTTCGGCTCCGGTCAGACGATACGACAACTTTTCGTGTTTTGCGTTATCCTCCAAAGGACATAACAGCAGAAGCGGGCGTCGGGTACGCGCAGGAGGAGGCACAAGCCGACATCATCATCCGCTGCGCCGTGTGAGGCGAGGTCACCGCGGATTACCACGGTAAGACGAAAAAAAAAAAAAAAAACAGCCCGGGTGTCTCTCCATCCGCGTATTTTATGCGTAAACAACGAGTCTTTTCCGTCGGTTGTACATGCAGCCTCATCTTTTGCTGCCACTCAGTGCAGCTGTGATGCATGGCGCTTCATGCATCTTCTAATTAGACCACTATGCGTTTCGCTTTTTGCAACATCTGATGATCAGGGGAGGGAAAGCGAATGCAGGCCACGGACTCTGGACATGCTGCATATTTCCGTTCAGCCTGCCATTCCTGAACACAGACAACACGGACTACAGTAAATATGGGTTAGTGGAGCAAATCCACCCGCCCTGCGACCACCATGTGATTATTTTCTCTGTTACCAAGAATTGTTTTGCGTTAATTGCAGAGTGATCCAATAAAATTGTTGAATTCACATTAAGATTTTATGGGAAAGGGGCGCATTGGCATCACTGGTCTAGACAGAAAAAGCAAGGGGGGCGACTACACGTAGTAGCTCCACGCGTATTGGACAGGCCTGTGCGCTGTATACTCATCAGTCATCCTGGATGCTGTAGCCTCCACATTATGGGTTGCTTCATATCACCAACGTGTCAGTTGGGTGTATTTTGATGCACATTTCATAATAAAATATCCTCAAAACACACATTTCCTCAGTGTCTCACATTAGTAGGCTGCTGGTTTCGAATACTGAATCTGGAACAAGTGAACAAGACAGGAGCAGGCAGGAATATGGAAAGCCAGCTCATTATCTTAGCTTTTAATTGGTTTTTGCAGGCTGATCTTTAATATAACGATAATGTGACAATGAGATGATGTGTAATTGTTGCAGCACGGGAAGCTGATGGAAATACCATGTGTTCACACATGAATTATAAATGTCCCTCATTCACCATAACCTCATTCACAATATCCTAACCTCCAGTTCCATTCCTGATTAAATGGCCTAGTAAAAAGCTGGTGTTAATTTTAGAATTACCTCAGATTCCTCATCTGTGGTCTGAATATCAGGCTGCATAGCCCACATCTTCTTCGCCTTGGGAATACATGAGCTATAGTTAGACTCATGCTAATATAAAGATGGATTTCTGATATGTTAAATGCATCCACGCCGCCCTGTTTTAAACTTAGCAGAGCTGGGAGCGTTGCAGAAGAATAGATGGGGCAGTTTATGTAAACTTTGACACATGGGTGCGGGACATTGATATGACAGCAGCCTGCGTAGAGAGACGTGAGTCACTGTTGAGTCAACAGGATCCACTTCTCTTGCTTTAAAGTGACTTCCATCTGCTTGAGGGGTAACTCAGAGGTTGCCATTAAAGCCCACCTCAGTGCTTCTCCGCCAGGTGTGAGATGGGTGGGCTGAAAGAAGCAGGCAGAGAGCACTTGAGTCGAGTTTTGTATCGAGGAGCAACTTCACAATCACTTTTGTGTGCACTGGAATGTTTCTAGATTTGTTTGTTTTTTTAATAGAGACTTAATGCTTCATGCAGAAATATTTAGGCCAGAGAGGATTTGTGCAGTGTGGGAAAGCAAGTCTTTCATCCAAACGGATTTGTATGTTTAACATTTCATTATCTTAATTACACTGTTTTTATCAGGGCTTCCACATTAAGTCTTTCATTAGTTACATGGGTAATTAGCCTTCATAATGCCTTGATCTCAACTGTCTGACTTTCGTCTCTGTTGCCGTCTTTGTCTGCTGTCTGTCACCATTTCCGCTGATTATTCATATAAGATTGTGTGCGTGCGTACACTGACCTGTGAGTGGTTTGGTGAAACGAGCAGAGAGACACCTCATAGCCTCATGAAACAATGCGGCTGTTTGTGATTGGACGGTCTTCTGCAGTCTTGATTGTGGCACAGTGTGCTGGATGGAAATGACTGTGCTCCTCACATATGCAGCTGGATGTAGGCCAGGAAATAATCTTCAGGCTCTACATCCATACATTTTATGAAAGAGCCACCCACTGCACCGTCACAACCCAATTAAAAAAGTTTCTTGCTTGCATTTAACCTCTGACTCTGCTCTGGCTCTTGTATATGAATACGCACACAGCGCCTGTTTGAGGCTTAGCTGCTTGCCGTTCATAAGCGAGCAGTGACTTGTGGTGTCACTTGTGAGAAAAGGGAAGTGCTCGTGTTGTCACTCTGTCTGGAAGAAAGCGACTGCTCATTTTAATGAGAGCTGCTGCACTTAAACACAAAGAGCTGTTTCAAGAAACACTCAAGGTGAATGAGACAAGGAGACCTGAGCGTGGCCATATTAATTAGAACAGCAGTTTGGATTGGACTGCTGTAGCACTGTTTGCTTGATTCACAGTCCCTAACCCACTTGTACCAGACTCAAGCAAAAAAGAACAAACTTGTTACCCTTAGCTGAGCCGCAGGAACGATTGGTGAAGCTGTAATTGCAGTGATTATTATCTCTTGTCCCTGGTTTCACCTATCCGTGCCCCAGAAGTGTCATTTTCAGAGTCCTCAAACTTGAGGCAGGAGATTAATCCACTCGTCCTCTCGCACGAAGGCATAAAAATAATGTTTCTCAGCTATTTCCCTCGGCGATAGCCTCTTATTTCAAAGCATGGGTGTTTGAGGCTCTGACATGCTCAGTAGACCAGGCAGTTAAAGTTCAGGATTTGTGTGAGCTGGAAGTAATGTGAAGTCTCGAAGTGGCAGAACTTTACACAAACACTATGAAATGACTTTTAATATATTTTGTGTGTCTCTATCTCATTCTTTAAAAAGCAGCATTTTCTCTTGTTGTTCAAGCAGCCTCGCAGACTGGATCGAATTAGCAAACATAAGGATGCTTTCCAACCTGACTTGACAAAAACACAGTCTTGCTGTGCTCATTGAGCACCATGAATGAAGCTCACTGCATGCATCTGCGCTCTCTGAAGACCTACAGCGGTTTAGTCCATTATAGATGAAACCGTGGATTCATCAGCTCAGGAAACCACGTGCGCCTCTGGGGCAGGAGCCATCAATATTGGATTTATGTGTCAGGAAGGCAGCAGCGTGAATGGCATGAATAGCTAAGTTCAGATTCATTGAATTAACTGAATATGTGGGGTGTGTGAATAGCACCCGTCAGATTTGGGCATGGGTTGAGAATATTTTCCCAAAAAAGAAAAAAAGAGTGAGTATTGAAGAATTGAGATATTTAAATTCTATATATGTATTTAAAAGAAATAACTTTGTAGCCGTGCTAAGCTACAGTACTCAGTATTGTCTGTTTGGGTATGAATTAATGATTGAACCACGGAGTGCTGGGTGATGACTGCACTCCCATAAAACTTTAATGGCGTGCATGTTTCCCTTCTTAGTCAATGGGCAGACAGGCACAGAAAGGAAGTGCTTGTGCCTGCAGTAATCGTGCGCCGTGAGCATGTCTCCTCCTCCTCTGGACTAAATGTGCAGGGCTGAAAGCAGAACAATACTCTGTGTGAAAAGATGAAGCTGGCTCCATAAAAGTCTCCCAAAAGACTTTTAGGCAGTTGAAATACAGTATGAATAACTTATAGTATAATTTATCCATTTTTATACCTATTATCATTTAGCTCAGGCTTTTTAACATTAATAAAAATATACATTATTACCGGTGAAAAAAGCCTAGCCTAGTCCTTTGAAGCATGTTATTACTTCAGTGTGGCACCTTAACTGTTTTATTCATCATTAATATCTTTTTTTCTTAAAGCTGCTGTATTACAGCTAGCAGGGAGTTCAACCCAGGAGCTGAAATGTGCACATATCCGGAGAAAAATACCATTTCTGCCTGATTACTCTGATTCATCTTTGAGTGGCAGATTCAGTAACAAGATTAATGTTTGAGGCCCGGGTCAAAGGTTGCAGGAACTGTGCGATGACATACATTCATGGTATGTTTTTAGCTTGACCTTCCTGTATCATCGGTGTGTTCGTCAGTTCCACATATAGAATAAATGCACCGTAGTGTCACTTGTTACCATGCTGGAGACGTGTTACCTTAAAGGAACTCTTCTTCAGGGAGTGCTGCGCAGCCTGTTCAGTCTGAGGGAATGACCTCACTTGACGAGTCTTTGCTTGGGCGTGGAGTTTTAAAGACGCGGGTGTTAGCCAGGCAGGGAGTTTCTGTAAAGGAGTTACATCATGGTAGATGTAGGATGCAGTTTCTGGATTGTGAGCCATGCTAAGGACTGAAAGTCAGGCCGATACTGCATCTGTGCGATGTGAATGTGAATCCATAATCTGAGATATATGCCAGACAAGATGTGGAGCAGTATACGGACTGTTCTGCCCAGAGTAGGCAAAGTCTGTAAATCAGATATTGGAGATTTTCTTTTCTAATTTAAGGACCAAAATCAACCCACGCAGTTGGCTAATGTGGGTGAATTATGGGCCTAGTGATTGTTCAGATTGTTTGAATTTCCTGCCTGTGATGCTCTTTGTTCTCACAGTGCGAAAACACCAAAACTTAGATGGAAATTGTGGGAAAATGTCTGCCACTGAGACTTTGAACTCAACTGTGTCTCAGACTGGACAACAGGACTTAAATGGAAGTTAAGGATGTACCCTTAAAAATGAGCTAAACATTAATAAATCAAGCCTAAAGAAGGATATGCACCAGTGGTAGAAGTCCAGTATCGTGGTGGGTGGGAACATTTATGAGCTGATTATAGAAAAACTCATTATTTCAAAAATCCTAACTATAGATGTATAGTTTTTCCAAAATGTTGATTAAATTTTTCCACCTTGAGTCGTGCCTCTTCGTGAACTTCATGGAAGCGTAATAGTAAACCACCGGAGCACATTTTTAAAGCCTCATTTATGAAGGATCTTTTGACGAGGTTTACAGTTCTCTAGGTGAATGGGGTGCTTTTAATGGCGAACGTGTTTGTGCTTTAATGCCAAAGACTTTTCAGCGTTTGGAAAAGTTGAGCGCGGCTCTCATGATACGGCGGGGTAAAAGAGGTGTTTTCCATACCTTGTTCATTAAGTTTCCTCAGACTGAGTGGGCTCGTCCAGCTGGGTCCGGTGACTAATTCACCTCCTCTCCGCTGCTCTGCTGCTCGGCTGTGTCACAGTGGCCAAGTGTTAACAATATGGCTTTGTGCCTCACACCTGTGGGCAGTGGGACTCTCAGAGAGTAGGAGTGAGGGGCAAAAGAGGACATGCTTTCTTTCTCAGACGCCGGCAACGCGATAGAAAGGCATCACAGTCAAGTCTTTGTGTAAGTAGTGACGGATTAATTCCAGCATACTTCAGTGCTTTTCTTGTACAGACGCATTCGCGGACAGATCCGGGCCGTGCGTAGTGGTAACTTTAATTGGGCAACACTGATTGTGAACACCGCTCGCCGAGCGTCGAAACGTCTGTAAACTCCCCGTGTGCACCACAAACACTCTTCGGAAAGACCTATTTGGGGATAATTAGTTGTGCATGGTTGGAGATGAGTAGCTTGTTAATGTTTTTGCTCTGCAACATTGGCTCCTGTAAGTTGCAACAGAGGTTTGTCGCAGAGGAGAGCACTTAGCAGTGCGCGAACATCCAGCATGTACAGCGCAAATGGTTGCACATCCACACGCACTCACCCAGTTGATCACAGATGCAAACTCCCACTCGTTCCACTTTTGTTGTGTGTTCATGCATTTCATTTTTTTCTTTGAGTCAGCCTTCAACAGTGAGTCACAGAAAATCTGCCTCTGCTTAGCAGTATCATATGTTGAATAGCTTTTGGGCTTGGTTGAACTTTTATACATTGTGATTGTCTTTTGCTTAATTTTCCAGGTTTCCAGGATCCCCTGTGCCTTGATCCCAATCTAAAGCTCTGACACACCTCGTAACGACCTCAGGCGCCGCCGCCGACCCCGGTCAACCCTTCCTCCGGTGCTGTTATCGATATCTCAGAGAGGATGTGAGTGGGAGAAGGACTGAGGATAGGAAATCCAGATAAGTCCGACCAAGAAAGGAACCGGGATCACGTGGCTGCTATGGACTGACGGGTCAACTGATACCAGATCACGCTGGCTTTGCTTGGAAGTGTAAGTGTTTAATTAATCCCTCTGACCACAAACCAGGTCAGTTCTGTTTCAGGGAATCAATCAAAATGTAATCCATTAAATGGGAAATAATCCAATAATTACAGTGTCTCCTTTCTAGATGAGACTAATTGGATTTCAGATAATTTCTCAAGATTGATTCTTTTGGCCTTAACTATGCAGCGCACAGCTAGATCCGGGAGACCGGATTGGGGAGATGGGATAAAGATACAGTAGCAGCGTTCGGGTTCGTGTCTGTTTGAGTGGAAGTGTTGCACTGTGATGTTTTGTGAAGTGCACGACAGATGTGTTCTGAAAGGCAGCCTTGTTGCCTCCCTCACATGTGAAATACAGCAAACTGCATTTGAAGATGTAGCAGAGAGTTACCAGGCTGTGCAGCTTCATCCTCTCCACTGCCTCTGTGTGCTAAAGATGTCTACCATTATGGCTGTTATCTCTGAACCCAGAATCTAGACATTTATCTCCTCCAGCCTCACTCCTCTCTCCCCTCTCCTCTCATCTCATCTCCTCTCTCATCTTTCCTCTCTCCTCTCCGCTGCCACACTTTACTGACATGTGCTTGTGCTCTCGTTCCATCCTTTTCCTTGGCACTTGACGATGGAAGTGGTGGCTGTTTCTGGTTTTTTGCTTTGCCTTTGTTCTTCCTCTCCCTGGAAACGAAAAAAACAAAACAGCAAAACTTTTATCTTTCTGTGTACAAGACATGCCATCTATTCCGTGCCAAGCACAAAATGTGGATCTGTCTTTGAGGCTGTATTGATCTCTGAAGAAACGGAGACATGATTGGATGCAGCTATCTGTTTGATGTATTTTGTTATTGTTTGAGAGACCCCTATAAACACAGCATTCTTCACCTTTCTTGTAAAGCAAATCACTATCCTGCAGTGTAAATGCTAGCCATATTTTTAGCAGTGGTCCTGTTGTTCCAGACAGAAACATACTTCAATAAGAATTATATCTGGCAAATGTGAATGAACGTCATGGATGATAAATAATTTAGAAATCATGCATTTTTCAAGTCAGCAGTGATTTGGATTGCTATATGCTTTGAGCTTCCTGTTTTTAATCAACCTGTAATGTGGGATTGATGCATGGGGATGCAATGGTGCATCATTTGCTAGAGCAGTAGGGATGGCAAAGTGGTCCACTGTGGTCCAGACTGAAATGTGTCACTGAAAGACTATTAGATGGATGTGTTCATGACCCCCAGAGGATGAATCCGCTGACTTCTGCCCATGAGGTTAATGTTTGTCTTTTAGGTGAAATTTCCTGATAGTTATTGGATGGGTCACATTTATGTCCTCCTCAGAATAAATTATAGTAACTTTAGTAACTGGCTTTTTATCTCGCTAAATAAATTCATCCCTGTCAACCTCAACTGTACCTTAGTGCTAATTAAGATAAGACAAGATAAGATAAGACTATTTATCCCATGCCAGGGAATTTCACCTTTTACATGAGCCGAATAAAATAGGAGAGGTAGAAAAACAGAACAAGAACAAAAAAAATGTGTATATATATATATATAAAACATGATCTGCACTGTTTTTTTCTTTACTTTGCAGATTTTAAGACTGCTTTTTAAAAAAAAAATAAAAGTACCATAATAACTGCCAGCTGGTCCGTCACAGAGGCCCTGTGAAGGTATAAACACTTCATCATTGTGTCTTCCATGTTGCGTCCATATGCTTTTAGGGTGAAGATTTAAAGAACGACTGCTGAGCAAGCTACTCACTGACGTTCCTGGCTTTGAGGCTGAAATAGATTGAACACAAACACAGGGCTGCAATTTGTTGTGTTGTATCGAACCAGCGCACTGTGACAACACATATATTAAAAGAACATGAAGTGGGAACACGGCAGCAGATTGTACACTTTTAATATGCACTGTGTGAACCCTGTCGTCACATGATGAGCCTCAGCAGTCAAATACGACAGCGAACTGTGAATTCTCATGAATCTACTCAAATATTTGCCCATGAAAAAAAATCCCCTCATGCCTAACTCTACTTCTTTGCCTTCATTTAGTTTGCTAAATAGTCCCACCCAGTGTACCTCTGGCCCTCTATTCACTGTAGTCCCAGCCCCACGTGTTGATGGTATCAGTTCCTTAGGTACATTACGTATGAAACCCCGCCTGTCTGAAGCCATGTTTGTGAGACTGCCATTGGTGCACGACAGCTCTGAGGTTGAAATGCTCAGACATGGCGTTGACTGCTTATGTTGCTCATGATATGTGTTGTAGGGTATAAAAAACACCACATGGACGTGCTAACAAGGTGAAAACCTGATTTTCTTTAAGAATAGTATAATGTACACCTTTCACCTGGGTCACCTTATTATGTGGCTGGTTGGAAATGGATAATACATCACCTTCCCTGCACAGTTTGCTCTGAATTAATGATAAAGATTGAAAGAAAGAGTGAACTGGCTGCAGATCTGGCACAAGGAAAGGTTTCTGTGGTTGCTGTTTCTATTTCTGATGTCTGTTTTGTTCAAGTCAGTTTTCTGGTTTTCATGTGGGAGCCAAGGTGAGGGAAACGTTGATGCGAAGCAGAACAGATTCATTTCAGGGTGCTCCGAGTCCTGGGATTTGAGAAGATGTACAGTGTATGTTCCTGCTTTTTGTTGCACTTGGGATTTTTCAAGTTTCTATAGCTGTCGAACATTTAATGTACATCATGTGCTATTTTCATCCGGCCTCTGTTCACAAGCACAAAAGCAAAGCGGATCAATGTTGAATAATGCATATTCGTGCACAAAATATTAACGTTACCCTCAAGGTTGAACCAGCATGTGATGCATTCTGAATGTTACCATTGCATCATGCATGGGTGAGATGATTTGCTTCTGCACTCCCAGCTCAAGTGATGCAGTATAATTTAATTCCCTGGGAACATTTATGCCGAGCAGGTGCTGGAGGTTGAAGTCATCACATTGTTGTTAGTATCATTAAACAGACAGAAAAAGCAGGGATCTGGACTGAATGATGCATTAGCTGGTGGGGACGGCAAGGCCAATTATAACAAAGCATTTCTTTCCTTGTTTAAAATGTGTCTCTCCCGCGAAGCCTCTTTCATATGAGGGTCAGATGATGTCATATGCTAATTAAGATATATAAATAGTGTATAGCAAGTGGTATGAGCCATACTGATTTTGTGTCATAATGACAAGTTTCATGAAGATAAATGAAGATTTTTTTTCATTAATTAAATATATGATCGAAATCATCACAGAAATCACTTTTAATGAGGGTTCAGTCACGCTCTGTCCATGATTTCTTCTACTTAGAACAACACTAGAGAACTGAAGATAAGTATTATGTTCATAATAAAGGACTTTTGAGGCCTTGCATGCAGGATGACGCTGAAGACCTTTTTATTTTCATTAAATACTTCGGTTAGCAATACAGCAACACTTTAGTCATAAAGGAAGAAAAACATTTAGTTTATCACTTTGAAGAATATAAAGTGACCTACAATAAGTGCATTCATCCTCTATAAAGTGGCCACACTGTTAATGCTTACAGTACAATGCAATAAGGTATCGACTATTGCCTCCTCTGCTTAGCAAAACAGGTTGTGTTATTAATTCCCTCTGTTGGTCAGACGGCCACACTGCAGCACAGACTGTACCAAGAGATAGATCTCAGTAATTAGATTTTTTTCTTTTTACCAGTTCCTCTGTTTCCCTTCAGCTTCACAGGAAAAATTCAGTCTCAATCAGATAGAATTTTTTCGTCAGTTAAAGCGATAGTGTTTTTGACATATTTTGACATTTCACTTGTGTCCTTCTTTCAATTTCCTGGCCGTGTGCTGTATATACTGGAGCTGCCAGGAGATGACAGATATGCTGTGGCCTGTGCAGTGACCCAGCATGCCTTGCAGCATAGAGCTGTAGGACGGGTCTGAGTGAGTGAATGTGACTTGCCCAGTGGGGTACAGTGGGGAACAGGTGCCGACACTGCCAGCTTGTTAACACTGGAGAGAGAATTGGCTCCTCCAACAGAGTGTGGCACATATGCAACACATAGCCTTTGGCTGCGGGACGTATGTGCAGGCATGCATACATGTGAAGTGTGAAAAGCCAGTGTATGTGTGTGTGTTGGGGTATGTGTGTGTCTGGGAGATTTTATTTGTTTGTCCAGCTATTATTAGTGTGAAAAATAGACACCAGACTGGACTGTGAACATTGAATTAATTAAATAAAAGGAGGTTTTGTTCAGCTGGTGCCATCCTGATTACAAAGTCTGCAAATGTGCATGTGTGCAAATGTGCATGTGGGTGTTGTACTGCAGAGAGAGGCTGTATAATGTGCAAAACACAGAGCACCTAATTTGTTGTCCAATGATAGTTTATAAGTTTCGACAGGAATTTAGTTTTGAGCACATTGTTAGAGCGTTATTATGTTGGTCCGTTTTCTAAAAAGCTCTGGGAGATATAGTTATATGAAACCCCCTAGTGCTATGTGCATGTAATTCTCTCAAAGATCACAAATTAGGCCCCTAGATGACCCATTTCTAGAAGAACTAAATTGACACAATGAATTATTCCATTCAGTCTTGTGGCCTCTATAACGAGAAGGGGACTTGGAACAGAGGATAAATTAGGACACTCATTTCTTGCTTCTCTCATTTATTCCATCAAAGCCATTTAGGCAGATTTGCCCCGTTTGCCCAATTTATTCTGTGATTTCTTACCCTCTTATTTGCAGGACGGGGGTGGGGGGGAGAAAAGAGGAAATGGATGTGAGTTTGGAGAAATTGGCTGCTACATTTTTGAGATAATAAGACACAAGGATAATGTGTCAGAATCGATTTAATTCTGGTGTAGTTGTGAGGAGCTTGACGTATCCCTTTCCTTTTGGAAAGACACTCACGGAGCTCTGCCCCAAATAAATCACTAGCAGCTTCCAGCAATAACGTGAAAGGGAACATTGAGAATGTAGAATAAAATGATGGTTCGCTGCAGAGGGACGGAAAGAGAGAGAGAGGGAGTGATGGAGGGAGAAAAAAAGGGAGACGCTGCAGCAAAAGGAAAACAACACCATCTGGCCCTCTTCAAAAAGCCAACAATATAACCTATATACATATGCTAATTTTCACACAGCACTCTGAGCCTGTTTATCAATGTTACAGTTGCCCTGAAATCATAGTTCTGGCCATTTTACTGCATTTTAAAACAGCAACTACATTGAGGAACAGTGTGCGTGTCTTATTGTCACGGTGCATGA
Source organism: Chelmon rostratus (assembly GCF_017976325.1). Lineage (NCBI taxonomy): Eukaryota > Metazoa > Chordata > Actinopteri > Chaetodontiformes > Chaetodontidae > Chelmon > Chelmon rostratus. The sequence goes on along the minus strand of NC_055668.1, from coordinate 16,613,994 downwards.
TGCTTTGCCAGGCTGCACAGTGCTGCACATCAAAGACAACACAGCAAAATGAAATGGCTTCTAACAAATACTACGCTGAGCTCAACTCCACTGTCAAATCCACAGGGTCCACAGGGGGATACGGTTACTGTCACCTGTGGGTTAAAGCCTCCTCTCTCGTTTGATGTCTGAATATCGGGTTTTTGATATGCTGCTGCTCTTTCAAGTCTGCCTGACAGGACAAGACTGCAAGCAGATTTCCCATAAGGACTTTAACTGCTCAGCGGAGAGACAGACATGGCTCTCAAGCCTCATCAAAGCTGAGCTCTCCTCTCTGGCCTCGCTGTGCTTCTCCAGGCTGCAGATGCGTTTCCTATTGATTTGGCGCCTTCTAGTGGAGGTTGTGAAGGATTACAGGGGTCCATCTGTTTTTCTATTTTAAGTGGCTGTTTTGTTTTTTTATCCACAGTGACAATGGTGTTGTTTCTGATTGGGATCTCTATTGCTGTGAATAATTCATCTCATGAGAACCAAACTGCAGGTAATTTATGCAATTATACTGCCTATAGCTAGCATCAGATTTTAAAGGGCGACTGTGTAACTAATTAAATCTTTTTTTCTGCATACAGATGAAAAGTTTAATTTATTAGAATTAAATCACACAATTACTCACTTTCATATGCTCAGTACCTTATGAAACAATAGCTAATTTTAGCTAATTAACAAGCTAGTTAACAAGCTTTAGACAGATACTGCTATGCAACTGATGTTATTAAGTCAGTTTGCTGACTTCATGACTTTTATTATTAACCATTATCCTTTAGCCGTCACCATTCAGCAAAACATAGTCTTGCATTAAAGAACAGTTTGGAATTGAAAATAGCATTTTTCTTTCTTGCAAAGAGCGAGATTGATACGACTGTCATATCTGCCGATTATAGCTTTAGCTTAGCTTAGCAGAAAGACTGGAAACAAGTCAAAAAATAAAACAATCTGCCTACATGCACATCTAAATCCCGCTAATTAACACAGTATGTGTTGTTTGTTGTGAAGATGAACCAAACAAGATATAATGTGTTAATTAATGCGCTTTGGAAGCGCTGGTAGGCAGATTTTCTACCTTTGGACGGAGCCAAACTAGCTGCTTCCTCCTGTTTCCAGCCTTTGTGTGCAACAAAGCTAAACAGCTCCTGGCTGGAGCTGCATATTTAATGGACAGATGGTCAAGAAAAAAAAAACAAGAATACTATAATAATATTTCCCAACATGTCAAACTGTTCCTTTGAATGTCATATATCAATTTGTCTGAATCTATTTTATCTATCTGTGTGTTCTATCCAGAAAACCCCACCCATCAGGGTGCGCACGTGCTGCCCTCGACGCTGGTCATATCCCTGCTTCTTATCATCGTCGTGCTGCTGACGATCTACTGTCTAAGGTGAATAAACCTGCACAGTTTACTCTGTTTGCCCGTCTTTGACCGCTTCCTGTTTTGTCCCTCTCTTCCTTTTAGCGTGTGTGTGAGCATGAGAGTGAGTGTGTCGGGCTGGGGCATCGGGCTGGGGGTGGTTTGGAAACAGCCGGTGAGCAGTGGCTTGTGGGTAAACAGCTGCACCTCAAGTAAGACAGCAAACAAAAACAGCCAGGTCAGGTCAGGCCGCAGACACTCATTCAGAGGCCAAGCCGACGACGGCATGAGGAGGAACAGCTTCGCCTCTCTGAGATGGTTGATATTGGTTTTGGTATTTGTTGTTTGCCTACTTTATGTGCTTAACCGCCCTCTTCTGGAGAAATCGGGGGCGCATTCTTTAATACAGATATCTGCCCTTTATCTTCTCTGATGGTTTTGCTCTCTCTACTTCTTCCTCTGTCATTACTATAGGTTCAAAAACCACAGGAAAGCTCTAGTTACCTCGGTGGATAAAAAGATCCCAAATGGCTTCATGGAGGAACAAGGTACTGTTGTGCTGTACTCAATATAACCGCCAGTGCATGAAAATATAATTCAGCCTTTTACTTTTTATTCCTTTTTTATTTTAATTGTAGGTTTATGGTCTTTATAGACTGGGAAAGTTTCACGATCTGAAGTCCAGTGTATCTGGAAAGGTCTTCGAAGGCTCTTAGCTTTCCTAGCACGTAGGGAGCCATATAAACTTTCACTTCAAGTAAAAAATAAATAAATAAAGGGAAAGGCCAAATTCTGAGTTAAGACAGTTCCGTGCAGCAGCAGCATGTTTATGACTCAAGAAATCATTTCTGTCATGTACCCACAAAAGCAGGAAATCTTAATGGCCATCAGGCTTGTTTTTGCAGGTGCTATGAGGGCTTCTAATGCTCCCTATTGGGAAACGTTAGCAGTCTGACCGCCATATATTCCTTTAAACACAGGAGAGCAGACAGTGGTCCTCCTCCCCAGATCTCCCTCGCCGTCCAAGAGGTACTTCCCCATCCCTCTGGACTCGCTGGAGGAGGAGTACCGGATACGCTCCGCAGACGACGGCAAGCTCTTCAGAGAGGAGTTCAATGTAAGCTTGAGTTTGTGCGGCATGGTCTGTGCAGTGCAGTCTGTACCGGAGTCAAGATCTTTGTCCTGCATGCATAGAAGCAGTGCAAAGGACAGTAATAAAATGTTATGCTAGTAGGCTGCATGTCCGCGGCTTTATTTTTATCTCATGAGGATTGGCTTCTTCCTTTATAGTCGCTGCCGTGTTACTACCACCACGGGTCCTTTGAGGAGGCGAGCAGAGAGCACAACAGAGAGAAAAACAGATACCCCAACATTTTACCATGTGAGTGAGGATCTATAGTCTGCGGCAGGCAATATTAATGTAACCTTTAGTTTTATTGATCACTAAATCCTAAGGAAAGTTGATGCAGGCAGATGGCCTTTTTTCTTCCTCTCTTCCGCAGATGATCATTCAAGAGTGATGTTAAGTCATCTTGATGGACATCTATGTTCAGACTACATAAATGCATCGTACATCGACGTGAGTCTTCCTTATAAATCAGCTTTTAATGCAGCTGGCAAATTATCATTAATGCTTTTTTCTTCACACAGGGTTTTAAAGAGAAGAGCAAATTCATTGCAGCACAAGGTAAATCCACATTTTAGCCTGGTTTAGAATTTAATTTAGAACTTGCACATAAAAGTTCTGACCATTTGTAGCATATTTTTTCTAATTTTCTTGATTTTGCTGCAGGCCCAAAGCTCGAGACAGTGGCTGACTTCTGGCGGATGATTTGGGAACAGAAAACAGCGACTATAGTAATGCTGACGAATCTGAAAGAAAGGAAGGAGGTTTGTCTGCGAGTCTTCTCCCCCTGAGCTGCATTCTTCTAATGCTACCAAGCAGAGCGTGTTACAGCGTGAACTTATACAATCTATATGCCTCCAGTGCACCATTAGTGAAACCCTTTTGTATTCTCATGACCCAAAGTCATGGGCATAATTTATTTGACCCCTTTCCCAACTTCGAATCTATACAAAGTGTCACCCAGCAGATTACTTAGCATTGCATTAAATTTCGCCTCAAAGGGATGATCAATTGAGAGCTCAACAGCAGGTTTGATAGGGCAGAATGGCGGCATTGGGGATCAATGACGGAATAATTGTTGATAAGATCCTGAGAGGCTTCATGATAATTAGTCTGAGAATCTAGTTAATGAGTTGAAACGTCACGGTGAAGATCTTATTGACTGACTGAGTCGCGCAAAGTCCCTGTGATTGCCTGTGAATTGGATTGTGAAATACACACGTCAAATACACGTTTCTATCCGGCACACGTGCGATACACACCATAGATGCTGCTCTACAACCATCTGATATGCGAGTTGCAATGCTGTGTGTTTTTTTTTACAGACCTAAATGTGTCTTCCAGTTCAAAGAGAATAACCTCTTTATTGCTGCGACTCTATTACCAGGACAAATGTTTTCAGTATTGGCCAGAAAAAGGCTGCTGGATGTACGGGAACGTCAGGGTGGCAATGGAGGACTTCACCGTCCTGGTGGACTACACCATTAGGAAATTTTGTGTTCAATATGTAAGTAAAAATATGTGGATGTACATATCAGAATATTAATGACACTCATGCATTTTTAAAGCTAATTATCAAGTGTTTATCATTTTTAAACACACAACAGCGTCCCCTATGGCGCAGCGCAGAGTTTGACTTACCTCACTGCACATTCATTATAATTAAATTAAAATTGTACTGCGCAGTAGGAGCACGGACAACATTTATCCAAAAAATGACCTAACATTGAGATAAATGTTGCTTTTATTCAGTCAAACGCATGTTCTGAAGATAATAGCAGTTGTGGTAATAACAGTTCTTAATATAGTTCTTAATTGCTGTAAAAATCTATAATCATAATAGCTGGATGCTTATTAAAAATTAAAGACGAGACAAAGCTGCATTGAGATGGTGTAAAAAAGCAATGTTTCCCATGGGGAAATTGAAACATTTTAGTAAACTGTAAGAGGATACACAATATAATAAATAAATGAAAGCACATTAAAGAATATTAAAGGATATGTAATGAACAGAGTCAAATTATCAATATGTAGGTGTGTTCAACATGCAGTCAATACTGCACAGATCTTCAAAACTCATCTTTAGAAGTTCATACAGCACCTATATTTCTTTTCCTGTGTTTCTGACTACCACGCTCCAGCTCAGTGTACTGCAAAGCCTTCAGATTGCAAAATTCACTTTGTTCCCTGTGCATTTGAAGCCAGAGACGTGCAGATATCCTCTCCGACTCTGAAAACTGTGACTGTGCTCCAGCGCTGCCTTACGAGGCGGCTGCTTTTTCGCATTCAGCTCTCTGAACACAGAGCAGCCGAGTGTTCGAGAGAATGAAATGACGTCCTCCTGAGAGGGCATTCGGGAGATATGAGAGCGAGGCAAAGGAAAGCCAGTACACATGTTTGATAATTAGATTCTGTCGCAAAGTGGCGAAAAAAATACAAATTGTTCAGTTAATTTGAGGTTACTTCTCCTGCAGGTTTTTAGTTGATGCCGTTCGTATGAATAATAGACAGCAAGTCAACTGACGTGTTGTTCAGGCCCAGGTTGAAACTTTGTGTCTGTGCTTCACAGCAGGGCAGCGACGGTCCCCGAGCTCCCCGGCTGGTCACCCAGCTCCACTTCACCAGCTGGCCAGACTTCGGGGTGCCGTTCTCACCCATCGGCATGCTGAAGTTCCTCAAGAAGGTCAAGGCTGTCAATCCATCCTATGCTGGACCCATTGTTGTGCACTGCAGGTAAATGTGTCATATAAAGGAAGCCAGAAGAGGGCATCTAAGAGAAGCCACAGATACAGAGTGATTCAGTTCATTATTAAGGAGGAGAAAACACTTGTGTATGTCAGGAGCACAAAGATTTCCTGGTTTTCATGGAATAAGGTTAGAGGTGAACGTCGTTGTAAGTAGAATCAGTGAATGATATGTGCGCGTGTTTGTCTGGCCGATGAGCGTAAAGCCTCACCAGAGAAATCTGCAGCCGATTGTAGCAACTGCTGCAACAGGTGCTCGGGGAGAGGGACTGCTGTACTTGAATGGGGCCCATTGATGAGGCTTCAACGCCCCGCTGTGGAATCCCAGCTCTGAGCTCCCAGAGGTGCCGTCTGCTGAAATGACCCTCGTAAATCTATTAGGAGTGTGTTTGGGCTTCAGAGGTGGAGCACTTTTACACATGCTTGGGGATGTCCACGATTGACGTCTATGTTAAGAATAGTGGGATTACTCTTGTTCTGTGTTATGGGAGAAAAAAACGAATGCTCTTCTATTGCGTTCCTCTGTTTGTGCTATAATAGATGCAGTGTCCTGTAAGGTTCTTATCTGATGCATTTTCTTTCGTAGCTTGGCTCTTTGTTAAAGACAAGACCTTGTGGCTTCCTGTTTTCCACAGCGCCGGGGTGGGGAGGACTGGGACGTTCATTGTCATTGACAGCATGATCGACATGATGCACATGGAACAGAGAGTGGATGTCTTTGGCTTCGTGAGCAGGATACGAGAACAGCGCTGTCAGCTCATCCAGACAGATGTAAGTGCTGACCCTTTCCGACCTGTTGTACCTTGGACTGACAGCTCGACTCGCTCGCTCTTGTCGCGGCACAAACAAGCCGAGGACGCGGGAAACAGCCGTGCCTGTGATGCGAAAATAGCGGGGAATAGTTTGGCAAACTAAAGCAGCTTCTTCTGCCTCTTCGTCTCCTTCACTTCCTCTGTCTTTCCTCCTCAGATGCAGTACTCCTTCATCTACCAAGCGCTGCTGGAGTACTATCTGTATGGAGACACGGAGCTAGATGTGTGCTCTCTGGAGGGCCATCTGCAGAGGCTTCACAACACCAGGGCTCCCCACGACAGGATGGGCCTGGAGGAGGAGTTCAGGGTAGGAAGAAAGAAGCTCACTCTTAAACATTTCAGTCAGTAATGAATCGTCCCCATCACCCTGTGCCCTGCATCGCTATATTTTCATGGAAAACTTGCCCAGGGTGCCACTCCTGGCAGTAGTAACATAAATAACAATGCTTTGAATCAACTAAAACTTTATAAGGCACCACCATCTGCCACACAGAATTTACTGTAGCTTGCTGGAAATTTCTCATTTTTGCTGCAAAGAGTCCCTCACAGTTCCCAACACACTGAATGGAATTATTCCCTATTGCCTCTTCTTCTTCTTCTTCTTCTTCTTCTTCTTCTTCTTCTTCTTCTTCTTCTTCTTCTTCTTCTTCTTCTTCTTCTTCTTCTTCTTCTTCTTCTTCTTCTTCTTCTTCTTCTTCTTCTTCTTCTTCTTCTTCTTCTTCTTCTTCTCTGCTAATAAGAAATGCTTTTATCCGACTTGCATTTAAAAAAAACAAACCCCCCGACCTCAGCGTCACCAGATTTTAAAAAAAAACACCTTTTATTAGCATTGCACCGCCCTGCGCTGATGAAAACAAACGTCCTGATCAGTGCGCTCGTGTTTTCTCCCGTCAGAAGCTGACCAACGTTCGCATAATGAAGGAGAACATGAGAACTGGAAACCTCCCTGCCAACATGAAGAAGAACCGTGTGCTTCAGATCATTCCGTGTAAGGACTACTCTGATGCTCCCGACAGTTCCATAATACATCACATCCGAGTAACATCAAAGTATCACACTGCTGGTGATTTTATAGATAGCCGTACACAGATGTCTGGATAATCAGTGCATGTCTGTGTGATCAGTGACATTTGAATAGGGCTTGTATCTTAACTTAAAGTTGGGAGCAGAGCGGGAATGGAAAGCCTGGGTACAACTTTTTACAGTGAAAACTGATCCCGGCTCTGGCGTGTTTGGCCTCAATAACACAGCTAAAGTTTTACTTAGCTGTTTTTCCTTCCATCAGCCTCTTCAAACTTTTATTTTATTAGGAACCACTTGCGGAAAGTTTCATTTTTCCTTTTTTCTTCCGCAGATGATTTCAACCGAGTAATGCTCTCAGTGAAAAGAGGACAGGAGTTCACCGACTACATCAATGCCTCCTTTATTGATGTAAGCACTCCCTCATGACCTACTGTATGGATTTCCCATAGAAGTATATATAAAGCTCATTGTTTCCTTTACAAACAATGCAAAATATTATGTTTGCTGCACTCTCAAGTGTTGTTTACCGGATGATCTGCCCTCCAGGGCTACAGGCAGAAGGACTATTTTATCGCAACCCAGGGCCCCCTGTCTCACACAGTGGAGGACTTCTGGAGGATGGTGTGGGAGTGGAGGTGTCATTCAATCGTTATGCTCACCGAACTCAAAGAGAGGGAGCAGGTACAGTATGGTGCTCTTGCAAAAGTACATGCTGAAAAGTGCAGTTGCACATTCAAACCGTCTTTTCCATTCCGTTATGTCATTGTCTTATTTTTTTCTGTCAGTCTGTGTATGTATTTAATAGTTTTATATTGTTTTTGTGGTGCACACTTATAATATAAAAGCAAAAAAACGGATATAAATCAGTCAAATGTGGCCTAATTGTATTTCCATCTGACCTTTCCTACCAGGAAAAGTGTTTCCAGTATTGGCCATCAGAGGGCAGTGTGACATTTGGAGATTATGCTGTTGAGCTGACTGGAGATACGCTGTGTGAAACCTTCACTCTCAAAGACATGGTGCTCACCTACAGACCAGTGCGTGATGTTTTATATGCCAGCTAAAACCAGCAAAATTTAAAAATGAATATATTTGCCTCCCTGTTTTGTTAATGCTGTCTTTGCAGATTCAAAGTTTGGGGAATTTAATTAAACCTCCCATTTTTAGCTGCATGAAAATAACAGAGTAAGCGCTCCATCCCACCAGGAGAAGCAGTCACAACACGTCCGACACTTCCACTTCCACGGATGGCCTGAGATCGGGATACCAGCCGAGGGAAGAGGAATGATTGACATTATTGCCGCTGTGCAGAGGCAGCAGCAGCAGTCGGGAAACCGTCCCATAATTGTGCACTGCAGGTGAGGAATTTCGGTTTGACAATTCTGCGGCATGATGTGCATCTTCAGGAATTATATGCAGCGATGTTTTTGTCCACTCAAGCTTTTAATACAACCCCTTTCATTTGCACTGCGCTTTTATTACCCGATCACCTGAACCTCTCAGAGTGATATTTAAAGCAATTTCAGTTTTACGGATACATTTTTCTTACGTCTGTTACAATAAATTCTACATTTTGCCTCAGTAGACCTGGTGTTCTATGCCTAAACCACTTATGTGATCCCTTATAAAGACTTAGCTGTGAAAGCTTTGATCAGAACCTAGCTTCAGGTGAAGTGATTCTAAAGCAGCATGCCCCTGTGGGATTGATCCAATCCACTGATTCACAGTCAATTAAAACCTCTCAAAGTGAAATCTCCTCAGACTCCCACTATGATTAATCTGATAAGATGAGCTAACGACAGGAAATGGTGTCATCACTCTCTTCTATTCCTTCATCACCACTTGTCTAAGAAGGGCTTTTTAAAGCTTTTTCTCTGCCCCTGGGAAATGGGGCTAACCCGCTGCAATCCCCAACGTCTCTCTACACTTCTCTTCCGAATCGCACATCGCTCTCGTGCTCGCTCGCCGTCTCTCCCTCTCTGTCTTTCTCTCTCCAACCCACCATCACTGTAAACATTGACTCAGTCAAACACTGAGCTTCCTAACTGATTGGTGTTAGCGTTTGGATTAGCCTCTCTTTAAGTGAGGATGATTATTAGCACTATTACACAAAGGTCACCTTTTCTCTTGCAAACTTTTTCAGTTAAATGGAAAAAGGATGTGCTGCTGAGATTACAAGACTTCCATTGCAGCATTATTGTTAAGAAATAGAGAAGAATTTGAAATTCTCTTGGTCTGCTTCTGAGCCACAACTGCAGCTTTGTGCAGAATCCCCCCATTTTCGAATGCAGTCTGGCGTTTGCACTGCGTGATGTGGTCGCTCATAGGTCCGTCCTTCATGTTTCAGTGCTGGCGCGGGTCGGACCGGCACCTTCATCGCCCTCAGTAACATTCTGGAGAGGGTGAAAGCTGAAGGCCTCCTGGACGTTTTTCAGACAGTCAAGAGTTTACGCATGCAGAGGCCACACATGGTTCAGACCGTGGTAGGTGGAAAACGCGATAACATCAAACCCGCTGTGCAGAAACTGTCAGCTTGTTCACGTTTGTGTTGTTTGGAACCATTTCTGCACATATATGCATAGTAACACTTTTCCTTTTGCTTTTCCTTCCAGGAGCAATACGACTTCTGCTACAGAGTGGTTCAGGATTTTGTTGACATCTTCTCTGACTATGCCAATTTTAAATAATGCCTGTCAGATACTGTTCTCTATACTTCCGGCAAATTATCTAATGCATTTTTTTTCTGAATGTTATTTTCTAAAGCAAGCTCTTTTTACATTTTGCACTTGATTACAGATCGAAGAAAAACATGTAACATACCATAATATAGTTGAGAACATCTGAGCTCAAGGAGAGTCTGTCTCTTTCAGGAATGCTCGATCTTTAAGTTTCCCAATGTAAAATATAGAAATTATACTGGTTTACTCAATGAGTTGGCTGAATTCTTGCATATGTAAAAAAAATATGAGATTTACGTTGCTTAAATGCAACATTGTGAGGGTTAATAAATTGTTTAAGAGGAAATATTCCTGTATATTCCAACTTTACCTGTATAAATAGTGTAAATATATACATATATTGCAGTATGTATTACTCACTACCTGAAGTGCATCACTAACATTTCGTAGAGTACATGCATTCTTTTATTTCCACTTTATTTTGTTACTGACCACAATGCCTTTGCGTTCCGGTAGTCTTGTATTTTATGCAGCCCACTCAACATGTTTGATCGCCATGAGGAGAATAAATTGTTTGTATGATAAGTAGGCTAAACTGATTAATGCTTGTGCTAAAATGATGTCCTGTCTGACATGTGTTAATAATATTTATGATCTACTTTCTAGCTCAAACAAAAGCATAAAACACACTAGACACATAAGACACATTTCATTCTAAAAGACGCTGCAAATTACCTCACGTCTGTCTGTGAATAACTTAACAGCTGCTGCCTGTTGCAATTTTATTCAACTTCACCAACTTTCTTTTGTTGCCTGTGGCAATATTACTTAGTGGATTGGCGCCTGACGCTGCAAAATGCAATTAGCCCACATTGGAACAGGCAGAAAATAATGTATTATTACATGAATCTAAAAGTATCATTCTTACAAAAGTTTTGCAGTCAAGCATCACATCCTGCTTAAAAAAAACATTTTTTTATACACATTAACAAGCCAACTGTACACATATGTGCATAAAGCAGTGCCATACTGATTAGAAAGACAGTTCTAATCATCATAACTTGTCACTAAGTGACACAATTTTAATACAGATAAGCCAGATGTTTATGTTTAATTTAATAGGATAGACACATTTTAAAGAGTGTATTGTTTTTGAATGGTGGTCCCTGTATGGATCATTAATTCATTGTTTGTACAAACACTTCTCAGAATATTCTAAGGATAAAAAATGTACCATAGTTTTAGTTAAAATAAGTGTGATAAAAAACGAGAGGAGAAACACTGTTTTAATGAAAGAGCTGATAAGCGATGCCGCTGAACCTTGTTCATCTTCAGGAGCTGAGATGAAAAATGTCTGGGACAGTGAAAAGCATCGATATCAAGAGCCAGTGCTCAGCCAAAATATAAAATATGCATGCACAAGCATTTTGACATATTTTGACTATGATAGTTAGGCTTTAGTTTCATATTTAAACAAGGAAACCCCAACATTGCTGCAAACTCAAAAGCATATATTTTTGCAAGGCTTCTGCTTACTTCTTTGTAGAACGGTAAGCTTGGAAGTCTTACGTTTGGGTAAAGAACTTTCTACTGTGTTTGTACTTGCATTATTATAAAGTCATAAGATGGGTTTATACAAGACACACAGATCATGTTGTTTATTTAGTGTACATAAATTCCTGTTGTGGTCATTAATCATCACTAAGGTTTCCTGCATCGTTGACTTCATTTTAATGTGCTGTCATGCTGAAGGAACAAGAAATCGGGGTAATGACAGTGAGGCCTTGCAGCTGATGTGAACATACATGCACAAGCATCTTGTTTCGACGATGTTTCTGCCTTTTGAATCTGTATGGAATTGAACTACTATTTGTTTGCTAAAAGCTGATTCCAATAAATTATAGATGGAGAGAAATGTCGCATTTCATCCTAATGTTGTCTGTTTGTCTACCTCTGCACAGATGCATTCAGTATAAACATTAAGACGTTTTTGATATATATTTAATGCTGTTTGAACCCTCGCGGTGATGTCAGCATAGCTGAGCACTTAGCCAGCTCCATTAGTAGTATTTTGTGTCCCATTAGTCAGTAAATGTGTCACACCTGCAGAGAGGGGATTATAATCCTGACAGCAGTCTTCTGCAACACCTATAAAATCCCCCTCTGGCTAATGCACCACATGCTAACGAGGCAAATACAGAGGTGAGCCAGTCCTCAATGAAGTTTGCTCAATGTTCATTAAATTAGATTCCTCTTATTAATTACTCTCTAAAATGCTGTTTACTAATGTAAGACAATGCTTTGTATCCCCTGATCTGTGAGCTGTGGGGCTGCGAGAGAGAAGACTGTGACATTATTGTTTTAATTGCAAATGTGGCTTCCTCTTTAGCTCTAATGGAAGCAAGCAGCAGAGTGATGGTGCAGGTGCTGTTGTTGGCGTTGGTGGTGCAGGTCACCCTGTCCCAGCACTGGTCCTACGGATGGCTACCAGGTGGAAAGAGGAGTGTGGGAGAGCTGGAGGCAACCATCAGGGTGAGTGTTTTTATTTTTATTTAATTTTGTGAGTGTGGTTTTAGGAAATGTGGAGTCTTGATGAGATTAAAGCAAAATGTGACAGAAATGCCTCCATAAAGCTGGTCAATTAAAGCACGACTTGCTTTTTACTCATTTCACAATACTGCAAATATTCAGTCAACATTGGTTTCATCTTCTAAAATATCTATTTTTTTTTTTATTGTGCTTAGATGATGGGTACAGGAGGAGTGGTTTCCCTTCCTGAAGAGGCGAGTGCCCAAACCCAAGAGAGACTTAGACCATACAATGTAGTAAGTGCTTATTATACATAATTTATCACCAATGTCTACTTCAATTGTACAATATTAATGCACACTACACCATTGTGTGCCACTGTGTTCCAAAGCAGCAATGACAATATACAAACTGCTCAATGACTGGTTTTATTTTCCCTTTTTGCATGATTGAATGTGCAAATGCTTCGTTTTATCTTTTTGAGTGTGGGCAGATGTCACGCTAATTTGCTTAGACTTGTTTGGTGTCATATCTATATATGAAAATTAAAATATTTCTCTGATTAAATATTCGAACGGCAGACCAACTGTGATTTTATTCCAACCCCTTCAGATTAATGATGAGTCCAGTCATTTTGACCGAAAGAAAAGGTTCCCGAATATTTGAAGAGCTACAAAAGAAGAAGAAGAGAAACAGAGACTATTTGCATCATCAACAACACCAGTGCTGGATCGCCTGAGCGCAGGATGCGGACTTCAACGAATCATTACATTTATGGCAACAATGTCAATTACATGTATGTCTGTAACTTTTAAATCCATTTCAAATCGTAATAAAGGTTTTGAAATCTGATGAGACGATCAAATCTTTTGTTAAATCAGACTGTCACAGAGTGTCATCTCACCTTGTAGATCCGGCCATTAGAACCGAAGTGACTCTACTTATGCATAAAATGCTGTTTTACAGACTTAAAATAGATGAAATTGTCTTTGTAAAGCCGCCACGACCGACAAGCATGACAAACTTGTGACACAACAATCTTAGCATGACAACAGCTGGTGATTAAGCCAATTTATTAGAAATCAATGACTTAATTGAATTTGTTACAGTTTTGGTAATTCCATTTTCTGCCACACCAGCCGTGTGCTTACGTGATGTGGAAAATTACGCCATCTGATTTTCTTGTGCTCGTACCTGAATGTTGATTAGCCCCCGAGCCGAGAGATGCTCTGCTTGTGTTGTCCACGACGGCTTCCCGCTAATTTAGGATAACTGCAGTCATCCAAAACAGAAAAAGTGCAAAACTTTTTTTTTTCCTCCCCCTGCTCTTCATATACAGGAAATTGGTGTTCATTATAAAAATTGGAATTTCATATCAGGAAAGGAAAAGAATCAGCAGGGGGCATATGTTTTAAAGAGAACTCATTTTCTGGCAAAGCCCCACAGACAGAGCACCATACTAATCGCCTGGTGCATAAGGGGCCAGGATTCATGAACTGTGCTGACACCGTGGAGGCCCTGCATTGTTAGAGCGCGGTTGTAATGCACACCAATGAACCCAAACCCGCTGGCACAACTGGGAAAAGGTGAACATTATAAAAGCACATAGAATTAAAGAGAAATTAAACCACATTCCATTGCACTTCCAGAACAATGCTTGCTCATTTGTGATACTTCACATCGTTGGTTTAATATTCATGGTTGTAATTTGCATAACACAATCATTTCCTTTGATGAGGAAAGACTTTTTTTTTTTTTTTTTTTCTGTCAAGTGTTATATTCTAGTTTACATTCTTTGACAAAGTTGAAAATGATGTCCAGGGCATTTTCCTCTGAAAGTCACTATGAGACTTCCTTGAATTGATTCATACTTATCTTTACGCAGTTTTCAATAAGTTTGCAACATCCTCATAAAAGATAATTATGCTTTTATAACATTTTCTAAAATATGGTTTTAATTCAATTTGGTATACTTGTGTGAGAATAATTAATGTTTACAGATAAAGCATAAAATCCCATAAATTCCCTTTAAATAATCCCAAAGCATTTGCTGTGAAAGCCAACTTTCTCCCTCCCAGTGTCCTCATCAAGGACCTGCCTAATTGCACGTATATCAGGACAACAAAACCTGCTGGTATCTATGTTTCCAAATTTGATTTAACCTCACTTTCTCCTTCCCAGACCCCCTGGTGGATATTCACTTTGTTTACCTCAAATTAAACTTCATATTGTTTACAGCCTCCCGGTCCCTGAACATTTTATAGCATTTTAGAATTATTTCTTTATTTATTTTTTGTAATGATTGTAGAGTTGGGATTCATTTGAATGTTTCCCTCATCTGCATGAAAATTATATAATTAACTTTTGATTAACCAGCTCAGTTGAGTTGGTTCCCCCATGCACACTGGTGAATAGTACCCACCGCATTTTAATGACTGTTTTCCAATTGAGTGGCGACCTTTTCATCAAAGAGCCACAACTGGGGCTAAACAACGGTAGAAAATAATCACGGTGAAGACAATAGTAGAGGCCGACAGGCTAGGATGTCATCCTTAAATATAACAACAAAGATGAAAGCAACCTTACTGCACGTAGTGGCTGTGGCGAGAAGCCAAGTGCTTGTGCTGCTGGATGCCCCATTGTTAAAGCTGTGGAGGTCACGTCCATTGGCATATAGAGAGGGAAAGCACAGGAAGCTCAGAATGGCCCATTGTTACATGTCCTTGCTCAGAGGGAATTCCATTATGAAGGGCAATACATTTTTGATACTTTGATTTTTGTGCCATTCATTTGTTTGAAAAACAGAACATATTTGGATAATGACTTCAGGAAAGAGGGGTCTCAGAGCACCTCCATCCAAGGCTACAGCGCTGCATTAACACACCTGCCAATCAAGCGCGCCCGAGCAGATGTGCATCCTCGCACAGCCTACCATCAAATAAGCATTCTATCATATGCATAATATAGTTTTCATTTCATCACGATTATGCTCTGTGCACCGTGTGTGTGTATCCGATGGGTCATAGGAAACTTTTATTGAAGCAGAGTGTATAATAAAGTCATTTTCCAGGTGCTTGTTGTGGCTCTTATTATGAACAGAATGATAATTTCCCCTAGAGGAATCTGGCACTGCATATCAATTGAAGTTTAGTGTGGGTCTTATTATGTTCCCGCAGGCTATAGTAGAAGGCAAAGTCATCTTCAGAGAGAGTCTAAATGTCAGGGAGGTCTTCAAACACTTTTTTTCCCAGAGCCTTACTGAAAAGGGTCTTTGGAAGTGCTGTGTCTTGGAATTGATATAGTGGAGGTGAGGAAGAGAGGGAGGCTGAAGGCTTAATGTAAAGCAGTTGACATGGAATTTAATTGGAAAAAAATATATATTTTAAAAAAAAAATCCAAGGAAGGGGTCGCAGAAGAAATGAAAATATGTCCGCTCTTGCTGAGCTGCGTTCTCAGGTGAAACATTTGCTCTCAGCGCTGCTCGGTTACTCTTTCGTCATGTCCTCACGCGTCCACATGGTGCCACTCTTGAGCTGTGTGTTTTGAATCTGCTCCTGGCTCCGCCGTCTCTCAGCAATTCCATCACTTTAAGTTGCAGAAGCTGTTATTCCTCCAAATCTAACACAAACTTCAATCAATCATCTCTCACTCTGCAGAAATTGTTAATTTTTTGCCGCGCGCTGACTGATGGAGTTTGTGTTTGTAACAAAAAGTGTTTTGTACAATTTTGCAGCAGAGCCGTGCGTGGCCTGAAACCACACTCGCTGCATAATGTGCAAATTCATATTAAAGAATTTCATCTGTGGAAAGTCATGAATTTCTCAAGTGTTCTTAGTTTTGCATTTACGCATTAATTTATTTTATTCTAATTTTTTTCTCTTTTTTGTGTGTGTGACTGAAGTTGAAGCACAGCTATCTATACGGTAGCATGTACAGTACAGTAGCGGATTGGCCTTCCTTCTCCTTCTTGGCTGGCAGGGAACCTTCCTGTTGTGATCCGACTTCTCTCCTTTGATCAAAGAACAGTGTTAAAGCACTGGGAGAAGGAGGAGGTATGAAATATGAATGAATACAGCTGTGTTTTGATGGATATGTCTCAAAGTATCCCAGTAAGAGACTGCTAAAGGCCAGGAAATCTGTTTGTGTTGTGGAAATAGGCTCTTCCTCGCCTGTTTCTTTACCAGCTTCATCTTGGGTAGCTTTTCACTTCATATTTTAGAGATCCTTTGTTAGGAAAGAGATCAACCCCTTATCCATGCATTTGTAGGAAACTGTTCTAAGAGGCCCTAGTTCATAATATATATGATTAATGACACCATTTCCTTTGTTTGGTCTTGAAACCACCTTTTGAACAAAACGAGCGCCAGCCATGAGACGAGGATATTTATTATTTTTCTAGGGTAGACCCAAAGTTCTCACAGATGGAATGAGATCTTATATGAGGTGATGGAGGCTTTGTCACTAGTTATGTCTGTGATTCCACTTCCTTTTCTAAAACCCCGTCGGGAGCTGTGACTCATTTTGAAGTTGGAAGTTGATACTGTGGTGTAAAACTAACGTTCCCATCTGAATTAAGAAACTATCAGAGCTCGCACAAATCTCAGATTTTCAGAGTTAGATGAACTCATCTCTCACATTACACTTCTTTAATAAACAAAGATAATAAAAAGATGGGCTCATAAAAACACAATTATTAGGAGAGACTGTAAAATGAAAATTGGTGCCTATAGATGTCTTTTACGCCTCATCACAGCTCCGTTGTCTTATTAATAAGCGTTTAAAGACCCTCCTCAGTCATTTAGGACTATATTAACTAAGATCCAGCCTTTGGACCTGTGGCAGGACAG
Organism: Chelmon rostratus; assembly: GCF_017976325.1. Lineage (NCBI taxonomy): Eukaryota > Metazoa > Chordata > Actinopteri > Chaetodontiformes > Chaetodontidae > Chelmon > Chelmon rostratus. The sequence continues at coordinate 16,596,848 of NC_055668.1, read as the reverse complement.
TGTCTCTGGACGGCTGGAGGTTCAAAACTTTCTGCCCGGGCTTTATTAGCCTCACTAATAGCTGGGTTCCCCAAATGCCAGGGTCCACCTCTGCTGGGAGTAAGGGCTCAGATCCTGTCAGAGAGGGGTCGCATTAACCAACTGTAATCTTTAGGGTACTCCACTCCCGCTGACCCACATCTAACGCCGGTTCCATCCCCCCCGCTTACCCCCGACCGCTATCCTTTCCCTCCCCAATCTGGTCTACCCATCCCACTTCAGTTATGCCACCCTTGGCTCTCCCTCCCACGTCTTACCACCCTTGTGTGATAGTATCCCCCCACCCCGCCCGCCCCATGACTGTTCCAGCCTCGTCCGGCTGGCCACAGCGAGGAGCATGCCTTATCCTGTGGTAACGGCAATTAGCAGTGCAAAGCAAGCTGTGGAGAAGACTGGATCCCTGTCCACGTTTCAACCCCAGATCACGAGTCTCCAGCACAACTTCAAGGCAAACCATGCAATTAGCTACAATAATGATAATGTGTTGTAGGGGAACAAAGAGAGGGTAAAACAGACTACTGGTGTGAGGGAGAGTGGGGTGCTAATAGTAGGGGGGTTATTTGAATACCCTGGTGCAGATAGGAGACCAAATCAGACTGATTATCAAACGTATGATGAATTACATTTTTCCTCTAATTACCCATGCCTTTTATGTGTAAACCAACTGAGTGAATTTTGCATTCTAGACATCTACGGTCAGTGGTCTTTGGGCATCACACTGGGGTTACATCTTTTATTTCCTCTAAGAAACATACAAGGAGTTACTCATGTGGCTAAGCTGATGGGAAGAGGGGAGAGATGCACTGACAATTTTCTTACTTGACTTAATTAGATACTTTCAGAAATATTTGGCAGCGGTACAGGAAAGGAAAAAGGGGAAGTATGTGGTTTGATGTTTGACTATCGCAGATGTGTTGACACAGAGTCAAAACATGCTGGAAACAAACCACAAAACCCAGACCACAAATAAGAACATTTCAAGTCAAGGTTGTGAGTAGATACAGTCAAAAAGCAGACTCGCTGCCTTGGTTGGAACACAAAAGTGCAGCGCCTATTCTCTCCGCTGTGAGCAGAGACCATTCCTACAGTCTTACATCCAGAGGTTTATAGAGGATATTTTGCTGGGTGTTGTGCAAAACGAACCGTGTCCCCAGAGCAGCAGCAACTTCACCTTGGCGGAGTAATGCTGTGATATTCTGTTTATTCTTCACTCACTTCATTTTACTCAGAGGAAATCCTCTGGAGATGGCTTATCTTGGAGCTGGAACAGGTGCACTCTAATTTACTCCTATTGCTTGGGGAGCCCAGGGGCCCCTGTAGAGAAGAAAGTAGCGATGTAGCACACTCCACTGTAAAACACAAACAGCCAGAGAAAGAGCATTTAATCGAAAGAGAAGAAAACTGTGAGCTTTGAGTGCAGCCGTATCATTTGGATGCAGAAAATCTTTCTCTCCCTCTCTTCTCGTGTTTTCCTGGGGAAACAGGACCCGTCATTTCATTTAACTTTCATTTGTTCAACACTGTTAACTTTGCTTGAAACTGTCATGCTACACTTGGCAAAGCACCACATGACGTGGGGGACCTGTTGTATTACCCCTGCATAATAAAACATTTCCTCACCAGTCATCCCCGAACCACCTACAGCATTTATGGCTAAAAAAAAAAAAAATGGCTTATAACATCTCTGATATGTGCCACTTAAGTTAAAGTGTACATAAATGTGCATGCTATGGCCTATTTGTTTTGGTAATGCCACACATTTTCAGCCAGGAAAAAGTTTATTTCATCTTTAACCCCTTATCCCTGCATTCACTGCGAAAGAGCTAAGCTTTCAACTTTGAATTTACTCTCCAATTCCTTTTCTTTAGAGAACTATGGTTTTGAAGAGTGGAGCTGGTATGTTATTTGTTCGGTATATTATAAGTCTGAATTCAGTCAGTATTTTTGTTTTGTGTTGTTCGTCTCTTGGGAATTATGCAATCAAAGCAGATGCCTCAAGCAGTCTAGAAAGCGCCCCTTGTGAATAAGAGAAAATCTTGTACACAGCATTTTTTGTATGTGTGTATGAGGAAGGGGGGCATGACAACAAAGCAAATATATGGCATTGTTCTCTGTATACTATACCCGCATGCTGCACCTTTTTTAAAGAGAATACAACCATCTCACCTGTATTCATTTTTTTTAAAATGTCAGACCATTTGACTCTATTTAAATGACTAGCCTGCACCGCTGATGAAGTGCACAACTACAGAATGTGCACCACTTTGACTGATGCAATGGAGGTCCAACCGTCAATGCGCTGCATCTCTAATATGGAAAACAAGGTTTGAAGACTGTGTTGCTGGTGGAATTTCACGACGTATAAACAGACATTTCTCACTCAAGACGACTGAAAAAACAAACGCCAGAGAGACAAAAGGCGTTGGCAGAAAGAGGAGTAAACACAAAGAAGACAGAGCGATACAAGGACAAGAAAAATATCATATACACTTTTAATGAGTGTGCCTGCCCCAAGCTTCTGTTTTTAATCACCTTTCCGTGTGACATAATTTGCTGCAAGATTGTATATGCTTGAGGGACTTTCAGTTCTTGTCAACTCAAGAGCATTTGAACCAATCAATACCTGTCTATCCTGTGGCACACTCATAGTTGGCCATTAGGAAAGAGCTGCTTAAAGTAAGCTCAGCCAATACCATTAGCCCTAGCCTAAGGGCAGTTCCATGCCTTAGTCAGGGTAGGCACCTGCCCCCGTCACCCCCACCTCACCCCCTTAACCCCCCTCCACCCCTCCCCCTACCATTAAGAACCTCCCCTGAGACATCATTTGGACACATCGGCCAAAGAGCACTTCTTTATTCCCTCTCTTTTCTTTCCCTGGCTCCACCAAAAATCAATACATCTCCCCTTTTTCTTATTTTCACAATTTTGCCTCGATATTATTCTCTCCTCTGCCAGAAACCAATGGACTATCCTTTTTTTGTCTTTTCATCTACAATTTCCTGTGACTAATGTCTCCACACCTCGTGTTTTGGAGGGACGAATTGGAAAATAATTAAATTATCTTGTCATGGTGATATCAAACAGGGGTCCCACGGTGCACTGAAACATTTGAAATGCAGCGTGGCCGCTCTGCATTGAGCTGCTCCCATTTTAACCCTACAGATGGCTCCATTTTTGTCCACAACACATTTTGCGTCGTCTTCCGAGACGTTTTGCAAACTCAGCGAATTTGGAAGCTGTGCTTAAACCTACTCATTTGTTCTTGACACTCAATAAGGGAGACATCAGCGCTCAAATATCTCCGCAGTAATGAGTGAACTTCCTCTGTGTCAGTGTTTTTCTGCTCCGACCATGTCATAATACCAAACCCCAGAGAGAGCAGAGCAGCGTGCACAGTAATGCTTCCTGACTGCTTCTAATTTTATTGCAAGACAATGACTCCACACAGCGCAAAGTTTAACAACAAGTGATACAATATAATGTCCTTAGAAGGGCCTCAGTCAGTCAGTTATTGCCCTCCCAACCCTCTATTTCCAATAGAAACAGCAAAAGTGGGGTACTGCCCTAAATCTTGCCCTGTGCTGTTTACGATAATAACTCTGAAGAGTGATAGCTGGTTCCGCAGGACTGGCGATTTCTGTGGCCGCCTATATCGATCGGGGGTCCTAATGAGCAGCAGCGGAGCTGTGGCTAATGGTGTTGTGTCTGGTGTCCGGAGTAAACGCCCACGTCGAGATTATCATTCCCAGGGGGGGCTGAGAAAGGTTTTGCCAGCCCAAGCCCTCAGGGTGCGAGCGACACACTTCAGGGGTCAAGGTAAACTATCAAATGAACAGCCAGGCCTTTCCCTCCCCTGCTGTAAGGACTATACCATACTGTACTACACTACCAGAGAAAAGCCTCAATCTCCATACAAACCAAGCGATGCAAAGGCAGAACACCAGACGCGCTTTTGTATTTTCTCTCATTTCAGCACATATACAAGAGGCGATTATAACTTGAGAAACTTGCCACCCTGTTGCAACCTTACTTTATCACTTCAGTTCTTTGTCTAATTTCTCTACAGTAGTTGTAAAAAGCTATTACCGGGGCATTGATAGAGACTTCACCAAACGGCCTAACTGTTATTAAGAGACCTCAAATGAGACCTGGCTTGACAGACTGATAATGGCTTATTTGACTTCAGAGATCACCCTGGCACAAACACTCTAGCCCCCTTCACACACCCATGGCAGTCATTGTCCTTTGCTATGCACGGCCATTCTGGCGGTCTTGAGTGACATCCAACAAGTTCAGCAGATTCGGAATGTAAGTGCACACCAGACAGTACATAGTATCTTCAAAGAAGGAGCTGAAACAGTTGCATTGCAATGAAGGGAGTTGTTGCTCCCTTCATAAACCTGGCTAGGAAATGAAACCTGCTGTCAACTCACATGTGGGAAGGGAAAGTCTTTAAGCTATGTGGACAATTAAGTCGAGATAAAACCGCAGCAAAAATGCATCTTCATTACCGTAGCCACCTCTCTGTTTCAGCAGACAATTCCTCCATGGATTGTGCTTGATGGTATTCAGCTCAGGGTGCGTGCGGAGCATTAGTAGGGCACAATAATGAAGTCAGCCCAACGCACAGCACCTCTCCGAGTCATGCCCTGTTTGGAGTCACACTTCCATGTCCTGGCAAATGCTGAGCATGTAAAACAGAACTGTCAATTATTCAACATGAACAGGAGGATGTATGGAGTGACACGGGGGGTGGACAGGGGCCGACTAAGCCTCGGGCAGATAGGGGGTACCACTTTGATGTGAGTGTGTGGGCCTGCAGAGTTGAGCAAGGTGCACTGGGTAATCTGCTAGAACACCCCCACCCCACCTCCAACCCCGCCACTCCTTTCCCCTCCCGCCCGACTCTGAGCCTCTCTGCACCCTTTATGTCCTGCTTCGTTTTCCCCTCTGACATGCACTCCCTCTCACGCTTCATCTCTCCTTCACACATACATAAACAAACCCACGTACAAACACACAGACACACACACACACACACGTGCAGTACATGCACATGTGAGTGCACACACAATGACATGAAAGCAAGCTTCCTTTGTCTGTTAACCAAACAAGAGCTGGCAGCACTTGTTATAGATAATAAAGTTGTGAATGGCTGATTTTGGAGAAATAGCGTTGTTGCAGTGTCACAGGAATGGCATTACTCATTTATACAATGAATACTAAAAGTTCCTCTCTCTTGAGTCTCCTCTCGTAGTCATACAATAGCAAGCTTAATTACATTAAGTTCTGAGAAGAGGGAAGTTAATGGATGACATTTTGCTACACCATGAGTGCTCCTTCCAATAACAATAGAAACCCAAATAAGACCTAATTAATATGCATAGCAGAGCCAATGAACTTAATTGTCAAGTTGCTTTTATCAACCTGTCAAAGGATTGACAATTAAAACAGCCTCTGTTAAAACTTTAATGAGAAGCAAGTAGGAGAGAGGGATGATGAGGGAACAAAAAGACGCAAGCTTCATCCGTCATGAAAGACGCTACAAGACAACTACCCATTATTATTTCCTATCAGGATAAAACTATGCAAATCATATTATGCATTTTTAAATAATGAGTCAATGAGTAATATTTAATTTATTACCTATACTCTTAGAATGAATATTTAACGCTGTTTTTAGGCTGATGAATTCATTAGATAATTTAGTGGTGAGCTGTAACAGCAAGTTCTTTCTTTTTTTTTTTTTTTTTCTACTCAGAATGTCCTTCAGTTTCTGTCCTGAAATCCGGAACAAGTAGGTGTCAGTTTTCAAGTTCAACAAGTTAACTTCCTAAAGTCTCCTCTCGAGGAGGCCAGAGCGCCTCATCGTTTTCGACGGAGCCTGAGCGGAGTTGAGGTCCGTACCTGGACCTGAGCATGAGGGGAAGGCAGCATTTTGACTTGAGTTTTCATCCAAACATTGACACCAGCATGTCTGTGTTCCAGGGGGGAGTTAAAACTGCTGACTCACTCCCACTGCGCTGGTTGTTGTTCTCCCTTACAGATGTGACCGTTAATAGGCCTGCATCCATAATCATTAGTGTGTCTCAGTGCACAGGTACCCGATGGGCCCCGTGCGTCTGCCATTTGGTCTCGGTTCACTGTGCTTGCCTGCAGATGTGAGCGAGACACACACCTGCTCAGGGGCTCTCAAACAGACCGGCGCCATCCGTCACAGCTCACGCTACACTCGCTCTGTCGGAACAAGGCCTTGGTTCCGGTCCAACGGCCCTCAGACTGTAGGTCAGCGGCCGTCTCTCGTGATGAACCCACCCTACCATGAATCATATCCTCTCGTCTCTTTATACCCACTCCACTCCATCCAACCCCAACCCTCATTGCCCCTGTTCATGGTTCGTTCTTCCCTCACACGAGCACTCAAGCGCACTGAGGTAGAGCAGGTGAGCCAGGTAAAGACAGCACCTTAAAGAGAGACATAAACTAATGATCATGTTTTCCCACATCATACACACTCCCTCTGCCCATAAGCCACAGTGCACTCCATAAAAAAAATGAAAAAAAAAAAAAAAAAAAAACTTTCGTGTGGGTCTTTCACGGGCATCAGGCCACGCTTCACACTACATTTGTTGATGTGTGCATGCATGTGCACGTCTCATGCCAGCCCGCCTCCCATCAAGTCCTAATGAGGCCAGCTGGCTCTGTGCTCGGACCAAACCAAACTGGAGAGACGGCACAGTCCTGGCTCACTCCGCCTTGTACACCCCACCTCCCCGAAGCCTCCCGCCCACCCTCCCTCTCCTCCAGATATCTTGGAGAACCATGGACGGCTGAGCACACACGGCAGATTTGGAAATGGCCAGAGTGTTTGTTAAAATCTACACTCTCTCCCAGATCCCTTGGCCAGGGCCTGAATTAGAAAGTCCACGGCTGCAGCCCCAGACCTGCCTCCTTGGTTTCATACCACTATCGTGTTTTCTGCATCTACAACAGCAGCGGTGATGTTGAGGTCTGCTGTAAAACAGCGGAAAGGAGGAGATATACCCTGAGGCGCAGTCAAGGGAATGTTGTTCTTGACTATGGAAAGAGAAACACAGCCAATGTTACATATACCTACAGTAACTACAATAAAAACTCAGACAGATAAAACAGATCCTGGACAACATGTCGTAATGTACTTTCCTAAAAAGCCAACGACACGCATTAGTTGCCATATTTCAACTTTATTGTCCATTATCTCTGAGCTGCTGTCTTTTTAAATTTTTTATTATCAGGAAGATAATTTCTTATTAAGCCACAGCAGTTAATTTCACTGCAGACTAATTAGAGGCATTTCACATTATTAACAAGCATTATTGTTGATAAGGGCCAAAGAGGTCTGCAGAGAGACTTGTATTGTCCAGGCTGTTACAGTACTTGGCATACAGTTATGTCCATGTGGGTGAGTAATTCCAGCTCCCTTGCAATGTCTCCTTGACAACTAACAATAATATACCTCCTCTCAGCAACACAAGAAGTCATGCACAGCATTTGTACATGCGGAGCAACATGTGCATGCATTACACGCATGCAGGTGCACACACACACGTGGTTGTGCTCACGCATGCATCACGCGCCCACACATGCATAAGGACGTGTGCATCAACATTAATTTGTGTACAAATGCACGAAAACAATTCCAAAAAGCGAACTCCTTGTCCCCTTCATCCAATCAGCAACCAGGTCTTGTTCACTGTAGACAGCAGACTGCATGTGAGTTTTTTGCCCAGGAAGAGAGACTGGACCGGGGGGAACGCCTTAACAGGTAGCCCTGGGGTGCTTACCAGAGTTCGGGCAGCCAGGGGGAGAGAGTGGCTCTGGGAAGCCGTACCACCACTATCCTCTCTGTCCACTGATTATGAAGCAGGTCCCAGACGGGTGCCTTTAGGAACCCCCCAGGCTACTCACAGCCTCCCTCTCCTCTGTTACAGGATCTGTCGCTGGGGGATTCGACTGAAGTGTGAAGAGGGGTGTATGTGGGAAACGTGCCGAGAATTCTAAATATCTACGTGCTGATTTCATTTGTTGTCTCTATGTTAAGTTTTGTCGCGGTTACAGATTTGATGGGGGAAAAAAATTGCAGCGTTCATCGTCTGCGTGGGATTGATTTCAGATCATCTGGATGTGACTTGATGTAGTCGCCATTTCTCAGTTGTTGAAATAGTCAAACTCCAAACCAGAAATGTCCTGTTTTGTATGTGCTACAGGAGCTGAGAGGAAAAGGTCTCAACACTTGGACTCAACTATAACCCTGTCTTGAGTTATGACATCCCAAGTTTGCAAAAGCCCTCTGGCTTCAACTATCTCTGACATGGTGTGCGTGTGCATGTGTGTGTTTGTGTGTGTGTGAAACTCCTTGCAAAGTCCAAAAAAGGAAAGAAAAAAATCATAACTAATGAGCCCATTTAGCGCCCAGCACCTGACTTTGGCCCGTGATCTCCGGGAGACATTAGAGGCAATTTGCCATCGACTTCAGGGCTCATGTCCCAAACGTTATCAATGAGCTTGTCAGGTAGAGACCTAACCTCCCTTTGTTTCCTCCTCCACCCCCCTCTCTGCTCCGGTCCCCCAGCCTGCTCCCCGGGCCCCCGAAGAGGAACCAGCGGCATGATGTCACACACCTGTTTGGCTGGAGGCTGCGGCCCGGCGATGCTCGCAGCCGTGGGTGTCGCGTTGGCACCCCTCGCTCCCCCCTTGTCGCTGCCTGCTACGCCCCGTGGATGTGTCAAAATGGCAGATGATGGTTGGGGTGTGTGCAGCTGCTTGGGAAGAGGAGTGCCAAGGGCGCTCATTTCCTGCGGTGAGTTTTAATTTGCTCTACCCGCGTCTTCTGAAGACCCCCCCCCCCCCCCCCCCCCCACACACACACACACACACACACACACACTCTCACACACATTCATCTACTCCTATAAACACAGATCTTACTTCACCGTACACACACTTGAAATAAACACACACACACATACTGTATACAAATCTGCCACCACCCAAGGGGGCGAAAGCCCTGCATGCCCAAATAGAGGTGACTGCAGGTGGGGGAACAGGCTGGTGCCAGACTTCAGTTCTGGAAGCACACTTTTCTTGAAACTTGAATAAAACTCCAAACAAAAATGTGTGCTCAAATGATCTAACCGGTGCATGTACAAATCACTTCTCAGAGGCGTTCAGCTGGGTAAAAAGAGACAAGTCAAAAAACCTGCTGATAGAATATGCGGCTAGCATTGCTACGGTATGCGAGAGGTCTATGTCTCTTGACATCTGCTATGCAGTTGTCACTGGCAACTTAAATCCCCATTGATCAGACAGCGAGAGTGAATTTGTGTTGCTGTTTTTTTTCTAACTCCCACTTTGCGAACAAACCCATTTTCACACGGGGCACACGCATATACCTGACAGTTACACCCAAACAAGCCTTGCTGTTTACTCGAGAACAAACACATAGACGCCAACCAGCAAATCTATTCTCAATACACACATCACCCCAGACGTAAAGAGATTCAATTTTCGCCTACCGGGAGTGTTTCCATTTTTTTACGCAACAATTTTTTCTTTCTCTCCTGTGTCAAGACAGCTGCCTTTGATGTTAGCATCTAATATACAGGGCTAAAAAACTATAGTTTGCTGTGAGCTGACAGATAAAACAGTGCAAGACGCCATTACCCTGCAAAGCGGAATAATGAGGAGACCTGAACACACAGAAGACAGGAGCCCAGTTGAATTACCGTGGTCTCTCATCCAAGGTGGGAGCTTTTTGACAGCTTTCCAGGCAGCACAACACATTACCATACTGACGCTGCTCTGTAGTGCCAAAGAAAAGCTTTGATGAAAACATAACTGGGAAACTGGGAAATCTTTATATGTGTGTGAGCGCGCTTGTGTGCGTGTGTGTGTGCGTCTCTGTATGTGCTTGTGTGCGCGCTGCGTGCCCGTGTGCGCGGGTCTTCGCCGAGTGTGTTTGTGCATGTCTGTAAGTGCCTGTGTGTGTGTGTTACAACAAAGACAGGACAACAATGGGAAACCAAGCAGTGTCAAGCTGCAACTTTATGTTCTCTAATTACTAAGTGGATACTGTATTCTTGAGTGTGCTCCTATTGGCTGGGATACAAGGGCTTATTTTTTGATTTATATTCATGTTGATGATTCAGTTGAATTATCAAAGTATCAAATCCAACTGACAATATGCCTAAAAGAAATTCTTCAAGTGGAGAGTAATGCTGCCAAATATATTCTGCCATTTCATTAATGTGGTTAGCTAGTTAGTTATCCATATTCTAACAGAGTAGGCTTGATGTTAGATCTTTGGCAAGGACACCCTGTACTGAGTTTTGGCACGGTACTGTGCCGCAGTATGCTGCTGACTCTGGGTCTTAACGACAGGCTAAACGAAGCGGGCGTTACGGCCCCCTGGATAGGTCATTACTCGTCCGTGGCCAAGAGCTAAACTGGAGCAGGGCTTTTTAAAGAGGGGAGCAGGTGTGTTTCACCATAGGGGCTGGAGCCGGCCCAAGACCAAACAGCCTTAACGGTCTTTATCTCCTTCATAATGAGGCCACGCTCTCCACACACCCGAACTCTGCCCACATGGGCTAATGCTGGAGGTATGGAGACCCATCCCTCCCCCCGGTTAAATGGTGACACTTTCAAAATGACCCGTGCCCCAAGCAATGCAGGAACAGTGGCATGTCATGAATGTCTATAGACACAAATTGGCAGGGCGCTAAGCCATTTAATGTGTGTTTCTTAAGAATTTCGCCCAGTTGATTGTCAAAAAGTGGCTTCTGAAATGCAAAAAGAAATGCGTTTGAGGACACAAGCGAAGCTCCAACCTTTACTTGTTTAAAGGTAAAATGCTTAAATAACTCTGTGAGCTGTTACAGGGCTCCTCGGCATGTGTGTGGTTAGGTGTGTGTGTTTGTATGTGTGAGTGGCTGCGTACGTGAGTTTGTCTGAGTGGTATTGTCCCTCTCCTCTTTCACCTGTCTGAGTGGGTTCTCTAGTACGGTCCCTGCGTTCCCCACAGTCTTCTCAGCCCTGTCAACCGAGTTGAACTTGATCAACATCAAACAGCATAGCATTCAAAAGTATTAGTGTTCTCTGTTGATGGGCCCTCTTGCTATCACAAATCAGTCCCTGAGCTACTTCATTATTTATCTCTAATTCATCAGTGTTGTCTCCTCGCACACGGGCAGTAATGCACACACACATACAGAATGTGAACACACACACACACACAGGCAGGACACACACTGCACATGAGCACATTAATCTCTGCTTTCCTTCAGCAGAGGTTTTGTTTTTGTGATACTCCATGCCATCACAGTTTAGCTAAAAAATAAAAAAAAAACAATGTTTTTCTCCTGTTTTTTTTTCTTCTACCTTTTCCCCAGGTCAGTGCAAAGCAAACATATTCCTGAGGAGTGATTAGGCTCATGCTTGTACTTTCAAAATGCTGATTATTGCGCGGACCCGACAGGCCTTGTGTTTTTCTCCGAGCATTCTGGGGATGTGAGTCCGAAAGTAGCCCCATGGTGCCGTGACCCCTGACCTAGCGTGGGCGATCCCACCAGATGTGGAGTGTGTGCTGGGACAAGTGCGAGGGGCAGCTCGGTCTCACGCGGGGAGGCCCTGTCTCCCCAAACTGCCACAGAGAGCATGGCCAGAGGGGTTCTGTCAGCACCGTTATCAATCATACTCCCTCCCTGTCTCTCTCTCTCTATTTCTCTCCCACTTTTCCTTTCTCTCACTCTCTCTTTCACACTGTTTCCTTTTGCCACTGTCTCTCACCTCGCCTCATTCTCTGTCGTTCCCTGTTCTACTCTCTGCTTTTGTTTTTCTCTCACTTTTTCGTTTCTCCCCCTCTCTCAGACATCCTCTTTTCCGCCCAGGCTACCAGCTTCTCAACCGCACACTGCACACACCTTCAGCTTCTCCCCTTCCCTCACATGTGCATGTTTTAACCTTCCTTGTGTGACATTTTTTCCTTCTTTCACCCTCTAATCTGTTTCACCCCTGCCTTTCTTCAGTCTCAGCACACGCGTTTAGTCTAAAAATGTTTTTGACTCGTCCTTTCGATTGACAAAGCAGATGCTCAGGAAGAACGCGATACCTTGTTCCAACTCCGAAAGGAATACATAGCCCGTGATTTATCATGCCCAGGGAATCTGATTTAAGTGCAGAGGAAATGGAGAAGTGGACAAAAGAGCAAATAAAAAGGACAAAAATCAGAATCAGCAAAAAATATATGGAGGACACCCAGAGGAAACATTCACAAAGATTAAGTTTGAAAATAACTTGTATATGTGTGTGTGTGTGTGTGTGTGTGTGTGTGTGTGTGTGTGTGTGTGTGCGTGAATAGTGATGCAGTGTAATGGGAGACGGAGGCAGGGGTCATGATTTGAGGAATAGATGCCAGTTGTCCCTGCCATCCGGTGTGAGGTGTTCTCTGACACATGGCGCTTTGAAGGCCCCGGTCCCTCCTATCGCTGCGATCCTTTACATCTGCAATCAGGGCAAATGGGTTACAGCCAGCACAACAGACAACAACTAAATAAACAACATACCTGGGGTGGATCCCCTCCAATTCCGGACTGCCAGTCTGGCTTTGGTGCATTTTTAAAACATCACTAGGTAATTGAACTCGAACGTTCACACTGACACATTTGCATGGGGTAAAGGGGGGTTGGTGTAAGCAATGGAGCAGCTGGTACGCACCAGTACGACTCCGGCTCAACCAGTCCTTCTGACTTCATATGTAGCACTTAATTGGTTCCCAAGGCAAGAATGAAATATTTAGCTCGCACGTCCTTTAAAATGCGATTGATTTTGATCTGACAGCTGTGCCTGTCCCGCGCGAGGGAGAGAGAGAGAGGGAGAGAGAGAGGGAGAGAGAGGAGAGGGTGAGGGCTGTCTGGGCTCGTTGCCTGAGAATAGCGCGACAACACCCACTCAACCGCACACAAACACTGCTATATGGCCACTGAATGTAAAGGATCACTCATGGATGCCATATGCTTTCAACTAAAGCCTCCTTTTAAACCCCCCTATTTAACCTCTGAGATACAACAAGCTTTGAGATTTGGACGATCATGAATGAAGAGCTGTTTTCTTTCTTGTCTGTGCAAGTTCAAAGCGCAAATGCGCAACGTATAGTGTGCATGTGCATAATTTAGTTTCATGGTCTCAGTCCAAATGATCAGGTGTAATAGAAAAATAATGAATAGAAAATAATAAATAAAACAAGAAATGTGAATTTTTAATAGCACTTACAAACTTCACTTGATCACACTTAGCAGGATCCTTGTCTATGCAGGTGCAGATTCTACTCAAAAGTAATGCTCCAACCAAAGTGAGGCAGATATCCAATCAAATTGGATTAATGTCACTAATCATGTGACAGAAATGAGCGGTGAAAGGCATTGGTGTGGTCACGCCATAACATGATAGAAATGCATTAAATGGAAACGTGCACAGATCCATTGCCGGGAACCTCCCCCCTGTCAAATTGACTAAGCTGCAAATTACGTACAAACGGATATATCCTTTATATAACAGCAGTGATTTTCTCCACTTTATCCTACCTGTCAAGCTCAGAACATCACAGGCTAATTCTTTATTAAGTGAAAGGGCATCGGGGACCAGATGATCCAATTTAAGTACATTGGGCAGAATAGAAGACTAATTAAAACCCATATTTTTACATTATTAATTTTGGAACTTCACTTTTAATGAATGTGAAAAGACAGGCCTTCCATTTATACACACATACTCTTTGGGCTGCTCAACAGGGGAATAAGAGTTACGGGTATACTGCAGGGGCTAAGAAGAATTTTTAAGCATCCATGACAGACTTAATATCAAAGTTTAGACAAAGGTGTGTGCAGCTAACTTCGGCATCATAAACACGGCTGTTAAATGAATGTATAGGTTTTGAGCCTTTGGTTTATTTGGGGCTGCTGTGAGGCTTGAGACAAAAAGTAATCAGGACGTCTGTTGCCGGGGGTGCAACCTTGTCATTTAGCCCTCATTCTTCCTCTCAGTACCTGGAGAAAGAGAGAGAGAGAGGCACCTACATGCCGTTTAATGATGTGCCCCATTTCCAGTCACCTCTGCTCAAAAGCGGGCTGCTTTTTTAGCAACGTCACCCTTAATTGTCCATCATGCCCTCTAATCAGACCATTAAGAAGATGACCCCGTTTTAGTGCTAACTTTAATTATCTTAGCGCATAGCAGGGAAAAAAGCTGCTTCCGACTGAGGCTCTCTGCATGGTCTTCATCAGAATGACGGTCAAATGTCAAAGGCATCTTGTCCCAAATGAAATTATTTGCAGTCCATATTACAAGTTGGAAAATAAACTGAATGAATAGCCTCTGTCTGGAAAAAAAAAAGGAAGGAAAACGAGGAAGGTGGGTCTTGTGTTTACCCTTCGTAAAAACGATTCTCTCCATGCACTTTTCACTCCCCACAGGCCAGCGCATCCTCACATCCACAAATAGGCGCAGTCAAAGGCCAGCAAGTTTGTAAAATTGAGTCAAATATACAAAACAGCAATATTTAATGACGTTTCTTTTTTCACACCAAGTGACCCCTGCATGGAAACCGATCCGTTTTTTTTCCTCCGGTTTCAGGAAACTCTTGGAAGGCAAAAGCAACATCCTGAGTTGGTGAGGAGACAGGAGAGGTGCTGACATGCCGACAGGCAGGGGATCCTGGGAAAAGCCACAGACAGGAAGAGCCTGACTGACTTTGACCCCCGAGGTCAAGGCTGGGGGCTCGGCAACTGAAAGATGTTTCCAAGCCACACTCAGACTATCATAGAGTTTTACAGGAAATGGCTTAGAAATACTGTATGCTGTGAAATGTGGGAGATCTTTTTATTGCTTGCTCTTTTGTTTTGCTCTCTGTGACATAAAATGCATTTTGGCCCTGAGCTATATTTGACTTATTTGTTTGAGGGTTACTGTATGTAATTGAGTTGAGCTCAAGTCCATTTCTCATCTCCATAATGTGAAAAACAGTATTTTTTTTCAGTCCGTGGATAAGCCTTGACTAATAGAATTATAGGTGATGGGAAATGTGGAGATTTGTGTGACAGAATTTAGACTCGGACAAAAGCACAGTGTTACTCTCCTGCTCCAATTTCTGACATGTGTTTTGAATAGAGTGAAGTTTCTCTACTTTTTTAGGCTTTTTGTGTGGTGGGTCTCCGAAGGCCCTTTACAGTTAAACCGAACTGGGTGAGAGGAGATTGTCCTTTCCCTGGTCTTGCGGAAGGACCCATAAATCAAGGCATCCATCGTTTGTCACACTTCTGTCTCCCAGCTCGTGGCTCAGGCCCACCGCGTTCCAACTCGGAGTTTTTACGGCACAAATGTATCCATCAACCCCACCGAGTGGCCGCCAGCCGCCAAAGCCTCCTCAGCGATCGATGGGTGCGATGTACCCTCCCTCTCGGCCTGTGTGCAGCTCTCTCTGCGTGGGAAGGGGTAAGAGGAACCTCATTTTAGCTGGTTTTAGCCTGAGGCCACTACTGTGATTTTACCCCATGCTCCTGGCCTGACGTCATTAAAGATGCATGATGATGGATACCATGAAGTCAACCTCTCCGAGGGGGTTTTGAGGTAAAAAAAAAAAAAAAAAAGAAGAAAAAAAAACCTTGCTTGTTTTTCAGATCACACTAAGAATAAATCAAGACTGTTTAAATGTAGAGGTTGCAACTGGATGCATGTGACTAATCTTTCAATGCACATCAGAGGAGAGAGTAGTCAGGTATTTAATGGTGAGGAGGCATGTTTTGACCAGTTGGTGGTGCTCCTGTCACAGTGAATTCACAAGCCTGGCTCTCTCTGTGATTCAGATAAATACACTCTTGGCTTTTTCCACACTGGGCTGGAGAAACAGAAGACAATGATGCAAATTTAGATTTCATATCAAGACATGCTTGAGAAATTGTTTCTTTTTCTCCTCTTTTGCAATAGAAACTTGTATTTGCTGCTACTAATTTTAGATTCTTTCACTCCCACTTTTCATAATCTGATCCACGTCTTCTCCTCCCACTACATGTACATGTTTATACGATGATGGAGGATATTCATGAGGTCCTACTACACCATATTCTGAAGAATTAAGAAAAAGGGAATCCATATTCATATGCATGTTCTGTTATTTTTATCCTGGAGTTTCCGTATAGCATTAAAAAAAAGTTATTAATATTTCTCCATATGTACCATAAAAACCAGAGTATGTAACCTTGGATTTGTTTCTTGAAGTGTGTGAGTCTCTTAGTTCAACAAATGCGGTGAAAGTGTGTGTGTGTGTGTGTGTGGATTCATGGTC
This sequence comes from Chelmon rostratus, assembly GCF_017976325.1. Taxonomy (NCBI): domain Eukaryota; kingdom Metazoa; phylum Chordata; class Actinopteri; order Chaetodontiformes; family Chaetodontidae; genus Chelmon; species Chelmon rostratus. The sequence goes on along the minus strand of NC_055668.1, from coordinate 16,580,434 downwards.
ACTGAGTGTGTGTGGCGTCTTGTGAAGAATCAGCGCGTCTCCAAAGGGAATGACAGGGGAGACATTTGACAGCTGTGCTCCTCAGGTTCAGAGGTCATGTCAAGTCCTGGATGAGCCCAAGGTAAAATGCTTCACAGGGCCCGTACCAGTCAATGGGTATCGTTTGCCTCAATAGCAAACAGGGATGGTGGTAATGGGACCTCAGTCATATGTCAGCGCCTGGAAGAAAAGTCAAATACCATGAGGCCACGTTTATAGCCTCCCAAAACAAAAGGGAAAGTGGAAAGATTGAACTTTTAAACTCCCCAATTTATAGCTTAAAGGTGTCATATGCATGGTAAACTCTCTAGGTAGCATCCATTATCAGTCAACACCTCTCTCTTTCACTCACCCTCTTCTCTCAATCTCTTCTCCCACTCTCTCCTTCACTTTCTCCATCCCCACCCTCCCCTCTCGGTGTTTCCGCTCTAACTGCAGTTTCTAGCATCTGCCTTAACCGGCGCGGTCCATGCCGTCCCTGCTGGGGAGTAGAATCCAGCCCCTCACTGGAAGACCCTGAAATAAGGCCTTTATCAGCCAACCCCACACAGTATCAGGGGGCCCCCCGCTCCTCCAGCAGCCTCTGATGTGAAGGAGAGATGGCCAGAGCTCTGTGGTCCTCTGGTCGAGCACCAGAACAGGATTCAGCCCATTGTACCATTCAAATTAAGCAGGCATCAAAAGGGAAGAGGAAGCTGTTGTTGATGTATTGTCTCGTGTTATTTTAACCGGCTTAACTCAAGCCTCTTCATGGTGGAGTGTTGTGGTGCTGGATGCCGATGATGATAAGTGGTGGATTCTCTGTTAAGACTGCTAAGCTGCTGTGCTGGCTGAACGGGGGGCTCTGGCTCCATTGGCTGCCGTGGCTGATTTTGGCTGTGGTTGAACCATTTCAATAGGTTACCACGGATTTATCCACTCAAAACCGCTGACTTGGCCGTCCATGTACAGCCTCTTCATGTCACCAGTGGGACCCCTGTTTATTTCATAATGCTGACATTTTTTTTGAGGAGATTTGATGAAAAATTAAAGTTCAACGCAACAGCACACAAAGAGAAACTTTTTAGACAGTCGGACAGTTTTAAAACTGCAGACTCGAAAATCAGCATCTTCATGTTCCGCGAACTTTCTTTTAGGCATTGAATTAAAAACAATTTCAGTTTTAAAGCGTCTGTGTTATTTGCAGCGTTGGAAAACAGTTTGCTGAGCCTTGAAATTCAAAACAAACATAGGCCCCTTTTTAATAATGACACCAATAACATGTAAATAGGTGCAATAAACATACATGTGAGAGGAAATATGTTTTCCATAGACTTAAATTGCAGCATTTTATTTACCGGCCTGGTAAATAATCACATTGTAAAAGACAGTTCAGTCAGCTCTGAGTACTTGTGAATAGCTCTCTCCATTCTGCGCTGAAAGCTGTCTATTTAATTTCTCTCGTCTGTCCTCAGAGCAGTAGCTATTAAGTGCCTTCATATGTCAAGCCAGTGACACCTCCTCCATTCTCTTCAGCTTGTTTAAGCGTGCCCCTGTATTGTTGCCCGCCGTGCTTGACGTGTTAATAGCTTAATAACGTAATCTGGCAAATAATGACACCTCATCACAAAGACCGAGGCCAAATGTTTACAAGGGAAGCTGTAATGTATGATGACAGTAATCTGAATAAAAATGAATTTACGGGCATCGTCTCATTTGCAGTAAATTTTCACTTCTTCCATGCACAACTGATGCTCCGTGGACACCTTCCTTTGCTCTCTAGCTGTCTCATTACCCTGCCTTTCAAGTGGTGGGAGAAAGGGAGAGACGAGACGGAGAAGGGGTGAGACCACGCGAGGGAGAGAAAGAGAGGGGAGAGAAGGAGGTAACGGAAGGGAGACAGAGAGGGCAAGGAGGAGATAGGCACTGATAGAGCTTGTTATTTTCAAAGCCCTTTTCCTCTCTATTGTTTGCTGTGGAACAGGAATAAGGAAAAAAGAAGAAGTTCACACCGATTTCAAAAAGTCTCACTTCCTTTTTGACAGATGTGGTGTCAGCTTTGCTGTTTAATTAAAAGGAAATGGAGGTGATGATTGCAACACAGACGTGATCTGATATGATAATGTATTTACAATCATCAAGATGATCGTCATTAAGGATGTGTCAAGGACGAATTCATTGTGGGATTTGGGGTCCTGAGCTGTCAAGTGTATTTTTCTGAGGCAGTCGTGAGACTGTCAGGAGGATGCTGTGACTATGACAGTCACAATTAATAATTTGCTAAAAGAATGTGATTGAGTTTTATACACAGTTTTGTCATGGCGATTTCCAAAGCCCAGAGTATTCATACCAGCAGCGTGAGCAAGAGAGAGAGAACGAAAGAGAGAGAGAAAAAAAAGGCCCAGGCAAGACTGAAGCAAGAGACAAAAATACCCTTGATACATAAGCTGTATGGGATTCTATTATTAAATGACTTTGAGTTATTTTATGCATGCTAGCTTGAATTTTTCATAAGAGGTGCATATGGAAGGTTCATCAAAACAAATTGTTCGATTTTGACAATTACTACAACAATCACACCCTTCTTTCGCTGCACCTGTTTGAAAATGAATAATTTGAAGTCATTTTAATTGCTTATGTGACAGCTAATCATCAAGGCATTAATTTATTTATCGAGCTTCATTTGAACTTCCTCCTTAGTGATAACATATCCAGCCTTACTCTCTAGAGTAACAAGATACTGATTAAACTGTAGCAACCTCCTTCAGTATTATGCAGATGCCAGGGAGTGAGCCCTGGAGTGGCTGCAATAATAAGATGCATGATCCGCACTAAGTCGAGATGAACCGAGCGTTGGTCGTAGGACTGAAATGCGGAAAAAAAATAACTTGTTGAGCTGATCATGATGTATGAAGCTAAAATGAGTGCTGTCGTGAGGCTGCTGTCTGGTGTGTGTTCAGTATAAAGATTTCAAATGTGCTTTTAATGGCGTGGCTGTTTTCATTAGGTGACCCAAAATGCAGCATTTCTGAACACTGGAGTAAATCAAGAGGCAGACTTGACAGTGTTGAGTTATGTGACGAAACACAGAAAGTGAGGAACATCTGCCCCAAACTCTCAGAGAAGCGGAGCATTAGCCTGAATGTTTCTAGCTGCTGGTGGCTCATCTGCAGTTGGTGGTGTGCCGGGATTGGTGCGATGGCTATGGGGAAATCAGCCACTGTTCTCTCTCTCTGGGTCCCAAGCATGGCCATTAACTGACTGCCAGCAGCTCTGGGAAGAGGAACAACAGATGCCAGCAACTGAAAAGCCTCCAGCTCTTCAGCTAAACCAATCCCAACTGAGTCGGGACGGGCCTCTGTAGATTTTTGGACATACAGCGAACAAATGTGGACATGAAAGGGGGAAGAGGAGGGCTGTTCTGGAGGTAAAGATTTGTTAACCCTCTTGAACTTGACAAGAGACGGGACCGAGGCACAGATTAGCCCTCTCAAAGCTGGCTTTTGCAAAAGGTTGCTGTGTGAATATCTGAATGACGGTGTGAAGTGGTGTGTGAGTGTGCGCATATGTTTGTGTGTTTGTATGCGCTTGTGCTTTGGTGTTCAAACAAGTTTGCCTCTGTTTGCACATTCTATATGCCGACACGTACAGTCGTCATGACAGCCGCACATTAAATGGCACGTAATTACAGCGACGAAACCATTTAATTATGTTGTAATTACATTTTACTTCTCTGCCATTACCATATCAGTTCGACAGCAAAAGATTTCTTTTCATCCGATGTCAGTGGATATCACTGTGAGCAGCTGGCACAGCGCTGCAAAGCTACGCCACAGCTAAACTTTCGCTTCTTCCCAAAAAGAGGGAAAAAGCGTCAGCCCTGAAAAAGTCCTCACATGTTTAAATGATTCCAATGCTCGTCTGCTGACTGGAAATAATGAGGCTAAACTATTAAGGTGTTAATGCTACCTCCGGGTGCAGAGGTCATGTGCACGAACGTTACATTATGCTTAAGCAAAGACACATGAGAGAAGTCAAATGATTTTGACCACATCAAGCCGCGCAGCAACAAGGAAGCAGGGCATTGATGGGACCGTGAAGTAGGAAGTGGAGGTGGAGAGCGGGGTGGGGGAGCAAGAAAGCACAAAGCCTGGGTAAACACAGCTAGGTCTGCATCTGGAACCAACTAAAAAGATGCTTAATAATGCAGAGCCGTGCAGGCGGGCCCTGTGCAGCTGTTGTGTGCGCAGGACCATGAAAGACTCTCCATCTGACAGCTGGCTCCATCTAGCTGGCTCCATCACCCTCTCCCTCTCTTTCTCCCTCTCGCTCTTGCTTCGCTCTCTCCTCTGTGGTCCAGAGTGGCAAGGAGACAGCAGATTAGGGATTAGCCAATCCCTGCCATCCTCATCTGTCCCATCTGCCTGCCAGCCAGCCAGGCTTCTGATTCCAGGGAGAGATGGGACATTACCGGGAGAGAGGGGGAGAAGGGGACGTGAGACAACAGAGGACACAAAGCTGGACTGACTGGGGGAAGCCGGGAGGACCGGGACGGGCCGAGCGACAGAGGGAGTCGGGCCGAGGGGAAGGAAGGGTGGACGTCAGAAGCGTGAAGGCAAAGACAGGACGGCAGGACTTGAGTGGGGAAGACAGAAACACACTGTACAGTTTGGGGATTAAAAGATAAGAGACCTCACCCTTTCGATGAACTTCAGGCTACTTTAACAATTTCAGTCAACGCCACGATACATGCCATGATTCTGTAATCTCATGAAACATTCAGAGAACCTGCCACTCTGAATATTCAACAGCTTTTCAACGTACCACTGTATCTTAATGCGCGACTTTCTCGCTACAGGCAGCACATGAACGTACATTATTTTCTGTGCAGAAATTTCACCTGAACAAAGCTGGCACCCCTTTATAGTTGCTAAAAATACACCCTTGTATTTTGTCTCGGTATCAAAGAGACCACTTGTCTTTTTAATAATCTGCCAGCTCACATTTGGCAGAGACCAGAAAGCGCACTCAGAGAAATAATTGCTGTTATCTGTTAGAGTCAATAAAACCTCTACAATTGCACTATTTGAGATAAGAGTGTGCTCCTTGCCACGTGTTCCCCTAAACGAAGTCCCGCTAAATGATTTAGATGTACACTCGCTAAGTATCTGCTTATACATTATGAGTGTAATAAGCTCGAGGCAATTGGAGGCTATTGGAAGCATCAGTCATTGAACTAAATAACAAGGAAACAAACTCTGCACACATGCAAATCTGGTTTGGAGCCAAAATAATTCAGATATCAACAATCTGGTGGCTTTTCATTTCCTGAACATTTTGCAGTCTGTCGCGTATCCATTTTTTTTTCCAACAAGATCAGCACTCTAAATGTATTCACTGTATATTTTCAAGTGTTAAGTGAACAATATCAGGTCGTAGCAGCATTATAGCTTTTGTTTCATGTTATGATAACGATTCAAACTTAAGGGACCAAGTTCTGCTCAGCAACAGGGGAATTAAAAAAAAAAAAGTTAGCTCCTTTTCCTCTAGAAAGGCACCTGGTAGCTTAACAGGCCCTCAGCTCCAGTACCTGGTTCCCTCTGTGCACACCTTTAAATCACACCCAGGATAGTTGCCTTGTCAAAGCTCTCTCAGTGAGCCAGGCATCTGAGAAACATTAAAACACTTCCTCATGCAAGCCAGAGCCTCCCACAGGGCAGCGAACGGGAGCAGAGCCTTTCTCTCAGGCCCAGTATCCGGGGAGGATACTGCTCAGTACCGCTTGGAAAGTCCCAGCTCGGACAGCGGTGGTTAATATTTTAATAGCCTACGGCTGAGGCAGTTATCATCCAAGAGTATTCTTGTTGGTGGATTTAAAAAACCCACTCACTCACTCCCTCTCTCTCTCTCTTTCTCACAGTTAAAAACCCGATTTGAGTTTTTAATTATTCTTTTTTGAATTCCCCAACCAGCTCTCCTCTGTTCTTTTTCATTTGTGCTGTGCAGTTTTTCCAAGACTCGTATCCAGGGAATCCCTGACAGTGTCCTACTTAACTTTTCACTTTCTTTCCTGTGATTTGTTCTTTTTTTTTTCCGGGTTGAGGGACTATTACTGATCAATCCGCAGCTTCTCTCCAAACACCTGCGTTTATATTGATCAGTCATCCGCTTTCCCTCCTTTTGAACTGAAGGGAAGACTTGTCAGCATTACAGGTAAAAGTGATCAAATCCCCTTATGAAGCCACTGCTCTGTACTCTGAAATCCTTTACTTGGGAACAATGTTTGCCCGCAAGTGCTACACTGTGGAGTTAAGTGGGCAGCAAAACAATTCCCACCATTGAACTTTGCAGTGGTGGAAATTTTGCAACAACTTCTGTTGTTTCCACACAATCCACATTTAAAGCTCCTGCAGTGGACCACAGTGCAATTTCAGACAACTTAGAAACAGATGAGGAGAATCAAGGTAAATGAGAGTGGAGTGAAATAGAAGACGTGTGCTTGTTTCCTGTGTTAGTGCTTACATTGGCATGTGTTCATGTGTGTATTTGCATATGTATGCATGTGAACATGTGTGTCCATGCAAATGCGGGTCTACAGGTCTTTTTTTTCTATGTGTGTGTGTGTGTGTGTGTGTGTGTGTGTGCGTGTGTGTGTGGCTGCTCTGAGCCAGCCGTCAGCACAGCCTGCAGGGAAGGGGCCGGGGTTACGGCATCAGCTGCAAGCAGGAATGAGAATGGCTGAGAGTCAGACAGACACTGCCGTGGGTTATTATGTTTGAGTCAGACCAAACACTCCTGGGAGCACCGAAAATATTGCTGTTACAGTTGTAACATTATCACAACAGAATAAATAAGAGCGGACCCGGGACACCAAAGGAAAGATTTAAAAACGAATATATGCATGGGCCAAAGCAGAATTGGAATAATTAATTAAATAAATCTCATCACGGCGCTCCTCTGCACGCTTAATTGAAGTGCGCTAAACGCGGCGAGTGCTTTCAAAATTGAGAGGATGGGTCAATCCGAACCTCTGCACCTCCATAATGAAAGAGAAAAAGGAAGATAATAGCACACATAACCTCAAGCAATTAAAGGGCTCTAGAATGTGGTGAACAAGCTTCGCCCTCTTGGACACTGTTGACCCACAGTGCCCAACATGGCCCCCTGGGAAATAAGCACTTATTAAAAATGGAGGAACAGCCACAATCCCACCGAGGCTGTAATATGCTATAGAGTAATTTAATTCTACTTACATGTATCACTTCAGCTTCCGTGCCGAGTATGAAGCAATTCAGCATTTCATTTGACAAAATATGACCTGTCAAGAGACTGAATAATAACACAGCTAGATCAGATGTGCGGACATGCAATACAGTGCCGTGCATGGCTCCAGAAAAAAGGTCCTGCCATTCATGAAGACAGTATCTCAACTTAATTGTCATTTCCGCTGCTATCTTGAAACATGCTGCATCTTACAATAAAAAGCAATACATATATATATATAAAAAAAGCCTCATCTACTTAAGGGATTATTTTGAAAGTCTCTCTTTACCCTCCAACAGACTGATGAAACACACTTCCATGCTTGATTTGATCATCCTTCATGAAGGAGAGGAAAAAAGTATACAGCGGAATCACAAGTCCTGGCATGGGTTTGGGAATATTGGTTGTACCCTTCTCAAGAGTCAGGAAAATCCCTTGGTATGGTTGCTCTGTCTTTGTGCCGTGTAGCTTCATCGCAAATAAACATACTGTCTGTTATTGTTTTCCCACAAGAACCTCAGAGTTAAAAAAGTATATTTTTTTTCTTTTTGCTCTTCAAAATGAAATACAGGTCAGTGTCCTACATAAGTTTGCTGCAGTTTCGAAAACATTTCTGCAGCACATTTAAAGTGCGAGTTAGTGTTTTTGCTAAATTTTGAAATTCACCCTAAACCCTTTCCAGTGTTTTCTTTACACAAATCTCCCCGCCTGACGTGAATTATGACCACGGTTACAGATATATGTTTAAGTGCGCAAGGTGGGAGAAAAAAAGAGATCTCAATGCGACCATGAATAAAACAATCGCTGTAGGGGAACAATTTGGGACGTCTGATTTTCTCTGTGGGTGTTGAGATGAATAAAAAAGGCCCTTCTTGAGCATGCATGTGTGGTTGTCTTTGGGAGAGCGGCCATGCCTTGTGGACAGATAAAGGAGTGATAGGACACCGGGGGATAGGGCAAGGACACGTGGCGGCCCGCCCCTGGTCATTGGTGACAAGAGCAGGGGGACGTTAAACACACACACTGGGCTGACTCCACACTTTGATTTAGCGCTTTTGCCTAATGTTACAAAGGGGGGTTACAGAGGCCCACTGGAGATGGGATCAGCAGATCTCACCGACTGTCGTCATAAAGAAGCCTGCGGAGGGCTCAAACCTCGACTCACATCTGATGCACGAGCCAAAGCTAGCGTGCGTGTGTGTGAGTGAGATAGAGAGACAGAGAGAGAGAGAGAGAGAGAGAGAGAGAGAGAGCGGGAAAGAGGGGTGGTCCATAGACCATAGAGAACAATACACAAAGGGCATTTAATGATTCCATATTGATGCTCTGTAAATGGCTTAATTTGTCTGAAGACACACAGCAAAGGCAGTGCTGTGCTGAAAACTGTATTGACTCAAAACACATGATTTAATACATATTAATATTAGATGAATAACTCATTAATGGATGCATCAGACAAATCATAATACTGTGTCATAAATAGATTAAGGGCTTTTAAGAATTTATGGGATATCGGATTATTTTCCCAGAACAGTACTGCGTTGCAGATCCAACTTCCCTCCATAAAAGTCTTACACTGTACTGTAGATGCAGGTAAATAATCTCTCCTCCTTTTTTTTTTTTTTTTTTTTTTTCCAGCTAGTTACTCTCACTGTGGGCTGGGAGCTGATCTCTGCTCCAGACACTTTCAAGTCTACTTAATGTAGCCTACACGGGCTTCACAGGCTGTTTCATGCTCTTATGGAAAACAGGCCTTTGAAATCCCTCAGCAGCCCAATCTTAATCTCATTTGTGAATATGAGCCGAGCCACGACAGGACCAGGAACATCCTCGTCTTCCTAAAGCACCGTTTCATTTGTCAGGAGATTTGGGGCGGTTGACACTAGAGGAGTGATTTAATTGATTTTAATCACACACCTGAGATAGGGAGAGCGAGGGGGCTGCCCTTAACGATTATTCAGAAGGCCCAGCCCATGCAGTATCTCTGTTCTCAGCCCTCTGTTTGTTTTGATACATCAGCATTTTGATGGATAGGACTTAGATTATGAACTTACAAAGCAGTCGGGAATTTTAAACGTGACCTTGGACCTAATATGCAAATAAGAGTAATAAAACCATTGTTCGTCAGGGAGAAGTGCATCAGAGTCCTGCGCACTTTGGTAAAAAAAAGCGTTTCCCAAGAAGCAGAATGCAATATGGATTTTCTATTTCCAAACGGTGCTGTCATCTTCCTGACAACGCTGACTTATTATCTGCAGTTGACTGTCTACTCAATGTTTAACGGACACACACTGTGAAAATGTTCCACAGGCAATGCTCAACTTTGTACCGCTTAAAGATGAATTTTTCCCTTTTGCCTCCTCAGGAAGTTGGAGCCTTCTCCCTTCCCTCGGCGTACCACAGTAATTTGTTATGAAAATCTAGACCAAAAGCAGAGGGGAAAAGCAGGACCACGTTGTTGCAAGCCATTAGTTGGGAAAACTGTTTGGTGAACATTATAATGCAAACCAACCCAGGAAAAAAAAAAGAGAGAGTGGAAGACAGCCTGGGGAGAGAGATTTAAATATGTAATAAACTAATATTTCATTTATTTCCCTCACATGGGAACCTGACCATTTAGCTGCAGCACACTCAGATCAGAACCCCGCTCCTTTAATGAGTGAAGCCAGCAATTATACACATCTTGGAAAATATTTGAAAGTAGATCTGAAGTAGCCATGCTAAATATTTCAATATACAAGTCACTGTTAGTATTTTATTTTGTTTATTCTTGTTATTTTGTGCGTGTCAATTATGATGATTTCTTTCTGCAGACTCTTAACGGTGATTTAACGTCACAATTGCGGCGAAATTAAAAAGTGAAATAAAAGTTATGAAGCCGTATTTTTGCTCTGTATTTTATGGTTACTTTTGCCCTCATTCCTTCATTCACAGCATTTCTCTGAGCTTTGGTTTTCCCTGCTACAGATGCACTGTGGAAGCCTGTGTTTTATTATCTGATTTTTTCCCTGTCTTTTCTGCTCCGTGTAGAATACAATGGCATTCATTCTTGATGAGGTTGCTGTCACTTTTAATTTCTGTTAGTTCGGGTAAAATGAATGACAGTCGGCCTTGTAATAAATATAACATGCGCTGCATTAATTTTTCAGAGAACAAGAATGGGAAGCTCCCGTTACTATATCCTTTTCAAATGTTTAGATTTATGGCTTTTTCAATGAGTGCATCTTTTTCAAACTTTGAGGCAGAAATATATTTCCATCTCATTAATGAGCAATTAAGGAAAAGGGGAGTATACAGTCAGAATCTCCATACTAAAGGACATGTCTTTGATGAGTCTTTGAATCATGGCTCTGTGTGTGTGTGTGTGCGTGTGTTTGTGTGTGTAGGCTGCACATGTAGGTGCATGTGCTCATTTTTGTGCATACGTGAAATATTTACTGTTTTTTAATATAAACGCATATTTTGCGTCATGAACGTGCTGTGCATACGAGCGATGTTTGTAAACACGAGTCCATCATGGCATGCAAGGCGTGTTTCTGTGTGTGTGTGTGTGTGTGTGTGTGTGTTCCCACCTCCCCAGATAGATTCTAATTACTGTTGACTCTTATCCCTGAGTTTGCACTGTTCCTGCTGTCTAGATATCATCATTGACAGGTCCGCTCAACTAACCCTCAGACAGTAGGGGAAAGCCTCAGCATCACCTCAGCTCGCAGCCACATCAGCGAAAAATTCAGCACATAATGGTGCTTCTCAGTCAACGTTTTCAACCCAAAGTGAGAATAATGATGGTTCTCTAATAAGCCCTTTATCAGCCATCTTTGTACTCTGTTAGGCAGGAAATCCACTCGAGCAGTTTTATCACCCTGAATTAGTTTGTGTTGAGTCCCTGCTTTATGGCAAAAATAGATTTGAAAAAAAATGAGAGAGAGATGAAAACGTTTGGATATGCTCAAAAGAAGTCCTCTCTCAAAGGCAGTACATCCTCAAAGAAGTTGGGGGAATCTGATATTCTTTTTAATGTCTGGAAAGCTGTTGAAGACATGAGCTACTGTATGTCCTTGTAGTGGCTCCGCCGTGATGATACATTACACAGGTCCAGGTTAGCCACTGGGTATCCCCAAATATCAAATAAAAGTGACATACTGGACTAAGCAAATGCTCATTGTCACTGTTTATGGGGCCAACAGATAAAACATGGAATTAACAGCTTGTTAGCAGCTAAGCCGCGGCATCACGTGGTGGGATTTGTCACAGGTATTTTATATTTTCATTTAAAATCGACAAGGTGGCCTTGACTCCTGCAGTGCTGCACACAGAGGTAATATAACCTGGCTGTACCTACAATATGCGGGCCATATTACAGATATACTGCTGTATGAATTCCATTTTCATACTGTAGCAACTCTGACTTGAGGCTATGCACTATGTATGAGTGGTAGTAATGGTGATACTTTAGTTATAAGTTGGCAATGACCACAATAATTTCAAGAATGTCTGTTTTGAAAGGGGAATCCGTTATAATGGCTGTAAAAAATACATTAAGCGTAATTTAGGGACAGGGGGAACTAATAAGGCGGATTAAATCAGTGGCAATCCCATTTCCATCCAGCCTCTTCTTGGAGCAAATGTCATTCATATTTTAACCCTTATTAGGAATGTCTGCTTCCGAGCCTCTGAATTACATTTTCAGGAGTTCCACTCATCTTGAAAGACAAAATCATTTGAATTCGAAAGATGGCAGACATTGACAGAGGACAGACAGAGTGAAAATATATATAAATGCAGAGATACTTTTTCTTCTGGGCTTTTTTTAATGAGCTAAAATCCCCACTTCTTGCCATTTCCCTGCCTTAATTGATGATTATGTTGTTACACAGTGGAAGCGCTTCCCTCTCTCCTCCCAGTCATTATGATATGGACAGGCAGCTCTTGAAGCTTCAAAGGCAGGATGGAGTGATTTAAGCTCAATTCAGCCATCCCCTGGCCCACAGGTAAAAAACCCTTGTAAACAGTGAATGCTAATTGCTAATTAGCCCTGTGGCTGAATCACACAATTTCTGTTTTAGCTGACCGCTGTTACGGTCCTGCTTAAGGGCATGTTGTATCTCTTTTGACGGCCCAATTAGAAATTCAGCTGCAGAACCATAAGGCAACCTCGTCATGAATATTTAAAAAGACTGCCACAGATGAGCACGAAGGGGGCACTGAACCGCATGTCATGGAGGGAATATTCCGCAAGTAACCACAATCAATAGTCTCTTGATGTTCTCTGTATTAACGTCATGATTGCTGTTTTTCTTGGGCCTGTAATAGAGGAGGGCTACAGGTCATGTGATGAGGGGGCTAAAGTAATAAGGGTCGGGTTCACACCGCTGAATGTCCAAATTAAATCTCCAGTGGACATGATCCTATCTGACTCAAAACATAGCAGGCGCGAAGGAATCAAACTCCAGCCTCGGTGGTTCAGCTCAATCTGAAGGGACTGGCAGGTCTGTGCCACTGCCAGGGAATAATTAGGCTACTGTCCTTCACAATATGTCAGGCTAACTGACTGAGGAAATGCTGCGTGCTCTCACTGCACTTTCACTCCGTCGCTGTATGGCGAGGTCTGAATATAGAGGCAGCCGGTGTGCTGACTCAGTATTGTATCAGGATATTGTGGAACATATACCGTGTCAAATGCAGACACGTCGCAAAGGGCAGTAAAGCCATACCATTATCATTGCTGCACAGGTTGAGCGCACCGCACTCCATATTGGCAGGCGCGATGCCAATCTGCTACCTCTGTGTGTTTTGTCACGTTCCGCTTTTCTCCGCTGAAATTTTCTCGTCTATATTTGTTTTCGCATACATCAGATGTTTTCCTTTCGACACAGAAGACGTGTATTAGAGGATAATGGGCTTCAATTTCCTGTTCCTACAATCATTACGATGCACGTGTCGGCTAGAGGTTGGGTGTTATGTGGTTAATTGGTATTTTAATGCATCTGTGACACCTAAAATTGAATTTTCAATAACACTGTAAAACAGCGTGCTACCTCGCATAATTATTTCTGTGAATATGAAAAGTGCCTGTTCAAACCTTACTCGCCTCACCTATTCTTCTGCACGCAGAGCTGTGAAATAGCTTCCAGAGCAAAACAGAGGAATTCTGGCAATGCATCAACAGGACTGTGTTGCCTGTCACTGAATTACAGAAGGTTCAAACACCTTTCTCAAGTAACCAAGGTAAACATGTTTTTTGAGCCTAGGGGCAATTGAATGAATTACCATTCCTCATCATTTCATTATACTTGTATACTGTATGTTAAACAGCTGTGCATACTGAAAAATAATGCAGGAAATGGGTTCCGTTCTGCCACAGATCCTCTGCTCTGGAGGGTGATATTTCCAGATTACCCTGATAAATTTATCCCGTCCACCTCATCACAGACGAGAGTATTTTCCTGCTTTGATTTTAACATGAGAGCGTTCGGATGAGTGGAAAACAACAAGTGTAAACCTCTCACCCTCCACTCACTTACCCCATATCACTCCAGGCAAATTGTTTTTACTCTGGACCCCACGACAGCAACTAAAGACCCACCTGCTCATCCAATAACAGCAAATCAAATCACATAGGCTTCCCTTTCTTGGTTTCAAAGGGACATTCTCTAAGTTGATTCTTTTCATTTAATTCCTGCAAAGGGATAGAGCCCCCCACCCCCCCCACGCTCGCCCTTTATCTGCTCGTGAGAGTGGGGGAAGAAACAGAGGATTATCGATTTGCACTCAAACAGTGGGCCAACCTAAAAAACCCCAATGAATTGTCACTCATTATTGAAATTATCAGGCACTAATTAAACTGGCAACCCTAAGCCCCCTGGGCTGTGCTCATCTCCAACTGAATTTCAGCTCCTCAGACAGTAATAGGGAGGCAGCATTAGCCGCTACTGGATGCTAATGAGACCTGGAAGCTGTCTCTCCCTCTTAGGGTTTCACAGAAGCAAGTGCTGAATGTGAACCACAACTACAGTGCAGCACTGTTTGTGAGCACTTGATTGGCAGAATGAGAGAGAGAGAGAGAGAGAGAGAGAGAGAGAGAGCTGGCGACTGCATGAAGCTGGATGGTCCTCTGAGTACAGCGTCAACAGTTACATTCAGCAATAATTTTAGTACATGGATTTGAAAGATTTGAGGCTTTTTGCACATAATACCTCCCCCTCAGTCGCTCCTCTGCATATTTCCACCTCGCTCTCTATCCCTCGTAGCTGCACTGAAGTTGTTGACTTGCTTCTCGCGCACTCTCCTCTTCTCCTCTATGCGAATCAACAGACATGGCACCAGTGAGAGTCTGACTGACTTTATCACATGGTACACAGCTTGTTAATAACTTCCTCTGACAATTCCTCCTCATCTTTGCTGATGACCAGAGGGACAGCCGTGATTGTCATGTTTGTAGGGGAAGAAAGACTCTAAACAATGATGTCACGTCAGCCTCTCTATTAAAAGACTTCATATTTTGAGCGGCATAATTAATACTCTTGGGCACGTCGCTTCCAAGTTGGCACTCCAGGCAAAGGGCTGCCACTCACCTGATAATTATTTTTGGAAATGGAGCCCAAATTACAGTGATTGACAAATGCAACAAAGCAGAGACAGCCTCAAGCATTCATGAAGAAAGAAATGAGAAAATAGTTAAGCGGTTAATGCACTTTCGCAGCGGATTTAAAGTTTAAACCGCTTGTCCTCTCATGTCTGAAATGTAACTTTGGCTAGGGTCAAACAATTTAGCCTGCATCCTCTGGAAGGAACATGCTAAAAGGAGTAATTAACACTGATCATTTCTGTGTTAAAAAACGTAAAAAGGTTTTTATTACTATTTTAATAGTAGCTCAGATATATTCAGGACAACATGCTGCAGTTTGCCATTGGTGTCAGAAAGCTCTTCACAAATCACAGTCAGCAATTCATATGAATCCAAGTGTGTCCTCACTTCACAGTTGTCTGAAAAAAAAAAAAGAAGAGGCAAACAGTTGTTAGCCTGTCGGGTTGCATCCATTAGATGGTGGATAGAGAAAAGCGGCATGCCTGCATGCTTTTTACACCTCTCGCCATGCGTAAATCAGCCACTCTGTCATTCTACTCGGAAGAGAGGGGGAGGAATTATGTCAAGTTATTTGTTTTGTACCAAAATGAAATATTTATCGGGAGTGAACACCTACCAGGAACAGACGATAGGCCAGGGTGCTTCATCTTCTCAGACTCATATTTGGCTTCCACCTCCGCAAAGGCCAAACCATGTCCTGAGGGTTTTCAGTGATTCAGGGAAGTCCGCTAGCTTTGAATCCACATTTCAAAGCCCGTGTTGAACTGGAGGACTATGCTGGAACTGGAGGGAGACATGTGTACACACACTCTAACCAATTATATGCTGATCTCCTCGATTTCCCCCCGTGTTTGATGGGCACAAGATACATAACTTCATGCTTTCTTATTTTTCCACGTTTCCGTATCGGCTCTGAAGAGTGATTCAACGTTTCTATAATGAAACGTACAGGAGAGCGCGGCTGATTTATGCCTTCGCGGTCGGGAAGTTTTCCACTTAAACGTTCGGCCGAGAGGGAGATGTTTAGTTACAGCGCAGTCATCAGGGGTTATTTTGTTTTCCTTCACAACACCCCGAACACACATCATTTGCCATAATTTAAGCTTGAAATACTGGTTTTAGGGAGGAAAACAGAAAGATTGATGGAAAGCAGCGAAGAAAAAAACATGAAGGTGGAAACCTTAAATCCTTTAAGTAAAATCAAATTTTAGGTCTAACAGAAACAAACTCTGACAGGAAAACCATGACACAGAGGTGTGGTTTTCAGGCCGAGCACTCAAAACAAATTCCTTCACATCGGATCTTGTTGGAGAAAATACTTTTCACAGTGAGCGGCAGCAGGGTGGTAGAAAGGGAAGTATTATTTGCCTTTACTCCAAGTGGACCACTTAAACAGTTGTATTATTGATAGTGGCAGTAATGTGGACCTCTGCTCTATGTCCTTCGGTACGTCATTAAACGTGTTTCAACAACAGCTTCCACTCTCCCTCTTCGCTGGGAAACCCATTACACACGCAGAATGCTAAATGCATTAACATAAAAAGGTCGGAAAGCAAAAAGAGAGAATCATTGTACCTTTGTCCAAACCCATTACAACACTGACCCCTCTGACTTCAAAGTAACAATGATTGAGTTGGTGTCATCACGGGCCCAGACTTCCCTGCCAGTAGGCCTACCTGGAAAACTCCTTTTCTGAGAGGGCTCTCGTTTGATCATGCATGCGGGCGACGCATGTCAAGCCGGGTTATTCCCACAGTTAATATTCTTTCATAACCTGCCATGCGAGCTGAACTTGATTATTTTGGCACCTGGGCAAACAGCTACAGCTTTCAGGTGGTGCATACAGTATCAGAGACCCTGGTCACAAGGGTGATCTATTCGCTGAAAAGGCAGGGTTCTGGCAAAAGACTCAGCACCTTGGAGTAATGAAGCCAGCCCTACTCTGTGAGCATGGGCAGAACAGGTTACATTAGAAATGCATGAAGGCCAATAGGTGGTTACCTTAGGTCTGCTCCAACCCATTTATATTCCATCAACTGATATCAAAGCAGGAAAATGTTTTTGGAGAGGAGGAAAAGCGGCGAGCGGAGAGGTATATTGAAATGTCTGTGGATCAACAAAACATGCAAAAATGGCTGTCAAATAGCACCGGGCATGTGAAAATGAGCTGTGGTGTCCAAGTTGATGGTTACCACAGAAGGCAAGAGGCGTTTCTTTGGAAGCCTCAACTATGGCTTGGATAAAGCCTGGCTTGGATAATGAATCTTGCCTTTAACAACACTTTAAAAAAGCACCATGATTTTTACTTTGCTGTCTCATTACCAGTGTCCACTTGGCAGGAGCGGGAGACTGCGCTGCCCAGAATTAAGGCCTGAACCTGGGCAACTTTCCTGCTGTCCACCCACCCTCTCCGCTTTTGCTTTCTCTCTCAGAGACTTGGTGCTTACTTAATCATGATTAATCGCTGCCTGGATAATCAGATACAACATCAAAAGGTTGGAGATGACAGTCCAAGGACGCTTGGGAGGAAACAAGGTATACTAGGCATTCATTAGCTTTGGCATGGCAGTCATACATTAGCCCATAACCCTTTATTGTCCTAATTAGGCTGGAGAGGGGCTGCTAGCATTAACACTACCAATATTATGCATATATTTATATATATATATACATACATAGCAATGTGGTTTACCTCAAGTTTTGGCCACACGGTGTAACACTCACATTTATGTCCTGCACTTTATTATCATTTTATTTTCTTTCCCTTTCTGCCCAGGTAGCAGTTTGTCCATACAGTGTATTATGTTAGCTCACATCCAGCCCCTAAGCCGGGCAGTGTTTTTGATTTACAATCACTTGCTCGGGACAAACATAAGACAGGCTTCCCCTTCCTCCATTATTTTACTCATCTCACTTCACACTGTGAGGTGCAACCCATACTGTATATTTCATTTCTTTTTTTTTTTCCCCCTCCCTCCCCTGTTTTAAGTCTCCCTGGATGGAGCCTGGCTTGCGGTGCACCATTTTCCCAGCTACAGTAGCAGTGGTGCTGGGCCCTGTTCAACCCCATTATTTCTGGGAGCCAAATTCCCATGGTCCCAGGAACAGGCGTGCCAGCTCTGCCTTCTTGGCTCTCTTCCCTGGTATTGTTTCCTTTGTTACATCCAGAGCTGCATTTCAGCCCGTTAATGTTTGCGCTGGGAGGTCCAAATTCCCAGTGTTCAGCTTTAGAAAAGGTAACTTGAAGTTCAGAATGCAACCACTTTTTTTTTCTTCCGCAAATTATGTTTTTTTCTCTTTTATTTCTTCCATTTTTGTTCTTTGTTGTGATATAGTATATACAGTGGTAACAACACCATAAACTTGTTCAAGATAAAATTCTTGCATGCAGAGCGATCATAAAATCCCTCCCTCTGCAAATGCTTCAGCCAGATGTCTTATCTTTATTTCGCTATTACTTTGGATCAATTAAAATGTTTTATTTTAGCCGTGCGTGGATTTCACCTCTCCAAAGTAAACATTGTTTTACAGTCTGTACGTTTATTAAACTTTTCACCTAATATGTGAAATCTCTCCACCCCTAATTCTTACAACATGACACTATCTCCAGATTATACGAGGACGATCACCAAATAGCGACACCCTTTTCTTAACGTTTTGGGTCTGACTTACTATTCAAGCATGATGGCATTTCCCCATCTGTAATCCACTTTATCACCCATCATTCCAGCCTTAGCGCCCTAACTCCTTTTCTCTGATGTCAACTCATGTAGCCATCATGGCTGCTCACACATGGGATTAAATGCAGGGTTTGTTGGCTCAGCGCAGCATGGAGGGAGCATTTCCGACTGATGTTGGCTGTTCCACTCCGAGCCACAGCACTTGTCTCCCAGAGCGCAGACACGACGGTGTCAGGTAATTCTCTGAGGAAGAGCCACACGCCCCTGCAGAGAGCAGTGGGGGAGCCTGTATCACATCTCAGGAGTTGTAATAGCAGCTTTGAAGACTCCAGTCCACTAATCCCACATCATGTGATCATGTGTCTAATAGACCGGTTCCTAATTCACAGCATTGTGGGGGATTTTTAGCTGTCACTTGCACCGGCAGAGGTTTACAGTGGGAGAGTGTTATGTTTTGTGAAAATAAATATAAGACACTCCTGCGCATGGCTACACACGGACACACACACACACACACACACCCTGCTCGCACACTCACACACAGACACAGACACATACATAAAGAATCATAAAAGCGGAGGCAGACATTTTGTTAAAATTTGAACAGCAAAGAGCAAAAGTAAGGACAGAACTGATCTAATGTCTCTAAAGTCATCAGACGCATGGTCCACAGTGAAATAAAATGATCAACAATGAATACTCTTTGTGCAGGACTAAAGCTCTCCCTTAATAAACAGTTAACAGAATTTATATTAGGTCGGCCTGTGATCAATAATACTATCTCTGGTGACTCTGCAGACAGTCTGATTATACTTCACAGAGGATATTCCTTGTAAGAAATTTGAATCAAATACCTTGAAGACTAGTTTCCTACAGTAGAAATTGTCTACTCCATAGTCATAAGCTGTCAAATCTTAGAAAAGAGAAAAATGCAACAAGACCCTCTGAGTATAGTGTGTGATCATTGCAGAAGCCCAGGTCTGTTGAGGTTTGTGTGACATTTTTAAGTCCTTTTTGAGTGATTATCTCTAAGGTACTATGCACATTAAATGGCTGAGTTAACCTTAACACATGTAAAACCATTACGCCTATTGACGACAGCAGTGTGTAATCCTGCTTTGCAGTTTGATATTGACACTCATGATCAAATGCTAAGCTCCGCTAGCAGATAGGTTGTCCCTCTCTGGGGGACTGAGAGACAGGCAAATGAAGCAGCACCAGATTGATGAGAAATGAGTGCTCTGTAAATTGTGTGTGTGTGTGTGTGTGTGTGTGTGCGTGTGTGTGTGGGTGGGTGGAGTGGATGTGCATGTGTGCATGTGTGTGTGTACTCTTCTCCTGTAAGGGATACTGCAAAGCCAATCAATTAATACTTAAAGTGGAACCAATTCTTGTTTCACTTGGGAACTTACTGAGGGCTTTGCCCCTTCATTTTAATACCGAGGTCTGCATTCCTAATTATGAACAGTGCAAATGGATGTTAAGCCATGCCAAATTAAATCTTAGTTCATTCGATATAAGCTCTTTAAAGATTGAAAGAAAATATTTGAATTTTTAAAAAGTTTCAATGTGCAGTGTCCCATTTTTAATGAGGACGTTGCGATGTGAGGGAGGAAAAAAGGGAAATGTCTTTGTGTGGATGAATAATCTAACCAATATGAAATATTAAGTCACTGTTTTACCCAGTGTTTCTCCTCAGGCTGCAGTGTTAGGCTGGATAATAGAAGATTTTCCTTTGGTGAGGTTCTGCTTTGAATAAAATACAGAGGTGCACGAAGTGGAAGCTCAACTGTCTAGAGGCAACCGGAGTTCTGAATTACATTGTAAATATATTCATTATTACTCAAAAAAAAAAAAGAGGCATTGTTGACAGACGTCAGTTTCATCATTAGAAGCGTTCCGAGTCACACAGTAAATAAGCAAACTCCTTTTATGTTCAGCAGGAAAATACACAAAACTTCAGGATTTCAATTTTTAACACTGTTTGCTGCCTGGATGATGTTATAATAACGCCGGCTTAATCTATATTGAATGTGCAAGCTTACAACAGTACTGGCTTTGCCGAGGAGCGGTGCATTAACGCTTACCTGTGGCTCTAAATATGCTCTCCAGCTCGGCTTGTAATGGAGGAAGCAGATGTTCGGCGTGGCAGCACCTACTTGCTGCCGTCTTAGCTCCGCTTTCTCACACCACATGAAGAGGCTGTAATGAAAATCTATAGAAAGTTTCACACTCGCGCTATTAAGGGAACATTTCTTCACAGTCGCTGCCTCCTGAAAACAGCATCAAAAGAACACAGTGTACCACGCTGTTTGCATTATAGATAACCACCAATTACATTGTCTTGTTCTTTTCTTTGCACTAATATCTTTCTGGTATTTGTCTGTCATTGACTGCCTTGCAGAGACAGATCTAGTTCTAAAATGGGATGCTCCGAGGCCCCGGTGTCGTAAGAGCTTTACACAGTGTCCATTGTGTAACAGCTGTAAAACACAGACCAAATTATTATTAACTCCGCATGCTGCTCTGCCTCTGCCTCTGATAAAGTGGAATCCCAGAACAACCTTTGGATTTTGGCCAATAACCTTGGAGGGAGATGGTGATTGAAAACAGTGGTATGAATCCAGGTCAGTCATTATGTCTACACTGCTGAGACAAAGATACAGGAGTAAGCTGAGGGTGTGGCGGTGCCGTTTTATGCATTAAAGGAAAACGAGGGAAAGTAAAGAATATAACCCCCTTTGTAAAACACTTAAGGCTGTGTAAAAAGAAACCAAAAATCGAGTTATCCATAAAATTTCAAAGAATGACTTTTTAGCCTGATGGATTTTTAAAAGGAAAACTCCCGCTAAGAATTTCCAACCTCCTCTAATTTCACAATCACTCGCTTTTTTGATTCTCACTTTACCTGTTGGGACAGACGGAAATGTCGAATTTGCTCTAGCATCTTTCAGCATGATATGACACCCAAAACCCAGGAGTGACGGTGTCTCTTTCCCTGCAGGAGAAACAAGGAAGATGATTTGTTGAGGGGCCCCGGGGAGCGACTGCGCCTTGAAAACAGGTGGCGCAACATCGCACTGCAGCGTGCCTTCAGGGAATATTTGTAGATATTCAGGAAATGCACAAAAACAAAACATTTCCCTTCCGACTGAAGCAAACGCCACCTACAGTACAACACACACTGAGGAGGTGATTAACTCTGCTCCTGACATGTTTCCCCTAATGTCATTTCCTCAGACTTTGAGAGCTTTTTTTTTTCAAAGTAAGTTTTTCATGATGATGAATGCTTTGTTATGACTTCTCCTCTCATATATTCAACACGAGCCACCGTGAGCGCGAGCAATGTGTCGCTCGTCTCGTCAAGTCTCACCAACTGAGTCACTCACAGCTGAGCGAGATAGGTCAGCGAGAACAATTTCTTCATTTTGACAAATCACTCCAAAATGTATTAGCAGAGAGGCCAACTGTCAATCCGGCTGCCCAAAGGTCCTTACAGGGCCTTTTGGTGGGTCTGAAAAATGATGTAATCAGCCCGTCCTTCCTTCTTACCAGGGCTCCATCCATCCTCTCTAAAGGCCCGGTCCCCTTGGCCTCGCTCTGGATCAAGTCCCCATAAGGCCCCCTGACCCCGTTAGAGGCGCATGATGGGCGGCCCTGTCACTTCAAATGGCTGCCCAGGTCCGGTCTGAGAGTAACCCCTCACTGTGAGTAAACCTCCGCGTTATTTCTGTTTTATAGGCTACGGGTGGATAACTGCGTGGAATGGATGTGGACAACTTAGTTATTGTCACTCAGGGCGAGGGAGTGAATGTCGTTACCGGGTTGCGAATGGGAGTCGATTGAAAGGTATGAAAAGTTATGTGGTGTAGTTTCACAGTGTGAAGAAAAGTAAGCCACATTTCTTAGCCTGTGTTCGCCACGACGGGGGAGTCTGGCAGCCCCCGAATTGTCTTAGACGAATGTTATACATTGCAACGAATGCGGAATTACATATTTGGCCACAGCTTACCAAAGACAATGTTCAAAGGAGTTATTTAAATTTCAAGGAAGATGAATGACTCATATATGATGTGTATTTTCACTTCTGGAGAGCTGCGCCTTTGATGGCGAGAGGGGAAGACGTGGGTTTGTTATTGAAGTAAAGAATAATAAGGCCACTTCATGTTGGCCGACTCTCCCTGTACAAAGACCTTGATATGAATCCAATGCACTATGTATGCCCCTTAGAACAAGCAGGGATACAGGAAAGCATGTGGCTTTTGATCCTGCTTTCCTTCTGTTGTCTTTCATCTGACCCATCCTCCAAAATTGTCACTAGAACTCATGCAGAAGACGGGGCAGAGATCTGCTAATCTAACCCTCAGGGGCCACGCTGCTTTTCTTGCTTCCGCTTCCACTTTTTTGAATGCTCCTGGACATTTTTAGTCATTAACTTGCCGAGGACAGCGCCTAAAGTCTTAAAAACCTTCCGGTCTGTACATTGTGCACCAAGTGGGTATGAAGTGAAGCACAAAACACAATTCAGTTTTGATTCTAACATTTTTTGTTACCTTTAAAAAAAAAAAACCCTCTTCCATGAGTAAACTGTGTTGAATCTTTGAAGAGGTGCCAGGTTAGCTCCAGTATCAGCTCTGTATCCTTCCCCTCAGAGGTAGAGAGAGAGAGAGAGCATGTTCTCCTAAGTCTCTGCATGGTGAACATGTCAGCGAATTACACACTGTGAACAACTGATTGAGGCTATGAAGAGGAGGGCATACCAAAAGATAATATGTTTGGTTTGGAGCCGATCCGCTGAACATACATTTTTCTCCCACATAAATTTCCCTGGTCCGCCTTCCACAGCAGAGCAACCCCCCCTCCAACACAGTAGCAGCCGCCTTTAATTCTCTGGATTCAGCATTTCGACTTTATAAATTTCATCCCTTTCACCTAAGGGTAGCATTTATAATCAGAAATGTGAGTTTATACGTACAGTAAATGATGCATTTGAAAGTTTTAGTGTTTCCATACCACAAGCCTGCGGTGGCTCTGCTAGTTAGGGAGTATCCACCTCCGGATAGTTATGGTCGGAGACATGGGATCAAATTCCAGGTGGCCGCGTGGACGAGCCTGCGAAACAAACCGTGACGATTGGAAAATTGAACAACAGTAAAATGAAATTGTTACTGTAAAACTGAATGCACGTGCTTAAAAGTTTGCCTCTGAAGTTAAAACCTTTGAGTTGCTGCATCCGTTTCTTCCCGGGTGTTTGCTTTGTCCGGCGTGGCAACAGCTGAGGGCTGAATTCCCAGTGATTCATCTCACACAAATATAAAGGAGCTTTTATTCTCAGATGCAACAACCTAGAAAGGCTATTATGCCAGTCTTCCACATCGATTTTAAGGCGACCTCGCCACTTCCTAGGTAACAACAAGGTATTCATATGATAATAATCATAATATGTCAAGTATCTCCAGCCATCAGAGATGCTAGTCTCAGTTTAATGACTCTGGGAAATTGAGGATTACCCAGGATATGAGAGCAAGCCTACAGTTTTCATATGGTGTGGGAGGTTGCAGGGCTCTGTATTAGTAATCACAGGGGAGAGCCGAGAGGTGGGAGAGAAAATCTGCTTCTTCTCTTCTCTCATTCATCATAGCAGTCCTCTGGTGAGGAAACATGGCAAATGGCCAAATGAATGCACTTCATAAAGCGCAAATGTCTCCTCTGATGTGCCTCTCACTGAGGATCTGGAGAGAGGGGGAAAGATTTCCACAGATATATTATTGTCAAACTCTGCTGCCCCCGCTTCCAAGTGTTATTATGATATTGTAGGAGATCTTACAATAAGATTTGGTGACTTCACTCAAGCAGTTACCATAACAATGTTACAATGATGGCAGCAGTTTTCAATAGCCGCCTAAACTGAACGAAGCATACTGTCAGGCTGGATGATAAGTTTTCCAAAAGAAGTGCTCTTTTTTAATGTTTTATGATGCTGTAATTTCACAGGGCAATCTTAAAATGGCAGGAAAAATCCTCCGTTGGTAGGCAAAAGTGACTGCAAGTAGAAGATGTGTAAGATAAGATACCGAGAGAGGAGCCAATTCACACCACACACAATAAGATGGTCAGCACCACAGGGAGGTGCTATGGATCTGTATCCCCTATTATGTGCAGCACATGTGCTTTAGTACATGAATAACACTTTCAACATCTGCAAGATCAGTTGTTACCCAACACATTTTGTTGTGCTTATTTAACAAAAAAGAAGAAGAAGAAGAGGCAGAAACAAATTAGAAAGAGAGTAAAAAGAAAAAGCTTCAAATCTTTATCGTAAAATTTCAGAAATGGGAATTTGGAGTGAGGTAAACGTAGAAGGAGTGGGTCTTAGCTTTTTGACAAAACACGTGGACTAATAATGAGTTAAACTGTAGTAAAAAAAATAGCAATAGTAATAGTAATAGTAGTAAATATTAATTCAAAACCCTACCAGAGTTTTTGTTGCATGTATTTTTATATAAATGTACAGTTTTTAAGATAGATAGATAGATAGATAGATAGATAGATAGATTTTATGTTACCTCAGAAACAAAATTCACTATTTGCTGTATTTTTTTTAAAGGTGGTGACACACTTCCATGAATTAAAGGAAATGTGAAAGTTTCATAAGAATGGTGAAAGGATAGTTAGAAAATGCAAATGATTTCATATAAGGTGTCCAAAGACAGGATACCAGTTTAAACAGAAAATTAATAATATAGAAAATGGGCACACTTATAAGAATCATACCTCTAAATGACAAAACAGTGATGTAGCGAACCTCAAAAATTAATCTAAATATTCAACTAAGTTACCTTGAAGATTCCTCATCTCTTACGCACATGTTTACCATCTCTGTGTGATGAGAGCAATTACGCCTTTTATGTATAGTCCCTCATTGTATCACTGTATTAATTACAGTATTGATTCAATTTAACACCTAATGCCCAAAAACATAAATCATACTTCTTCCACTTAATTGTGCGTTTGAACTAATTAAGTGCGGAGCTGAAGCTGCTGTCTTTGAAAAATAAATGTGTAGGATTGTTATTTATTATTTATTCCCTGGGCTGTCACGATGGAATTCTAGTGTGATTAAAACTGTTTGTACATGCTTAATTTCTATACTTTTTTTTCAATTATGAAGATATCACTTATTGTAGTATATTGTTTAGACTGTTTTCAGTCAGCCTTTGTTTAATTTTATATGAAGGGAACAAAGCCTCTCAGACTGATGATGAATCTGAATAATTCCTTTTCAAAAAATCAAATTAGATCTTCATTTTAAAGTCGCCCGTTCTTAACAATACTGTACAGTTGCCAATCGTGGCAAACGTACAGTATTGTACTGCAGGTTGCTTCACTCATCATGCCAACTTACAGTTACATTTGGACGTCTAAAGTGAGACTGTAAGGAAACGAGTGGCAAGAGAGGGCAAAGGAGGCGGGAGAGAGAGATCCAAGAAGGCTTGGCTTGTATAATTACACTCTCAAGATGGCATATTTACCGTCTCTGCCAGCGAGGTCATGCCTTCTGTCGTAGTAAACGTAGTGAAGTATGAAAGAGCCAATTACAGCACACTGGGTGACCTTTTAACAACTATTACCACATCCCATCAACACATTATCATGATGGAGATTGTGATTCCACGAGAATTACAACATTATCCTGTCACATCGCGCCCAAGACAGGCTTGCTGTGTGATGGCGGTGACAGCTTTGAAGAATCAGCACAATAACGGAAGACAAGTGAAATGATAAAAAAAAAGGGGGCGAGTGAGACGGAGGGAGATATGGAGGACGGATGAGAGGGGGGTTAGAACAATAGCCCCGTACAGTACATTAGCTGTGGATGTCAAGCACCCGAGTCGTTCCCAATGAAAAGCACAACAAATAAGACGTTGGCCTGTTTGTATTCATTATCAGTCAGCACATGCCCCGGCTCCTGCATTAAACATTAGACTGCCTCTGATGTCTGCTTAACAGTTTAATTCCCTCCCCGCCGCTCAGCCTGTCATAATAAACCCAGCGAAGCACACACAAAGTCAAATAAGAGTGTGAGGGGGCCGCCTTTGTGTGTACGTGTGTGTGTTTGTACGGCTGTCCTCGTGTTTGTTACCGCGGGTGTGTGTGTGTGTGTGTGTGTGTGTGTTGATGCGTGCGTGTGTGTGTAGTTGAGCAACATACAGATCATTCATAATAGCCAGTGCCCTCTATTGCCAGGCTTGCCTTTATTGTAGTTTATCTGATCACAGATTAAGTAGATTGAAGAGTGGCAGCCCCTTCTGCCCATGACTCTGTGTGTGTGTGTGTGTGTGTGTGTGTGTTTATATCTGTGTATACCTCAATGTTACAAGTGCATTTTTGAGTATACATGTATATTGTTGTTTTCTTATGTGTGTTTACTGTGTTCGCATTTCTGCCTCTGCCTCTGTGTGTTTTTCTTTTCTTTCTTTTCTTTTTTTTTTTCCTCCGTGCGCTCCCTATCTCCCCGCCACAGCCAGAGGTTGGCACGAACACCACATGGTCATAACAGTCTCCTTGAGAAGGGGACCAGCCTCTTAGGCTGGCAGCCTGGCAGCCTGGCACAAAGACGCCAATCTCTGTCAAAAAGGAGGAGACCAATGGGCACAGAAATCCCCATTCAAAAGAGATGATTGGATTAATTAGATAAATCCACTGTATCCAATGCAATTGTGTGTTGTCCAGAAATATGTTCATGTTATTGGTAAAGGTATGGCCTCTGACACGAGCGTTCACACAGTAACACTGGCATAAGGGTGACCATCTGCTCCCTAATCTGACAGCGCTGGAAATATGAAGTCCTTCACTTCCAATGAACATTTGTATTATTAGATTTATTCCACTTTGATAATTTAATCCACTTATGAATTTATTCAGTGTAGCTGGTTGTGCTAATCACTGGCTATGAAAACAGTGCAACAAAAGCTGTCTTCTAATATTAATAAATCACAAGCAGTGGTGCTCTGTAAATATGTTTCAGCAACATTATCAAAGAAGGGGAGGGTTTCTCTTATTTCCCTCTCTCAGGGAAAATATTGTAATTACCCCTTGGCGTTGTAAGAGAGCAAAACAGTTTCTCGTTTTACTTTTTCATGACATTTGAACAAAGATATAAAATTTGAAGAAAAAAAAATCATTGGCTGTCTATTATTCATATGCTAATATGTACTCCCTGAAAAGGGTGTGACATGAGTAATTCAACACATTATTGTTGTATTTGGGGTGCTTTTTTTTCCTGGTGGAAAGCCTTTATTTGTCTAGTAAACGAGAGAAGAGTAATACAATGCATGTATGTCTTTTAAAAGGCATGTTTAGCCAGCAGAATATTAACTAAGGTAAGCAGTGTTGTTTTAGCCCCTCAGTAACCACGCCAATTATCTGTAAACTTATTTTTTTCGACTTCCATGCATACTTAATGCATCCCCTGTTTCCCTCTCGCCATCTGCCCCCCCTTCCACCTCCCCCCCTCCCTCCCTCACCCGACCCCCCCCCCCCCCCCCCCCCTCTCCAACACTCTGGAATTTTTATGAGATAGGACAAAAATGGGCACTTCCCTTATTAACATCTCACAGTGGAAATCAAATATGCAAGGAAAGTAGTGTATCTACTAATTAGTGCTGAATTCATAATTACTGTGCTCATTGATGGAGATACATTTGAATACGTTCATTTCCTTAGGGAGAGAGGCAGGCTGTCCGGGATAGACTGGGAGAAAAAAAAAAATCCCCTTCAGCCCCCCCCTCCCTTTTCTTTTGGAAATTAGGGATCCGTGGCACATGGCGATACTACCAGACTAAGATCCGAAGTGCCCGCAATTTTCTTCAGATATAATTAATCAAGTGAAGCATGTAACCTAATGAATGTGTTTGATATCCGCTCCTATTCAAATATGGGCTTTATCGCGATGTGTGCCGGAATTGCTTAGAGCTATGCATAGACAGTGACATTGCTTGGAAATGTTCTTCAACAGTTTCTCTTTGCGTGTAAACAATATCCATGCTTGTCAAGGCATGAAAAAAAAAAAACAGACAGAGAGACACATTTTAATTGCAGTAAATTAATAACAATTAAGCCGCAGGATGCTGGGTATCTTGACAGTGCTTTGTTGTTGCCCTGGAGATAATTTCACTGAGTGCCTTGCAAGTCTGACAAGCAGGTGAAAAGGTAGAAAAGAGAAAAAAAATTGACAATTTCACAGAGAGGAATATAACAAGGAGACGAGACCAGGCTGCCTCCTTTTCGCAGCAGATTAAAGAAATCCAGACTTAATTAACCAAAACATTGACTTTGGAAGCTGCTGACTTATTTTAAGCCTTTGACCATGAAAGTTGACGGATGAGTTCAACATTCAATTGAAGGGCTGTCCAACATGCACACCAAAAGATGAAAAATGTGAAAGGTAGCACCCTCGCAGAGCAGCGCAAGTAGACAGATAGACAAACGGACGTTGCAGGAGGAAGATCCATAAGTCCTTTCTGTGACCTCAGAGTGTCAGACCAGCGGAGTCACGTGACGGACAAAGGCTCTCTAATTAACAGAGAGGACTCTGGAAAGCCGCTCTGTAATGAGGCACCATGCTGGACGGGCCTCCAGTGAGGCACTCGGCCCATATGCAAGGCCAGCATTGCAGGAATTTACATACTGCGGGTCAATTGAACATATGCACACTCAAAACTGACTAATGACTTCCACTAGCGCTCTGATTCTATTTCACAGCCTGCTCTCAGGATGAGCACAGTATAGAACACTAATGAGGATAACATTGGGAGTCGTACCACTGCAAACGTTAATATATGTATCGAGACATGGGTGCAGTATTAAGCCTGGTTACTGGGGGAAATGGGTGCAACCACAACATTTCCAGCTTCAAGCTGCAAGGCTGAACCTCGCGTAAGAAGGAAGAGCAGCGTTATATAGTGTGGCTGATCAGCAGGGAGCAAAAGCCAATGTCCAGTAAAGTGCCCATCCTTGTCTTTTTGCCGCACATTTACTCTCAGACAGCTGATGCCCAGTACCTGTAAGGCCACCCATTCACTATTAAACTCTTCCCCCAGCACCCCACAGTTTGGACAGTTTGGGGGCTCGGCAGGGGTGTGTGTCCATCTGTGTGTGGCTGCATGCTCGTGTGCTTGACTGCCCGTGTGTGCATGCAAGCGTGCGGCCTGTATGCATGTGTATGTATGTGCATGAAAGAGGGGGTTTATGTTGGGGGGGGGGGGGGGGGGTGGCGAGGAGTTGGAGGGTGTTAAAAGAAGGAGTGCTGCTGGTGGTGGGGGGTGGCTCTTATTTGGCTGGGTGTAAAAAAATGCCCCCAGGTCTCCTGATGGAAGAGACAGGTATTAGCTCTGAGACCTCCATAGTCCCAGCTTGCCATTAGTTTCCTCTCCAGCTGCACCAGGATCCGGACTATGAATCTGCCATGGCTGGTCATTCATCAGTTTCACAGTCCGCACCAGCACACACACACATTCCAATAACAACACTGTGAAATAGTGAGTGAGTGAGAAAGAGACACAGAGAGAGGGGATGGAGTGAGAGAGAGTAAAAGTGTGAGAAAAATATCTTGTCATACAGAGACTTTTACTTCAGCAAGTGTGTATGGCCACTACATACTGTACCTTTGCCTCAAATGGGGGGTACATTACCAGTCCATAGAGAGTCTGTGTGTGTGTGTGTGTGTGCATGACCAAAAAAAGCCCAGTGCTCGAGTGTTTGTCTCTGCCTGATTGTGTACATGTGTGGGTGCAGTCTTCCACAAAAAGGTGATGAGACATGATATAAATTAACTCCGGGTCCTGCGCGCTGCCGTCTCGCACAGTTGAGCACTAGTCCTGGTCCCACAGAGCGATGTGGAACTTCCTGTCAAACAGGAAGCATTTAAATGTTGGCTGGAGAGTTATGGAATTGCCTGTGGAAACATATTTGGGAAGGTCAAACGCAGAGGTCAGCACTCCAAGACTTTCCATGTCAAGGTCCTCCCCAGTCAGACCCTTCAGGTTTTTCTAGTTCTGCTGCCTTGTTTTAATTCTAATGTCCTGTGATTGGAGATCTAGCCCTGCGAGCAATATCGGTTACATCACTGCTGGCTGCGCCTCTCTCACCTCCCGTTTTGAAATTCAAATAAGTTCTTGTTGACATACTGCAGCATTTCCTTTTCTATCAAAACAGCAAAAGTGCGGTTAAACAAAACAAATCAATGAAAGTCCTCCGTTTCATCCAGACGACCTGCCGTACCAAAATAACGTTTTTGTTTTGTTTTTTTTCTTTTTCGCTGCCCTGAGTGAGTGAAGGCCACAAGCTCTGTCATGTAGTGTATATGCTAACTCAAAAGGAAGGACAGGTCCTAGCGATTCGGTCGCTTGGGTTGATGTGACCAGGACATGGCCATGGCAGCAGTGAAAGCCCGGTTGAGCCATAGTGACACGTCGTCTCCATCCATCTTCAGTCTGAAACATTTTACGCTAACTGACAGAGCGTGGCGCTTGCTTACCCACCTCCCAGAGGAAATAGTCCAGACTGGTGTCTTCTTGACATGCACTAAAGAGTGAGCAGTCCAGAGGTCCAGAGGGGCATTGTGTATTCAGTCCAAGACGAAAGGTTAGATCCTCTGAAAAGAAAGAGTACTTCAGTATATATTGTTGAAAGTGACAATGACTTTTTTTGGTGTGTTATTCAAGCAAATAAACAATTCAGTCAGCCCTTTCAGTTTTTTTTTTCGTCCTTGTTGTTGTTATTGTGCAGAGGTGCTGCACGCAGGCATACTGTAGGTGTGTATGTTCATGTGAGAGTGTTGTCTTGTTTTGATCATGCCTTCATATGAAAGGCAGATTAAGTTTACTGAAAAAAAATATATCCCAAAATTAAAACACAAATCCTGAAATAAATGTGTGAAAAACAGAATTTAGCATAAGTTTAAAAGAGGAAAAATCCAAACTTTCTACTTGATTTGTCTTTTTTTTGTGCAAATCAAACAAATTGCTACAATAGAAAATAAGTAAAATATTCCAACACAGATGTAACCCGCTCACTGACATGCTGAATTTTGTCTACACTTCTGTTCATATCCTGTATCTCGGTCAGGTACCTAAAGAAGGGGGGAGGTAGAAAAGGAGAATTGAGCAGTGGCTGTAGTAATAAATCACAGGATCGCTGGTGACATTCATACAATACGGATACAGTGTTAACTCAATGAGTCGGACAGCCCTAGCCTGTTCCTCCATCCTGACCTTGCCTCCCTGTCGTAATCAATCATGTTGGCACGGCACACACGCTCCTTATTTATTATTACTCTGGACCCGCATGTACAGTAAACAATGAGTAGAATACATTGGAAAGACTGAGAGAGTGGGGTGCTATTATAAGAGAGAAGGTAAAGGTCCGGTGGAATAACCGGGGGGCATATGTGTCCAGCTGGCTGGTTAAAACACTACTGAACAGGAGCAACCACCGTGGCCAATGGGCGGCTATAGCGTGCAGAAATGACCAATACTAAGTGCTCATTGCACCAAAAAGGTCACGATATTGTCACTAGTTTAATATACGAGGGCTGCTGTTGAGAAACATCATAGTGTCATATTCATGCGCTGCCCTTTGTAGACAGAACGGCTACATACTTGGACTCTATTTTAAAGGAAGGTGTTGTTAAAGCTGTTTTCATGTCTCTACTTACTTCAAGATCACATTAAGAAGCCGTCAGACAGATGTCATTTAATTCCACGCCTTTTGGCTGTTTCCCTTTTAGAAATATTGTAATTACACTTCTGTTATTCTCAGGTAGCAGGTGTATATCCTGAGTGACAAACCGTTTTCTTTGTAAAACTAATAGCTTACAAAGTCAGTGTAAATTAACAATGACCCAATGTGAGGCCTTCATAACACCACCATAACAATCCATGAAAGCCGGCCAAGCCAGACGTCATATAGTCCCATATGCAGCCTATGCAGGGGGCCTGTCTTGGCAACAAAACAGGGCCCCCATGTACAGCAGAGGGCCCCTGAACTCTTCATGAAGGATGGCTGGCTACGAGGAGGGCCGAGGGGGAGTCAGTTTAAAACACATACCATATGCAGTTAGGAAGAGCCTCATTTATCAGCCCCTGAAATTCCTGGGTTTTTACACCTCAGACCCCCCAGCACTTTCTCTCCTCCCCCAGGGGTTAGCCACCTCCTAACTGTACACCACACATGACAGGTCGCTGAGACCTGGCTTTACCTATAGACCGCAACCTGATTTGTCTCTGAAAATAACAAGGAATTGATTATGTAAGAAATCTAGTGACAGGCTGTGCGGCGGTAAGAATGTGATAAACACGCCACGAGATGAGCTGCACTGCTGTTACTGCGATTTCTCCCCTTTTTTGGGATTTTTCTCTCCTTATTTTGCTAGTTTTCTCGTAAAGCCCGTCAACCTCTCCTGTCTCTTTTGCCCTTCTCCTACCCTTCCTGTCCAAGCTCTTCTTCGCAGTTGGACATCATCTGGCCCGTGAATGGCACATTGTTATGCTTGTTCCTCAGTGGCCATCCGAGCAGATGCCATGAGCAGCCGCAACACCGGTCCCTGCACGAGCCTGGTAGCTCGCATTCAACACGAGGCCGTAAATTACATCCCGCGAACACACAAACACTCTGCGCTCAACTGAGTTTCAGCAGTTTAGAGCGCAGTTGAAGGAGCGTAGCGTATCCTGATCTTGTTTGAGTGAAGACCGGTCTCAGGCAGCGGGGGAAGTGGCCCCGCGGCGCACGACCGTGGCCTAGACGAAGAGATCACGCACGGACAGCTGGGCTTTGAACTTCTTACCCCTGTGTTCCTGGGGTCAACAGCTTGGTGGCCGCAAGGGTCAACCAGCAGTAAGAGGCTGTCTTCTAGTGAACTGCCGGACTTGTTTTGACTGGGTCCCTGTGGCACGATTACCCCACGGCGACTGGAGGTGATGCTCTTCGGAGGGATCAGGTGAAGCAAAGTTTAGAAATAACATTTGGATTGTTTGCATGCACGTTGCCGAGTGTGTGGGGACGGGAAATGCTACAAATACCTTCTTGAATTGAAAAATGTCTGTTCTATTTAAGACTTAAACAACTTAAAAAGACTTGCCAACAGTGTGAGCCTTTATCTGAGCAAAACTTCAAACAAAATCACGGAGTTAAGCTTGCTAGAAGTACAGTAAATAACACTATAGATCTAAGATGAGACACAATAAAGTATGATTTGTTATGATCTTGGGAAATACATGGCTCAAAATCCAATCAAACATATCACCAAAGTGTGTTTGAGGAAGAATCATCCTTGTTGCGACTCGCTACAGACAATATTTACACACTCAAATCCCACGTCTAGTCAACGGATGCATAGTGGCTCACTAAGATATATGGGTTACTTTATTCATAGCACTTCAATTACAAAATCATGTATTGGGGGAAGAATAAATTAATAATAAAAACCCCTATCTGAACTTCTAATATTTTGCTTGGCGAAGGGAAACGAATTACCCTTTTCAGAACTGAT
Source organism: Chelmon rostratus (assembly GCF_017976325.1). Lineage (NCBI taxonomy): Eukaryota > Metazoa > Chordata > Actinopteri > Chaetodontiformes > Chaetodontidae > Chelmon > Chelmon rostratus. Next base: position 16,546,335 of record NC_055668.1, on the reverse strand, counting down.
GATGTATTACTAGCGTTTGATCCTTGGAGGTTTCACCATGCTCACATTCATTACTTTCAAGTGCTGAGGTGTATCTGCAATTAGAAGCACCTTGCAGTGGATTTCTGACACTCCTGCAGACTTGAAACACCAGATCATAGAATCATCACAGCATTATACTGCAGGAGAGGGGACAGTGTCTCCTTCGAATGGAGGCAAAGACGGGGGGTGGGGTGGTGGTGTTGGTGGGGGTGCTTAATTTAACCATGTGCCCGTAAGTGAGGAGAGCCGGTAAGCAAATGAGGACCTTTCATTAAATCAAAGGTGATTTTTGTTCTGCTAATGGGTGCCCCAAAAATCTAGTACAGCAGCAGAACATGTGATCATTCTCTGTGGAGCCTGCTATACTGCTGCAGACCGGTCAGGGCTATTCTTATTACAGTATGCATAATGTAATGAGCGTGCTTGTTTAATTTAATCACACTGAGTGGACTGTGTTAGTATTTCTTTGAAACGACAAAGCCATACAAGCATGTGGTTTGATAAAAAAGAGAATAAATAATACAATCACTCAACCGGCTTGTACAGTTAATGCACTTGCTATTTCACAAATGACAGCCATTTACATGGTATAGTGAGTTCATAGTATAGAGCAGTCATATGGGCCACTGCAGTGTTTTTTTTTTTTTTTCCCCACCATAGAGCTCAATTTTACATTTCAATGCCCAACTCTCAAATGTCTTTAGAATTATTGTCCTCAAGAATTGCTATCATCCTCAAGTCCTCCACTGATTGGTCATGACAGGGCCAAAATGGCCACTGTGGTGAAACACCTCAGAGAAGCAAAGGAAGTTTAGCCAAAAAACACGCTGAGCCATTATGTTAAAGTAAACGACAGCACTTCCTAATGTCATTTGGCAGTGCTAGCACTCAGCAATTAGGGCCTCTCTTAATGCGACGCTGGGAGCATTTCTCCTCAAGGTTAGCGCCTCATTTCCCCACGATGGGTCTGCCGGGCCGCACCAGATGCATTGTGGGAGCTGGGGGGCGCGAGTTAGGACAGGTGTCCGCCACCTTGGATATCTCCCCTCGCAGCTGGCACCAGCTGGCACCCCCAGTGCCCCATCCGGACGGTCTGCTCTCCCTTCTCCGTGGAGGAGAAGGAGGAGGAGGAGTAAAGGGGGGCATGTCAAGGGCAGACCTGGTACAAGCTCACTCACAGGGCACCCATGCCATGACATGACCTGGCCCCTAGGGGACCTGCCAGCAGTGAGGGGTAGGAGTAATGTGGTGCAGCCGTGCCCGTTTGGAGACCTGCTCCAGCATCCCTAATGGACCGGCAATGATGAGGCCCAGCAGTGCCAGAGGGTCAGAGGCAGCTTCTGTGGAGGACGCTGCTCTTCCCACTAGAGAGCAGAGGATGTCATGTCTGAAGGTGGTCTCTCTGGATGCACAGCAGCCATTTTGCCAAGAGGTAAATGGGAGAAGCGTCTTTGAATTACTGACGTATCTACTGTAAATTTGCATGTGCACATACTGTATATCTCCATATTAGAAACAAACCCTGCACCGATCATATATTGTAAAATGTGCAATTTACAATTTTTTTATTTACGAACACACACTGTTGGCATATTTTGATTTGCATGACTAATGCCACAATTTATATCATTCAACATGACATGTTAGCTTTATGCTAGTTTAATACCACATGCATGTTTTTTTTCCTCTATATGACATTCATGCCATTTGCAGAACACAATATGGGAGACTGAATTACAGCATCAAATTAAATCACAAACGAGAATTTTGAGACAAAATAAAAACACTGTACCGTATGTTATACAGTTCTATACATGTGTCTCAGGTTATTTACATTGCATAGAATATTTCATATGGGTAATTTATTTTCTTTTGCCGAGCAAAATATTAGAGGTTCAGATATGTGACATGTATTTCATAATATATATGATTCTTATAGATTTATTTAGATCTAAATAATAAACCATATTTGCTCGTAGTGAAGGGCTGAATGGAGCAGGGTTAAAGCAAATTATCATGAAGGTAAACTGGCTGACTTGTCTCCGGTCAGGAGAAATCACTTCACATTATAAGCACATTATGTTCCAGGCAATACCACACAGTTGTTCTCTACTCATGATGTGAGTTAATTCACTTAATATGTCTTTAATGGGGAGAGGCTTTTCTTTGTGTGAAATGGTTTCCGCGCTGACCATTATCTGAAATCAAGCCTAATGATGGCTCCGGTTTATGATAATGACCATTATCACACGGACCACCATCATGTCTGCCAAATGATCAAATGATCTTGCATTTCTTACTTGCAGTCTGAATTCGTTAGTCATGTAAATTTAAGCCCTTGATGAAGCTCACCCCCCCGTCTCTCCTCACGCCCTCCTGTATAATATTAGACATCTGATGCATTTGCTGCTGTTGTTCCGACCTTATAGTGAACTGAGGATGCTTTTGAAGTTGTCAGCAGCATAAGATCCCATCTTTGCCCTCATCAGCCCTTAATGGCCTTTAATAATCAGAATGATAATAATAATAATATCAATAAAAATGATAATTATCAAAAATAATAAGCAGAAATCTCCTTAGTTAACATGAGCTTCAGTAGGTATCTGTGAGGCAATAATAACAATTTGTAATAACACACAGTGTCTGATGCCACATGAATCCTTTGAAGTGCAGACTGTTGATTACTGTAAATGAGAGCTGTTTCAGGGTGGATTGTGGGTAATTATATGCAGTGCACCCCAGGGAGCAGTGCTAGGACCCAGGGGACAGCGGTTCCACAGGAGAGTGAAGCACAGACAGAGCAACACATGCTGGGCCACCGATTCCCAGCATGAAAGAAGTCAACAGGCCTGTCTTTTATTTCTAATGTCTGTGATTTACATGAAAGAACCACTGTCACCCAACCGCAACAGTGTGTTGCATACCGCAGTTTGATTGACAGGATTTCATATTTCACATGTCCCTGCACCCCCCACTCCCTCCCTGAACAACTTGATGATGATTGCAGCATTATAGCACAGAACATATTGCCAGTTTAGCTACTGTGAAATGTAGCTCATCTGTATTTAGCAGGTGATATGGATGGCATTTTTTTTATCTGTTGCAGTATGTCAAATCTAAAATTCAGTATAGCTAATTAACTGCACGCCTATATTTAATTAATGATATTGAAAATATGAGAAAAAGGGACATCCTGTAGTTCAAACATTTATTCTATGCAAGGAGGAATAACAAACAAAACATTTTTTTCGGTAATGGTCACTTTAACTTCACCTTTTAGCAATGGTTTATAATGTAGTTGTAAGCACAAATAACAACATTTTTCATGTATTTATTAATATTCAGTTGTCAGCAATTATAACTTTCTCTGTGAATACACCATTTGAATGATTGCAAATGTTTTTCACTAATTAATTATCTGTTTGTGCACCAGCCTCCACTGACGGATGCCCACAGGAGGAGTTATCATTGTTGTTATATTCTGCGTATAAACATTTAATAAATCGGCTTTAATGTAGTTATAAGCGGATATAAGTGGAATAGTATGAAATATGCATTCACGGAGGAAGTTGTTGATTGATTTCACCTCTGTCATCGCATGTTACAAACTATTTATAAACGTTCATATACTACTTATCAGTGCTAAGTAGGGGGTGTTGAAGTCACCTATTTTTCTAAGTACATATTTTCTAATTGTCCTTATCTATCACATATACATTGAAAATTGAATTCAAATTAGGATGCAATGTGAGGCAAAGTTTCCAATCATGCTGGGAGCCCCGCAATCTCTTTCTCTTCACTTGAGCTCATTTCTCCACTAATGACTTTGCCCTCTGATGCAAGCCAAGGGATCATCAAAGGTCCTTGAAACAAAAAGGGAAATATAGCAATTACTGGGACTTTCATCGGCAAGAAAGAGATTAAAAACCCTGTGGTTGTATAAGCACCCGAGAAGCAAACCGAGATCTGTTTCACTATTAAATGTATATTCAAGCACTTCACTGCACACGTTATTCATCACCAGCGTGTTCTTCCTTTCACCACCTTCATTCACTTTTTTTTTCCCATGCATGATAATAGAATCAAATGTATTATGTATTACTAATCACATGATAAAAGCCTGTGGTGCTAGTAACGCATGTAGATTCCAAAGTGCTGTGCATGTACAAGAAAAGTCATTGCCTTTTTAACAGTGGCCTGAGGGAATGGAATTGTCCCTTAGCCTCCATAACCATTGACACAAAAGGTCCCCAAACAATTTCAAATTACTGCTTTATTTCTCTCTCTTATATAATCCACCCACATTATTAAATCTACCACCTTCTGGGACTTTACTGATACAATAATATTACAGTGCTAAGATGTTTACATTCGAGAGCGCCAGCTTTCCTTGTTATAAACATGTATGCCCTCAGGACTTGTACAATACGTATGCATACCACTTGGCCTAAATGAGGCACAGGTCATTTTGTTTTTAAGAGGGGTCAATAATACCTCAAGCAAGGGGCCAAGGCCAGCACCGGAACCTGACTGAGCAGAAAATGGCTCCTGATACTCACAGATGAGATCTATTATACATTAAACATGCTTGTAAATATTCACTAGTCAGACCATTCAAATGGAAAATATGGTTTAGGTCAAAGGTCTATGAAAATGTTGTCTCCTGAGGAAGTCCCCCTAGAATAGAGGCAATGATGATAACAGGGAGAAACACCCATAGGGGACTGGGGAGAACATTAAGAGTTGTTTTACATGTTTGACTGTGGGACAGCGATGATACCAGGGAGATAAATGATGGGCACTTATCAGACTGGACTGACCTAGAGTTATGTACCATGGCTAATGGAATGTAACGCTCCCATCAATTATACACAGCCAAGCTGAATTACAATGAATTAACGTCCAATAAAGTTTTCCAAATAATTCTGTTCAAGCATTTTATTAGCATAAAAGGTGCAAATAACCAGACCACACAAACATCGGGAATAATCCCAGAGCAGGTAGGCTTTTTGGCTACAGCAATACTTATTGAAATCCATGAATAGCAGAGCAGCAAAGGAACAGAATAATTCCTGCACGTCAGTTTTATTAGCGGTTTGTCTCACTGACAGGATCACATGGCTCGAAAATTATTTCATCATGTTCAAGTCCAACTGAGGGACTGCGGTGTTATCTTCTATTTTTGTCTCTCTCGGCCGTATATTTCATAGGCCAGGAACAATGTAGTCTGACAGACATATTCTTTATGAGGGGCTCGTGGCCTCTCTAATTTGACACAGTTGTCAGAGATAAAGCTCCTTAGAGAGTGTGGCCATGCTCTGGGTAAGAATGGGGATTAAATTAACACCCCCACCTTCACATCCTCTGACCCCAATACTGGAGAATAAAACATACATGGTGACTCACTTCAACACCCCACATCTCCCTTCCAACTTCATCTCTGAATGCATTTGATTTTATTGCTAAATAAAACAATAATGCCGCGCTCAGCTTCTTGTTGCTGATTTGAAGACGGTCCTGTAAACTGACCAGGACTGTGGGCTGAACGCAATTAAATAAAAATACAAAAACATTTTGGACAATTTCAGTAAAACCGAATTGTTTTGTGAGGAAACAGTGCTGTTTTTCAGCAAGCATCTTTACTGTAAATGTGGCCGGTGAGAGTGAAATGACACCCTGAACAGCTCACGCAGTGTAACAATACACTCCCTCTCCTTGGTAGTTTCCTATCAAATGACCCGAGCACGTAAAATCAAATCAACACTGGAATGGATCATATCAAATTCTAATGAAAACATAATGTGCTCTTAAAATGTGTGTTGGCCCGGCAGCCAGTCATCCAGAGAGTCTCCCCCAGATGACGTGATGAATAGGGAACACTGATGGAATATGCATCAAAGTCGAGCTCATGATTTATGTAATAGCAGTCACTTGGACACTGATTAGCTGCTCTGTCAAGCGTGTAATACGAGAGGCACAACCCCTGGTTTATCAGTCATTTATCTGAAGTGCGTCCTGATATTATCACTGGATCCTAATGTCATCATTATGCCGCACAGCATGTGCGGGCCAGTGTGTCATGGTGCCGGCGACACTGCCTGTCAGGAGTTCAAGCCTCTTCATTTGCAAAGTGCTCAGACATTCATAGCACTATGTCAACAGTAAAATAGAGAAGCCACATCATATCAGATATGGAGGGACAGAGGCACACAGGCCCACTAAATAAGTGGGCACTAGAGGGTAGAGAGAAATTTTGTCACGTCTTTGTGGTTGCGGCATTGCTGATATGATGATCAGGCTAATTCTTTTGAGAGGAGTGGAATAACAAAGTGTCAAAGTAAAAAGAACAAAATAACGGGTTGCCTCTTTCATGCCTGCTTCATGGTTTGATTTAGAGGAACAGACATAACATGTACTGTACACTGGGTATACACAATGAGAACACTCAGACCTCCTCGATGTGCAATGTGAGGCCCACAGAGCCATTTTTCCTGATTAAAATGCACACTCACACACACCACTGTGTGAGAGGATGGTGGTTGTTCAGTCTGTCAGGACTTTCCTGCTCTCCTAGAGAATATCTGATATCATAAATGACTTCAACTCCTCCCACGCCAACATGAGAGTGAGATTGCGAACACAGGAAAAGAGAGCAAGACACAGACAGGCAGTATATGACTGATCTATGACAATCATACATTACCGGATGGACAAAACTGCTAATAAACAATTTCTGACATTATGACAAAAAGGTTAGGGTTGTTATTCTCACAAACATCTGGCGCTGTACACTAAAAGGAAGCCGTGCAACATATAAGTCTATCAACACCTCACACAAACAAAAATAGTGGGGGAAACTGAACAGGAAAAAGAGCTCTTTGAGTCTCAAACAAAAGATATCAGCCCGGCTGCCAACACAGACAGGGCACCACACCTTGGCAATGATGCCGCTCACAATCAAAGGAACAGTCGTCATCAGTGCAGCCGTGTTTTTAAAGGATATCTTAAAAAGATTGAAAATATGTGTCATTATGGAAAACAATTGAGTCTGGAGCCTTTAGTATACCAGGTTGTTATGTCACTCACACGCACTTCAGGCTGTTTATTTCAACACGCCATGGCTAAAGTATTTCCTGTTTTTAAAATAAATTATTTGCAATCATCAGAATGAATATATATGACTGCACAAACTAAATATAAAATGTGCAAAACAGCTTTGATGTGCCAGCGGTAATTAAAATTAATATACAATAAATATAGGATGACAAAAAGCAAAAGTTGCCTTTAAAAAAAAGTTGCACATTTGAGACGTTTTTTTTTTCCCTCTAAATGCAATAAAGCAAATGCAAAAACATCCGCTGTGGCTGCCACATATGATATTGTCTGGCCACTGAATGCAGCATTAAAATGAGTTCAAACAGTATGGCTCAGAAGATCCAGCAGAGGGGGCTGCTTACTGCAATCATATGCTGATTAATTGAGCTTGATTCTCCCCATGCTGCGAACATAAGTTGTCCCACACTGTAGGCTACATGTTGGTATGTGGGTAAAGGTTACAAGGCTTTATCGAAGTCACCTTTTACCACAGGTAGCCCTTCACATCATTTTTGATGAATATTAAGAAAACAGTGATTTTCTGATTATCCCTCATCAAGCCTATATCAAACTAGGTTATGTTCATTTTTATTAATTGTGCATGTTGCTCTCTAATTAGCTAATGAGAGACAAAAAGCAGGTTTAGAGCAGAAAAATGCAAATGACTCTTAGAAAATAGCACAAAAAAGTAAATGGCAAGGCTGAGAATCATCCTTCATTGAAATGTCAGAGATAAATGGCTCAAATGTCACATCAATTAAAACGGGGGACAGTTAGTAGTTCATTAAAGAGAGAGCCATATTGCACCGTCGGGTACCGTTGCCAACCCTTACTATCTGGGGCAGACTGGCAGCGGGTCCAGATGGCACGGAAATCCTCACAGATTTCAAAATGGTCTCTGCAGGGGTGGCGTTTTCTCCCCCGCTCCCACCCTCACCGCTGAGATGGGGTGTGGGCCACAGGCCCACGCCGGCCTACACATTCCAAACGGAGGCATGCAGAGAGCTGAAGGCACCACGGAAATAAAAATAAAGCTGCAGAGGACAACAGACACTTTAAAACAATACATGACTGATGCCTCACACTTGGTCATAATGACTGATATGATTCAGTTAAATCTATGACTGCTCCAGGCAACATAAGGCAACTCCCTCTCCTTTAAACTACATAAAACCCCAATAAGAAGGATTGTGCTCTGTCTCGTGTTGTTCATAATAACATGGCGACTTTATTAGTTGGTAATACATAAGATCTCATTGGTTGTTGGAGTCACATAGGTGTTTTTATCCAGAAACATTATGCCTGGGACCCTGAAGACCTCGCCGAGAAGCTGTCACTGGAGACACAGATTTGGATAAATGTCTCAGCTATAAGTGGAAAGATAACAGTGTTTGAAATTAATGCTCAAAATCTGCATTATCATATTTTTTTTTTCCTGCTGTAAAAATATCAAGCAAATCAAATATCTAAATCACTACCATTACTAGTCTTCGGAGTGCTGGGGACCCCCTGAAGGACCCCAAATCCCAACTTGAGACCTATTAGACAAGCCTTCTATGTCTGTCCCTGACAGGGGGAGGAGCGGGGACTTCATACCGGCCAATTACAGAGCGAGAGCGGACTTTTGCCTCCTGTGATTGGCCGACTCGAGCACGCAGGCTGGAGAAACAGGAAGAGACTTTCTATAACGTTTGTTTTGCTGGGGCAGGAGAAGCGGACATCGCACAGACGCCGTGTGGTTGCGAATGGCTTCATTGTAAGACACTAATTTGGGGTTTTAGACTAACTCCAGCAAAGCCTGACATAATTGGCGGTCCAGAAATGATCCCTGTCCTCGCTACCGAGGGCTATCTTTTGAGGAAGTTAGCGTAGGCCGCCATTAACGAACCCCGCTTATCTTTTCGACATTTTTAGTGCACACTCATCATTAAAGATGTGTCTTAACCCGATTAAAGGCAGGTAAGACGCCTCAAGAATCGCAGCAATCTTCGTCTACGCTTCGGCATGAATTTCCATCATGCAAAACATCACAATAAGGACACATGTTGCATTTCCACACCTGCGCAGTCACAGCACTTTCTACTCAATTAATCACGCAGGTTTGACCAGGAACTAGTCTAATGAGAAACGAGTCAAATGATTGACGAGCGTGAGGCTGCTGCCAGTGATTTTTAACAACACAAGCTGCTTATTGTTTGTTGCTTCTCACCGTGAAGAGCTGGGTAAACACCCAAACGTTCAAATAGTCACTTAGACATTTCTGCTGCACCAAAAACGGCACAAAACAAACACGATAGCATTATTTTTAATCAGTGCAGACTATTAGCCAAGGCCATTATTGCCAAAGTCCATTATTCTATCTATGAGTCTATTACCAGCTTGCTAAATGGCAGGCAGTGTGTTCAGCGCTTATCCAAAGTGCACTGTACCATTGTTTGGCTCAGAAATTTCTCGCCTTTATTGTCAGTTCAGGCAAACCCCCGATGAATACAGTGAGAGCTGCAAGAGTAGAAACAAGAAAGTTGAAGCAGACGCATTTGTGATCGCATACCATGACAGATGTGGTGGTGTGTGTGTGAAGAGGGGGGCAACTGAAAGTCTAAATGAAATACTGGAAATGCATGACTACTTTTTATCACATAACCTTTGTTTAATCTAAAAATAAGTGCATCCATTCCTAACGTCGCAGGCTACATTGAGCAGTGGAACATCTTTAATGTTTTAGGGCTGTAACTTATTTTAATTATCAATAGATGTATAACATGTCAGAAAATAGTTAATGCACAGTGTGCTAAAGCTCGAGGTGACATCTTCACCTTCACCTTTTTCAGTCCAAAGCCTCCCCAAATTCTGTTTGCTATCACGCAAGACAAAGGAAAGCAGCAAATCCTCACATTTGAGAAGATGGATCTTGGGGATGTTTAGAATTTCTCCCTGGAAAAATAAAAGGATTAATTGATCATCAGAGTAGATGCTGGTTGGGATTCATCTCTGTACTTTCTTTGTTTTTTTTGCTTGATTTAAGGTCTCTAGTGTTAGGAGTTTAGTACATTATGAATTGTTTACAAAGGTAGGACCTACTGATTAATAACAGAATATATATTTTTAGATTTAAGATGTTGATATTGCAAAAGGAAGTTTGTCCATATACTCGAGCTGCAATGAGTAGTGTATCAATTGATTAGTCAATTTAGGGAAAATTACTACTAATTTGATAATCTGTTATTTGATTGAGTCACTTTTCTAAGCAAAAACTCCAGTCTCTCTCTGGTTACAGCTTCTCACATTTGAAGATTTGCTACTTTTCTTTGTTTTATATCTTTGTAAGCTAAATATCTTTTGGTTCTGAACTGTTGGTCAGACAAAACAGCGCATGTGAAAACGTCGCCTTGGACTCTGGAAAACTGATGGATGTTTTTCACTATTTTCTGACATTTTGTTGACTAAACAATAGATGATTAATTGTGAAAATAATCAGCAGAATCATTGACACTGAAAACAATCATTCGTTGCAGCTCTATATCACAATTATTATATGACCCCATGAGTTGAAAATTCTGAAAGTGAATACACTATTAAAAATGAAAAAAGAGAGATATTGTATTTGTACCCTTTAGACACTTTTCAGATCAAGGTTCCAGGAAGGAAAGGTTTCCTTCGTTGAAACTCTTACAATCAATGTGACCTTTATTTATTATAACCCCCATCTCTCAAAAACTCACATATAACATAGTCAATCATCTCTCCTTCCCTCAAAGTAAAAATAAAAAAGGAACTGCTGTCTGGTTATTGCCAGTATCCATCTCAGTCGTCAGAAAAGCTGCACGTTTTTGCTGTTGTTAAGGGCTGGAAACCAGAATCCCATCGGAGTTGCACCCTAAGGAACAAATTTAATGCTAGAAAAACATCCCGACCATCAACCAAAAATGACGGATTGAAAATAATGTCGAGCTATCTTGGGAATCCCCCACCAGACAAGGGAACAGACTGCATTGTTTTTCTCATTTATGTGATATATAGAACAGAAAGAGGGGAAAAAATGGGCGATTTATTGGTTAGATAGGCGTATTCTTTTCCATGCACAAAAGAAATATTGGATAGTAATGTGGGGATCAAGTCACATCATGACATTGTTTGGAGGCTAGGTGTTCAAATATGTAAGTCATCATCCGTTGGTGGCCCGCTAGGTTTTCAATAGATCATTCAATGCAAATATGTGTGGGAAATTGTGAAAGTTGCCACATGAATATGTCAATGAACAGAGTGTAATTTGTGCTTCCTTAGCAGGGCAGCGATGAAGAAGCAGAGGGAGAGCCAGTGCACTCAGAAGACCATCTCATTGCTGAGCCCCCTGGGGACGATCCAAGTCAGTGGATGTGAGAATGGTGTGCACACCATCCAGATCCTAATGGATGTCGCACCTGCTGAAAGGTACTGTACAACAGCCGGGATGGTGACGTGATAAACAAAGGTGTGAAATTTACAGGCGGACAGAATCCACTCCTGTGATGGAGTGCCACCATTCCTCATTGGAAGCAGGGCATTTTTGTAGATCCCACAAGAAATATCCTGGAGAAAGTTGGGCAAATATGAGCAGGCACTAGAAATATGAGGGGCACTAGAATACAGTTGGGCTTGAAATTAGATTTCTGATGGCATGTGGTTGTGATTCTTCCTGCAGTATATTTGAAATTTCAGAAAAATAACTTGTTTATTACCCACAGGGGAGTTGATTAGAGCTGATGTCTGTAGGGTCAGCAAAGGCCATGGGGAGCATGGACTGTTCACTCCTGTTTATTTATGTTTCCTTCAAGTTGTATGCAGTAGTTCTGAGTGTCGAGCGACACTCAGAAATGTAATATGTGATTGCATTTCATGCCCTGCCCATCCCTCAAAATTGTTAGAATGTTGACAGTCTTACTGAAGCGATTGAAACTGATTAAACTCAGCGTTAATAAGTACTTATTCCTTATTTTTACAGGTCCACATCCTACATATCAGATTAGTTTTGATTAGATTGAAATTAAATATCCATGTATCGCAGATTCGCATTTGATAAACTTGAATGGTTTGGGAAATTAAACCATTTTCAAATGCACCCGGATAGGAAGCTATCCTTTTGAAAATGTATGTTCAAATTCTAATTTATGGAAACCCATTAATGACCTTGTATATTATACCTCAACATGTGTTTCCTTCCTGACTGTCTGCTATTTCCTAAAATTTATCAAGCAGTAAAAACATTCCACTTGTTGTTAATGAGTTGAAGTGAGAAAATTAATAATATGGAATTTTGATTATGGAAGATGTCCTGTAACCATGCGCAAGCACCTTTCTCCGTCTCCTTGTGAACAGGGTTTAATTTGTGTGTTCAGGTTCAGTAGGAATATGCAAATGAATTTAATGATTCGCATCACTAGATCATTTCTCAGTTTAATATCATTTGCTATGTCGGTCATAAGTGAGGCTTCGATCACATCGCTGTCTGTATGTTCTCAAAGGTGTGAGCAAGAAATCATTAAAGAAAATGTTTAGATTGTATCACGACCAGTTGAATGTGATGTTATTGTCACAGGACAGGGGAACTAGAGCCACCTCAGATATATGGAGTAACGCAATGTAAACAGGCATTAAGGGAGGCGAGATAAAGTGACAAAATATAGGTTTATCTTTGCAACCGGCTTTACATGTAGATCTCACAAAAGCCTGCCTGTAGCAGTAATAGTTCAAATCAGGCATTTCCATTGATTTATTTATGACATACTAAACAAGGCTCTTTCCAGCTTTGGATGTGGTATGGCACAGGCTTAGGAAGTCAGTGTGATAAATGATCTCTAAGAGCATATTTTGGATAAGGGAAATAGATAACATCCATGCATAACATAAGGGAGACCTACAGTAGATATTTGTGAGCAAGTCAAAGCTTTGAAGGCTTATATGACTGTGTTTGCTTTCTGTGTTTGTTTTCTTTTTTTCCCACTATTGGTTGGTGTTGAACAGCTGCAGCAGCAACAAAAGCATTCGTGGCATTGATAGATAGTTATTGATAAATGCCATTATAGCTACATAAACGCCCTTGAAGTATTGCTTACACACCATGACCGTCAGCTCTTTCTAATAGAAATGTCTCAAGCCCCTTTTGCTTCCTAACTGATCTTAGGAACATTTCCTAAAATCAGCCTCCTCTGCCAGTCTAACGACAGCCCTGAAGGCACCATCAGATGAACAAATTCATTACATCTCAACAACCCCTGTTGGGGCCTTACGCACCAGCCTCCCTGTTAACCAGCTTTTTCCCCCTTTTAGTTTTTAGCATGGCCTCGGCGTTCGCAGAAAAATGATACGCATTTTGTTTACAGGAGATTACTATTATCTGAAATATGATGCTTCTTGCCTCTTTCACACAGAGCACAGACACATAATACAGAGGAAATCATAGAGTACTTTTTTATTAGGGTGAAAAATGAAAAAAGGGCTGGACTCCTGCCCCGAGACATTTTGTGAGCATATTATTTTACAATGCTTTGATCAATTTGTCTGTCAAGCTGGCTGAGATGTGGGGGAGCAGGAAAAAAGCAATTTAGCTTGTGAGGTCCTCAATAGAAATGTACTACAGGAGCCTGTGTGTGACATGTTGCATTAGAACCTGAGTAGCCTTTATTGCCTGATAATGTCGCGAGGCAATGCCGATATCAATCACCCTTTAACAGCCAGTATGATGTGTTTTTATGAAAAGAAAAGAAAAAATAATGCATGAAGCATTTCTTGGAAAATAATTGATTTAATTCTGAGCTGAGGGATTTCTACTTTTAACAACGTGAAAATATTGTGTTGGAGGAAACAGGCACAAAATGTGCTAGAAGCTAAAAATTGTTAGGAACAAGCTCTTTGCATATGCTCCTATAGAAAATTGTAATTAATTTTACACGGATAAACATTCTGTCTCATTTGCATATAGATATAAACAATATATTTGTGCATCTGAATTCCCAGCACACTTGGGTCACATGGTCTGCCTAAAATCCTAAGTGGCTAAAACCCAAAATTATCATTATATTTCCCAAGCCATAAATCCGCCTTTTTTCTCCGACACAAAGCCTTATAAATCTGTGTCTGATTTTTCACATTGCACATTGTTTTTAGTTAATGATTTTCATCTGTTTGTTGTTGCTGTGATAGTGGGGAAATGTACCATATGCTCCGGCAAAAGACAAATGATTAGCAAATGAAATTCTGGACAGCTGTCTGACTGAAAGCGTTTGGTTGATAGCATTCTGCTACCATAATTAGCTTAAGCTTTGGGTTAATTAACTTTCTACCTGGATATGCATAATAATAGCATTCTGCAGAAAGCCAAGGAGCTTCCAGTATATCAGCAGCAAAGGCTGGCTTTTTATTTTGTATTTCGGCAGCATATTTCAATTTCAAGAGGCGATTTAGCTCGGGAGCATCGTCAAATATTGTAGATTTTACTCCCCAAGCCAGATAATTCTGAAACAATAGGGGTGTATTATGTGGCAGAAATGCCATTTCTGAATGTAATTAAAGCGGATGAAAGCAATCACCAATTTTTAAATGCTTTTGTCTAGCATGAGGCCTACTTGTAAAAAAAAAAATACCCATCAAGAGGAGAAAAGAGGCAAGAGAACCCCCAAGTCCTTATATAAGAGGCCTTTGAGACTGAAGTGAAGTACAACAGTAATTAGTCTTTTGTATGAATTTGCCGGCCATGGTCATGATTAGTTAAGCATATGAGAGGACTGCAGGACTGCATTGGTCTTAAGGAGGAGGGTGTTAAAGTCTATTTATCACCAGTTATCCTCACAGCTTTCCATTATCACTGACAACACTGGATGGGGCCTGAGAACAGCCTAATTGTTCTGAGGTGGAGTGTTTTTGTGTCAAACCCGTCACCCCAGTCACATTGGCATTCATAAGCAGCCAGACATTTTCCATCTATCCAGCCCTAATACCCAAGCTGTCACAACAGCTTTTACACACTACCAACGCTGGTGTGAAATATCTGAGGTGATGCATTTATCGTTTTTCTCACACTCACGTAGTGTTGTGAATCAATGTCCTGGTTCACGCTGAATAGCGGTATGGTAAATGTGTTCCCTGTTTGGGGCCTGTTTACGTGATGTGCTCACACACCGGGAATCATATCAACAACTTGTACTTTGCCCCCCCCCCACACACACACTATAATTTCTCTCTCTTCGTCTCTGTCTCACTTCCTTTCTCTTCCTCTTATATTTAGTCTTCCACCTAATCTTAATCAATTTAAATTATCCCGTTGCTCGATATGTGGACACAACGGTGCGCTGAATAAACTGCTTGCATTTGTGACTAAAATGCTTTGTCATACAAACAGTGATGTGCTGAGATATTGAATGAAACCATCAATAACGCAGGGGGGAGACTTTTTGACGTAGTCCCTTTAGAAATGGTATGAATAATTCATTGTGTAATGATATTCAGATGATTTTTTGTTCTATTTTTCACTGCGGCCTTAGAATATTGTTTTGCATGTTGTGAAGTGTAGTACTCAGCTGCGTATTCATTAAGGTGCTGCTCCCACTGGCCCTTGGACCCATCTGTGCTCTATGTTTATGCCTCCATCTCTCGGGACCGTCCCAATCAGGCTGCATGTGCCATTTCCTGTGTAAACCAACACCTGTGTAACACACTACCTGTAAACCGCCCCACGCAGACGAGACACTGACATTCGCTCAGATGAAAATCTGCAAATGTTGTGGTTTCTAAAGCAGAACCTCCAGGGTGAGGACAGGAGCTGAGCGAGAGTTACCCTTCACTGTAGCGCTGCAGCTAAAAGCAGCTCCTGCACTTTTTTTTCCCCTTGTTTTGTTTTGTTTTGTTTTTCCCTGCTGTCGACCGGGAAGTTTTTCCAGCGCGAGGGTTGTGCTAGTTTGTTTTAGAACTTGATTGGATTCTATATCTGCAACATGCAGAAGTGTACAGTGTGTGACATACTAAAGCAATATGCAGAGAGATGATTCCGCTCTGACATCTTGGAGAGGAGTACGAGTCAATTATGCCCAAGTGTTGTTCTTGCTTATCTTCCTGCGGCACCAAACAAGGATTTAGTCAAGGATTTAGGGGTGAGGGGGCGGTGGTGGGGATCATGGTAAGCGGTTCACAACAAAACACTCAAAACTCCTGGGAGCGGGCACTGATTTAAAAATAAATTACAGAAGACGAAGCGCTAACACTCAAGGGCCCTCGGCAGTGCTGGCGTACACAGGTGAAGATTAGCCTCCTCGCTAATCAGAGGAACAAGGCAGTAATTTGCTCTGAACACAGACAGTAATTAGGACTTGGTGACACTGGATTCCCATAATGCCTTTGAGCTTGACGTGGTCAAATTTTGACAGAGGCTATCCATGCAGGGTCACTGTCCCCCCAGTCTCCCGGCCCTCTTCAGTGGAGGCTCTAAAAGGTCCCTGCAGTTACAGGGGATCCCTAATGTACTTTATGCCTCCCTCACTGGCTCCTTACCATTCGGGTAATTGGAATCTCTTACTGTGACACTTGAGAATAGAGGCTAAAAACACTATTTGAAACTGCTCAGTAGTCTGTTGTAGATAAACATTGCTGCGTCGGGGTGTGGATACACTACATAATGGAGTAAGAGTTAAGGCTCTGGTAATACATGCCTTCACTGACTCCTGTGGCTAGCCAGTTGGGAGAAGACCTAATTGTTGTGTGCTTTGTTGCCTACTCTGCAGTATTTTACCACCACCTTTATGTATTGAATTGAGTGTTGCGGCCTCTTCGGTGGACATTCGCTAATAAGAGTTGCTGGATATCTGGAGAGCAGTTTATCCGGCCGAGTTGTTTTTATTTTGAAACAGCGGAGGACAAAACGTGCGCCCCCGAACAGAGTAGGAAGCATTCCTTACAGCTTACCACTCCAAAAGCTCTCCACTTTAGTGCCGCAGTAGCGAGATAGGCATCTGAATGATCTTCAAATGGTTGAACGAGCTGCATTGAGCAAGTGGCTTACAATTGTATCACAGCCTTTGGCTCAGAGACCATCAGGATCTTGACATTCATAGAGACATGCTGTATTTTTTTCCCTTTTTAGACAGTCATTTTAGGCTTTTTTCATGCTCTCTTGAGTCTTTGACGTCTCTGAGTTAAGTATCTGCAGCTATAAGGCTGAGGAAAATATTGGACTGCTCTTGGCCTTTTCTATTTCATCCTCTGACCCGCCATGTTACCCATGATCGGTGAAGGAGAACTCTGGCAGGCCGTGTCAAAAGTGACAGCCGATCGAGTCGGGATGAGCGCCATCACGCTTCAGAGGATGGAGGCATGAGTTCTGAGTTTTTCCCCTTTTTGTGCAATATACCATTACACCCTTCGCCAGATTCCTTTCAATTAGATCCTGCGGTTAACCTGTTTCATTCTTACGTCTGCAGCTGATAGAAAAAGTCTTACTTGAAGTCTTGTGCAACTAGAGATACAGAATATGCCAAAGGAAGAAAATTAATGTCAGCTATTTTTTTTTTTTTTGCCTTTGTCTCCTTTGATTGTTTCTTCCAGGATGAATGAAATAGCCTCCAACATTATATAGATGCTCAATTCATTCTTTATATTAGAGTTGGAAAATAGGTAGAACTCCAAATGACTCCCACTTTACGCAGCAATGATTTATGGTAATTGGAAATTGATTGTGACAGGAGCACAATATTAGAAATTTTCTCAAATCGCAATCGTCTATCAAGGGAAATATTCTTTTTAGTGCAGCAGATCCTGGCTAGTTTGGAATTAGTTTCTTATTTCCTTACCTGTGATGAAATAGTAAACGCCTGAAGGACATGGCAAAAAATAGGATTTTAACTAGTCAAAAGATAATGGATATGAATTTTGCTTTAACCAAATTTAAATTGTTAAACACTGCTATTGAACCACTGTTTGTAATCACTACTAATTATAATTATTGGCTTTTATACAGAGGATGGCAGTTACTTTAAGACAATATAAAGATTGCTCCTCCTTAGAGAGTTTCTTTGTAATTAGCCCGACATTTATTACACATCTCTTATCTCTCATTTGAAGGGCAGAGTTTGTAATGTGCCGTTCTGGACTCTATAAAGATCACATGATGCTGCTTGATTTGTGATTCATTGAAGCGACTGGAAATGTTGCCAGCACAGCTACATCTCCACTGCCCACATGCTCTTTAAAAACAATCCCCCATTGCACCTCGAGGTGACAGACTTCAGCTCCACTGATGTTGTTCCACTTTTATTTATTTATTTTGGTGTTGTTTACCGGCCATAACATGTACTGCATTGCATTAACTTTTACTACTGTCAATGTTGTATCACTCAAAGCACCTTTAAAGCCGGCGCATCCGTTATGGGGGCTGAGGGGAGAGGAAAATTAGCCACGGTGACAAGTCTGAAGTGTGAGCTGGAGGTCAAAGGTGCCAAAGCCTTAAGCAAAGGTGCTCTAGCCTTTGTCCGGTAGATTGTAAGGGCCTGCGGGTCCAACAGGAACATTTCCACACACAATATCCCCGAGCTGTCAGTGTGCAGCGGCTGGAACATCCTCTCAGAGAGAAAGAGGGGCTGTGGAGGGGTAGAGGAGGTGGTGGTGGTGGTGGTGGTGGTGTTGGTGGTGGGAGGAGGAGGAGGAGGCGCGTAGCGGGTGGAGGGGAAGGGGGTGTTCTAGAGAGGGAACAGTGGCCTGAAGATCCTTGCCGAGAGAAAGAGAGGTGGGGGGATGGTGGGCGGGTGGGTGTCTGGGGGGTGTAGGTGGTGGGGAGCCAAAAGAGCTGGAGTGGGAGGATAGAGAAATAGAGAGGGGGGAAATGAGGAGGGAGAGCTGGGGGAGGAAGGGGAAGGGAGGGAGGGGAGGGATAGAAAGGAGAGACAATGACAAGTAGGGGCTGGCTGGGCACTCACCCATGCCGACAGAGATTGCCATGAGCCATGGCCATTGTTTGAGCAGGTCTCAGCTCAGGACCCGCCGGTGGGTTTCCGAGTTTTCACCACTCAACTATAAACTGCTGTGCGGTTTATTTAGAAATGAGAGTATTTACACATTTTACTGTATTTACACCCACTGTTAAACGGCACCCGGGAGATTTTCATCACAGAGCCACAAACTAGCAGGCAGAGCGGTTCCCTGAAAACTGACCCGCTCCGTCATTACACTCCAGTAAACCTCGGCTTCACGTGTCCAATATAAAACGTTGCTCAAACTGTGACCTGCAGAAGTGTAAAAACACTTGAGGGCCGCGTTGTTACGGCCGACAGGAGAGAGACGGTCTGTGTGTTTAACAAAGTAAATGTCTATTATTAATACCATACAGGATAAGCCAATTTTGAAAAAGGGGCACTTAAATGGTGATATTATTTATTTATAAGTCCTGTACACCAGTTAATGGAATTGGCGGGCAGCTTCAGATCCACAACACAGCTTGAGGTCCACTTTGCAGTAATGCACATGCTAAGAGAGGACCTTCCCAGTAGGGTCTTTAAGTGTCAAATATGGGTCAGTCTGCTTGCATTGACCTGGGGGGTGGTCAGCAGCGGAGAGAAATTCAGCTGTTAAGTGATGCCAACTCAACCATCGGCAAATTCCTCCAAGCATCTACTCATGCTAAGATGCACGTCCAAGTGCAGCGCTTTGCTGGCCAGCACTGCTCTGGCCAAAAAATCCATTTATTCTTGTCATGAACTATAAACTAGACCCAAGCTGAGTTGAAACTGTTGTTAACGCTGTGCTCT
The DNA here is from genome assembly GCF_017976325.1 of Chelmon rostratus. Lineage (NCBI taxonomy): Eukaryota > Metazoa > Chordata > Actinopteri > Chaetodontiformes > Chaetodontidae > Chelmon > Chelmon rostratus. Next base: position 16,526,455 of record NC_055668.1, on the reverse strand, counting down.
TAACTTTTTCCCGTAACAGCTGCAAGACTTTTGAAAACTCTTTTTTTTATTTTCCTTCGGCTTTTTTTTTTTTTTCTAAGAAGCTGGTTCTGCTTCCTTAAAGCAGTTTGAAATAAACTGTTAGCGCCGTTCCTTATGAGCTGACAATGTTTTCTTTCATACTCTATCATGCTGCGCTTCATATATATATATACATATCTACTGCTGCAAATGTCTGCATCACTGTCTTTAACGTTTTCTTGAGCTCCTCTCTGTCTTTCGCAGCTTTGACATTTGTCGCATAACTTAAGATTTTAAACACGTCTTGATTGAACAACTTTAGTTTCACTCTGCAAATTATGTCATCTTGCATCTGTGTCACCCGTGGCGTGTTATTACACTCTTGTGACATATTTTAGCACTGTTCAACCAAGAATCGGGTATTATGATTGCTCCTCTGATCCCCACCTCAACTCCCCATCCTGCCTTATGTGCCTCACAGGAGCGGCGAGGCCCCCCTGAGCTGTGTGGTCAACGATAGCCCGGCAGAAACGAGCCCCGAGTTGCAGCGCTGCGTTGAATGGCTCCAGGCGTACTTCAGTGAGCCGCAGACCGCTGGGAGTCTCCCGCTCCCTGCCTTTCACCACCCCGCCCTGCAAGGAGGTCTGTCATGGATAAATATTTGCAGAGCCATGACTGGGATCAGGCTTTCACTCTTAATTGTCAGTTACATCACTTACACTCACTGGCTCACTGTGTTATAATGAAGTATTTTATGGCTGAGAGAGAGGCAGAGAGAGGGAGAGCGGAGGAGAAGCGAGCGAGTGGGTGAGCGACGGAGAGAGAACAGAACACAGAGCTGTAACTTGGTTCAGTAATCTGTGGCAGCTCTTACCACGCGTGTTAGTCTTGGCAAGCTTTTCCATGATTCTTGGCACATTCTTTGAAACTGATCGAATTCCACTCTTGACATTTTCAGACAGGAAGCTTTTTTTTTTTTTTCAATGACAACATGTGAATGGTGGTAAAGTTTGAATGAGCTTATTGTTGGCTTGACCAGTCACCTAGGGCGGGTAAAATGAAAGCACCCCAAAAAACGGACAATTAGCGGCCTTTCAACTGGTAGCTGCGGCCGCAGAGGGCGGCGAGTTTAAAAATGAGGAATTAATTATCCCCGCCGTTTTTTGTTTTTTTTTTTCCAGGAACCAAACAATACTCGCAGCCTGACAACTCATTTTTGAAATCATAAACTTATCGCGCTTGTGCTGTTTTCAAAACAATTACAGGCTATTTCTTTGTCACACTGAGACGCTCATTGCATTTTAACTTAAAGATTTCGCAGAAGCGCTCATTTAGACCCAGAAGCACACCTACGCAGGGAAAAAAAAATAACTCTAATATATGCATTTAACAATTGTGCCTCTCTTCCCCTGCAATCAGGCCTTAGTCGCTCTCTAATTTCATGCAGATCTGCAGTGCTTGAGTGATGGCATTTTCAATGAGCAGGTACTCCGTCGAGACCCTGTATACAGCTATGAGTCCCACGCTCCCGCAAAGGCAATGCAGAAATACATCAGGACCAATTACGATATCAACTTTCAGTGTGATTCCCTTCGCCACCAAGTGCTTGTGTACCAGCCCCAGGCTCTTTCAAATCGCATCTCATCTGAAGTCTTTGGGGTTTTAATTAAATTTCAGGATAGATGGAATTCTTCATTAGTACCTGATCTGAATAGGTGATTGTGCTGTGTTCCACCTCTCTCCCTCGCCTGTTGTTTTGGGGCTCAGTAAATACAGGGTTTAGGCTTGGATTGCTCTCAGTAGTCAGAACCACAGGCCATGCCAGTATAAAAATGTTAAATGTGAGCATCAAGAGTATTTGTCTTTTGAGGGAGGAAAATAGAAGGTTTCCTTTTCTTTCTTGTTCTTTTTTTTTTTTTGCTTGTTGATTCACAAATATTAAGGATTACTTTTCGCCTTACTGCTGCACAAATTCCTCCTCGATCTAGTCATGCAGCCGTCTGCCTGGGAAAAAAAAAACAAAAAAAAAAATACAAGTTTAATCAGGTCATTACAATCTGTGACAACCAACTTTTGTTTGCTCAGTTATCTTGTGGGAGAACCTGAACGCGACAGCGCTCTCGCTGCACTTGCTTGTCATGTAATATTGAGTTGTGACCTTCACTTGAAGTGTTGCCATGTTTATTTACACATTTCTGACAAAACAAGCCACTTTTCATATTAGCTGTCACGTTATACCTGAGCAACAGAGGTGACATGAAAGGAGACGCGAGGTGCGGTTTTCTATACTGTCTGACTGATTGTCATGCGCAACATCACACGCAAGTTTGGTCGTCAGAGGTAGAGGAATGGCGAGTGCGTGCGTGCGTGCGTGCGTCCTGCTCGCGGAGCGCGCGTGTGTGTGCGTGCACTCGCGTTCACCCAGCTCAGAAAAACACAGACACCATCATGAGTTCTTAAAACGATGCATATTCTTCTCTCATTAATTATACATCCATATGTAACAGACGAGAGGATCTTAGTCTCGGTAAGCGGCACAGGGAATATGCGGGGAGGGGGGCCAGGCAAAGGGGGGAAGGGCGCTCTTCAAAGCCCAAATGACTGTGTTCCTGCAGGAGCCTGAACCTCCCCCTGTGCACAGCGCAGGGCGAGATGAGACACTCACCAGGACTCGCCCCTGTGATGTGGAGAGGAATTAGGGAAATGAACGTTTTCAGAATATCGAATAATCAGAGAATCATCAGCACCCCGTCAGCCTTCAAAAGTATGGATCCCTCAAGACTCAAGAGACACTTTGACTGGGAGTCAAAGTCTTCCCTCCCATTAGACACAAAGGATAATGAGGTAGCTGGGTTTCCACTATTGTCTTTTTATTGTCACAGGCATGTATGAGGTGACTGTCAGCTGGAAGTCATCTCCCCAAATCTAGCATTAGCTGGGCTGAAGGAAGTCAGTTTTTTTTTCTTTCAAATTGCTCTCATATACAAAATTATGAGCAAATCAATCATACATGTCAATATCTTCACAATCACTAGATCAGTTCGATTTGGGGTCGATCTGTCTCTGCCTCTGCAGAGGCCCTATCACCTGGCCTCATGGTAGGTAATGACCTGTGACATAATTATGGGATGTCTGTAAACATGTAAGTGGTTCCTCTCAACTTTTATTTAAACAATTGACATCGCTGCACCCCGATCTAAAGAGGGTCCTGACCCCAGACACACCGTATTAGGCTCTTTATGAAGTATGGGGCTGGGGGACTGCTCTCCAAATCATTGCTGGTCACCTCGAGTGACCCGCGTGAAGTCTCTGTCACTAACACTGATGAGGGCAAAGTTCTTTAACCTCTGCGGCGGCAGATAAAAGCGCAGACACTTGTTTTTGTCCGGAACTGTAGGAGATGTGAAACCTTCCAGGAGAAACAGCTGCTCGGTCTTTATGAAAGGTGTAAACAGCCCCGTGGCTTGTTGCTGGGTCTGCTCGCAGGCGAGGGCGCTCAGCGGCGTCTGCTGGCGTGACGCTGACTTTGGTTGTTTGTCAATAACGTTTGCATCAACGGGGATTTGTCCTAGCCATAGTCTGGGCAAGTTGTCATCTACCCACCGGTGACAAAGCGATATCAATATGTACCGCGCACATCATGTGGCCAAATCCGAGCTTTGTGAGGCAGAATAATGCATAAAAGAAATTTCAGTATCTCCTCATAACATTAAGTCTGTCTGCGTAAGAACCCGTCATCTCGTTGACAGCGTGATTATTACCTGAAAAATTATTAAACAGTACCTACGGGCCTTGTTCAAGACAAAGAACTCACATGGGTGCGCATCAATCAAATATATCCCCTTTAGGTTTTACACTTATTCCCCCCAGTTTAGGCAAATTGCCTTGTTCGCATGGCTTTGTGTAGTGGAGAGTGACTATAAGGTAGCGAGGGAGCCTGGGGAGCAAAGGATGTTCACTCTGTAGAAGAGAGACAGGGGTGTGACATGTTTTCACACAATGCCAATTTAGAGGGATTTCTCATAGATCACTTGTCATGTGCTCTCTTAGACCATATAAATGAGAGAGAATGGGAGATCACTAATTGAATTTTCATGACTGAGTACATGTATATACTAGAAGAATGTCACCCCCTCTTGATAACGAGACCATTGTTCCCCATCTTGTTCTCTGTGCAAGAGGAAAAAAAAAAAAGTGTTGTTCGCTCGCTACACGAGCTCTGTGCATCCATGTCTTAAGGTTTCGAGATGCTTCAAATACTTTTCCCCCTTTTTCTTTCGCAATCAGAGCCAGACAAACATGCCTCTCAGTCACTGCCTGGTAATCCAGAAAAAAAAGATAATGCTACTGCTAAAGTGCTAATGAAATCAAAGCCGTTAATGTGGTCGGTTAAGCTGCGGATGATTTGAAGAATTCCGCCATTTAAGTGAAGATGATATAATGAATCTACTCTGAATAGAAAGCAATTAAAAGGACAAATTGGTCTGATTAACCTCAAAGTCATCCCACTGCCACAAATGGTATGCAACATTCAAATTATTATTATTAAAAATCTGGAGCAGATTTGCAGTCTTTTTGGCCTCTCTTAATCCTTTTAAATGAAGGAGCGAACTTTTTTAATTTTAGCTGTGACCTTTCAAAGCATAACCTAGATTTTTCTGCCATAGAAATAATTTTCTCACATCTGCTTCTGTAGCATGTTGATACTAGCTCTAAGGTCAAAGTGAGGGACTTCTGCGTATGTGGTTGTTTAATGAGCCTTGTAAAGGAAAAAGGAGCCACTTAGAGCCCTTGTTGAAGAGGAACTGGGCCTCAAACATGTGATCAGACATGGTGAAAAACTGCTCAAATCAGACGTGTCAAACTTTTGATTTCAATTTGAAACACTAGTTTATTTCAAAAGAGTAAAAATCAACGTTGTGCTCAAGTGTTGTCTTGTTGTCATCAGCCTCTCAGTCAGCTGTCTGAGTTTGATTGATTAAACGAGGAGCTCTCTCTCATCCTCTCTTCTCTCCTTCCGCCTCTTCCTCGCTGTCCTCTGCTTTGTGGCGAAGACGCCTTCACCAGCCACGTGCTGCAGGTGCTTCTGAGGGACGTGAAGTTTGGAGAGACCGTCTCGTACAAACGCCTCGCCGAGATGGCGGGAAACCCCAGAGCGGTGCGGGCGGTGGGAGGGGCCATGAGGAGGAACCCGGTGAGTGTGGCTGACATTGATTGACAGGCTCGCTTGCTTTGTTTAGTCAGATCGGGGAAGTGGTTGTTTTTATTAGAGTTTAATGACATCTTAACCTGCATGTTGTGTGCAAACAGTAAAGCTGCCTGTCGTCAGAGCTTAATTAGTAGTTTAATAAGGTTAGTAAAGGAGTGTGAGGACTGGAGACATTATGACACCACTTACAATATTAAATATAGAGCTGCAACGATTAGTCGGTTAATCAATTCCAGAGAGAATTAATGCTTAGAAACTAATTCTGAGACACTTTTGAAAGCAAAAACTCAAATTATTCTCTGTTCAAAGCTTCTTAAATGTGAGGATTTGCTGCTTTTCTCTGTTTCACATCACTGCAAACAGAATATGTTTTGGTTTTGGACCGCTGGCCGTAAAAACAAAAGACACTTGAAATCGTCACCTTGGAAACTGTGATGGATGCTGTTGTTTATTTTTTATTTATTTTTTTTTTCACAGACTAATCGATTAATCGAGAAAATGATCGACGGATTAATCAAAAATGAAATTAATCATCAGTCGCGGCTGTGATGAAATATTCTTAAATGTGATTTTGTAAATGTTAAACAACCAGACGAGTTAGAATAGACTGAAAGGTTTTATGTCACTGTTTTGTGCTGAAAAGTTAAAAAGGAAAGAAAGAAAAAAGGGTTAAATGAATGAATGGTGAATTTATTAATAAGTGAATACACACACACACACACAGCGTGTGAATAAATAGACATGATGTGTGATCCACACTGTGGTTCATTTAAACATCTAATCATGTGATCAAATAATCAGTCGACACTGATCGTGTGTAGAATGACTCTCAGCCCGTCTGTTTTCTTTCCTTCTCTTCAAGAGGCTCTTCCTTCAGAAAAGCACTTGTGTCCAATACAATCATTTTCCAGAAATCTCCCTGACGTAGGATCCGCGATCTGAACCGTAGGTGTGTTCGAAAAAGTGCGATGGGCGAGCGAAACGCCTCCCCCTGTGAGCGGCTGAGGAGTAAAAGTCTACCTACAGCACAATTTTAAGCCCACACCTTTTGTTCCCGTCCTCTCAAGTCTTTACTGTAGATGTTCGCTGCAAATCTCCGATTCTTGTCGGAAACCTGGCCCGCATCGTTTTCGCCCGTGAATCCGCTGTGTACAAAATGGAGGGCTAGAGGGCAAGTGGTGTGTCTCCTTTTGATCAAACCCTTTGATCAAAGCCCGTTTAGCTCTGCCCATGTAGTGCTGTGGGCACCACCGGTGTGCTCTGTGAGGCAGAGCACACTCCTTGTACAGAAATGCAGCCAGTGAGATGCTCTGTCTCGTATGCGCTGCGAAACGGCTCACCTCAGCGCCGCGCTTTTCCTCCGACGCTGCTGTTGTTACGAAAGCGGCAAGAAAAGTAATTTAGAATGACACCAAGTAATTTCAACCACGGAATAAATGCAAATAAAGCATGAGAAATAGCATTTGTTTTCTGGTTCTTTATATACTTTATATGTTACATTAGCCAGTGGCATTGCTTCTGGATGGCTGTATAATACCTCTCAGTCTCATGTTTTACAGACATTTCTTCCCTTTCGTCAGGGAGGCTGGGAGCCTGAGCCCTCAGCTCCTGATACAGATCCAGAGTCAGATTGTCAGTGTCAATTACTTGTCAGTAGTGCTGCTCCACTCAGGCTTCAGCTGTGAAAAGCTCAGTGTGCTCAATCGATCCTCGCCTCTCTGTGGCACTTCTTCTTCACCAGGATTTGAGTATTGATAAGCCTGGTGCAGTGCTCTTTTCCCCCCAAGTGAAGAGGCAGATCCGAAGGCCTTGAGGGTACCCTGCTCTCCCTCCAAACCCGGGGAACAGTATTGATCGGAATACTCGAGCAGTATTTCTCTGTCTGCAAGGTTAATCTGGGGCTCGGAAAGTTTTATTGCTGTTGATATGGGAGCGGGCTTAATGATGGATTTGAACCGAAACACACAGCGTGTCCAACTTTTCTATAAAAGGCTGGAGGTGCAGCCATCACGTCGGGATAACTTGGTGAGAGCGGAGGAATGCGGTCACAGTGCAGCAGCGGTTCTGATGTTTTTCTATCTGCCATAACGAGAACAAAACGAGGGCGACATTAAGACAATTTTAGAAGAAATAATTGCTGTGATTCACTCCAACCATTGCCACTCTTCTTGTTCTGAATTCACAATGATCGAAGTGTTTCAGGCTTGCTTGTTTAATCTTTCTCCAGCCATTTAGTTTACAAAGAACTCGGGACCCCCCTGGCAGTCGTCTGCAACAAGAGTAAACGCTCCACCGACTTCCTCTTTTTAATGATCACAGGGTTATCAGATCTTAATGTTGACACCCTCTCGATTGAATATTCATCCTGCTGGTGTTTTTGCCCATTAATTTTTGATTGCTTCTTTGCTTTACACTATTAAAGAGTAAAAAACATTTATACCCAAAGACTGAGCCATCACCCTGAATGTGGATTTGTGCAGGATCAAACCCGACACTTCTGGTGTGGCACTTTGTTTTCATGCAGTGCGTGAACATAAAAAAGAGAGAAAGAGAGAGAGAGAGAAAAAAGAAAGTGCAGATTCATATTTTCTGCACGTTGGTTACTTTTAAGTCACACCGTTTATGCGGTAAATCAGAGGTTCTTTAATACATAATACATATCTGCTATCAACACCTCCAACTGTTGTGTTGCTGTGACAGTAAATGTCAACCAGAGAGTAAGAAAGGCGTCGATTTTTAAAGCTCCGATCTGTACTTTTTTCCCAAATATTAGTTTTTAACCAACACATCACGGTTTTGTGGTAACGGTGCTGATCCTTCATGGATTTTAGATCTTTAAGCTTCATAACTCACACCGAAAACACGCTTTTTGCAGCCTCCTCACAAGCAAAATAACAAGCAAACATTTTCAAAGCGTCTCCGTTTGCATGCAAAAGTGTTCTTGCGTAACATTTGTAAAACTTGCCCGCGCGCTCATTTCCTCGGAGTTGAATCCTCTGTCGCTGTCTGCCCGTGCCAGGTTCCTCTCCTCATCCCCTGCCACCGAGTCATTTCGAGCAGTGGACAGAGTGGGCCGTACATGGGCGGCAAGGGCAACCATCTCAAACAATGGCTGCTCACCCATGAGAGGCAGAGAGGGGAAGACTAAAGCATGACAGAGGCCAACTGTCCTTCATTCAGCACACACACACACACACACACACACACACACACACACACACACACACACACACACACACAAGGCCTGTATTTCTTTTTTATTTTTTAAGAACACAAAACAGGGCCATAAAGTTTAGCGTGCTTGGCACACGCTGTGGAACAACTGGAGGTACTTGTAGATATTCAGCTTATACTACTTTGTTTTAAATCTAAGAATAGAGATGCTGCATAGTTAATGTGATACAGAGTTGTTGCAGAATTAGAATGTACAAAAATAACTTAAACAGAGAACAGTAGGAATTACAAACATATGCTCCCGTGGGTCTCCGTTGCGTTTGCCAGATAGTGCTGGAATGGTTTTTCTAAAGAATTATTATTCCCTTAAAAATATGTCTCTTGCATTGTTGTTGTTGTTGTTGTTTTTTTTTTTCCTAAGCAGAATTAGTCTTTGTACCTCTCGTTGGTTTTTTAATTTCCTGCCAAGTGAATGCTTTGTTCAACATCCAGTGATAAAGGCTCTGAATTTTACTGCCACAAAGCTTTGTAGTGAAGCATTTGTTTTGTCTTCATTTAGATCTCATTGTTTGCTCTCGCCTTATAATCCACCTAGAGTGGAGACGTCTTATGCACTATACACTGTACTTTTGCTACGCCACACATGTTTAAATAAATGCATCTCAAAATGACAAATCCTGCCTTTTTCGTCATTTTAATTGTGTTTAATTTAAAAATTGATTCCGTGTAGCGTTCGCTCAGTTCAGCTCATAATTAATTATGCTGCACGTCTTCCCTCCTCGCTGCAGCCCTCTATGTCAGAGCTCCTTTTTTTTATTTCTGAGGAGTGTTTTCCATTAGAGGGCAGTACAGAACGGGAAACAGAAATCAACATTTCAACCTTGAATTCATCCTGCACATTTAATCTGTGACTTAAATGTTTATATGTTATTTTATTTTCATCACAGCCCCGTTTAATCCCCTTGGGATGAATTATTCTTTCTTTAAAAAGGCCGTATGGAGAGGGCAGCCGCAGCGGCGGTGTGTGTTCAGAAAAATCAGCTTAGCTTTAATTGAATGTCCTGTGCTTTTTGTTTCCCTCATTTCCTCACGGTGATCTGTGGCGACATTGACAGTTTAGTCTTCTTTCCGCTAAATTCTGGATTCTCCTAACTGTCGAGTGCAGCCCCCGACTGACCCTTACTCGCCCATAGTTATTCCTCTTCTGTTCAGCCCAGGTAGCCTAATAATCCACCCTCCAAAAATAACCTCGGCTCTAACCTTTGCAGAGCCAATTCAAGTGGCCCGCTCACTGAATACATCTGAACTTTGCTGCATTTTTGAATTCCTTATCCGATCGGCTCCGTGCGGCTGTCTTGCCGTGCTGCTGGACTCGCTTGCTCTGCCGCTGGAGCACCATCGCGGTGTAGATGTTGAGGCAGCAGACAGGCAGATGAAGAATGAGACTCAGTCTGTGGTTTCACAGAGGGCTAATGATGCCTGTGGTGACTACAGGCTACAGTCAGCCCCCTAACGAAGGGAGCTGTGACACAGCCACAAGGGGTCCCATTTAAGCCAAGCGCACTCTGAAGTGCACTGTAAGCACCCTCCTTTTTTGCTTGTGGCTAAGTAAAATCTAAGGAATGCTACGAATTTAGCAACCAGAGATACCGATGTCTGTAGAGTTCTGTAGCTGATGTTAAAAAACAAGTCCGGCATCAAAGCGTCAGACATGCTGCCAGTAATTGACCATGTAATTGCTCAGGCATCCGAGGAATCTCTTTAAAATAATTCACACCTTTTTGCTTTCTCCATTTTAGCCTTTTCGGGGCATTTTAGTATTTATCAGCGTCAGCGGCTGCGTTATTATTATGTCTGTATTATTTTTGTGGTTGCATTTTCACCATGTGCACCACTTCCGTATCATGCTGGCTCCTTGATAAAAAGGAATTAGATTAAAAGAGGCTGAGACGATCTCATCATCCGCACTGTTAATCTCTGTGAAACCTTTAATTTTGGCCTAATATCTGCCTCCATTTCAGAGAGAGAGGCTGTGAGAGTGCACGTGACGGTTGCTCGTGCGCGCGTGTGTGTGCATGTGTGAGAGAGAGAGAGCATGTGGCCACGCATGTTGGTGTGTGCACATGTGTATGTCCATATGTGTGTGGGTGAAGTGGATGATATTGAGTCTGACTTCATAAATCACCCAGACACTGATAAACTCCCCATGCACCCACACACCGCTAATGGGCAACCCTTAAGGAGTGTGAGTGTCTCGTGCGGCGTTTGATTCAACATTTATTAACCCCCTCACACACACACTCTCTCTCTCACATACGACACACACTCATTTGAGCCCCAGGAAGAGCGAGGATATAGTTGGTGGCATTCGCAGCGTTAGTGCTGGGTTCTGACCTGGCCGCGCTGTATTAATCACGGCCGGTAGTAGAAAGCTAGTAGTTAGCTTATACAGCCACAACAACAACAACAGCCTCTGCGTTTCCTAACATTAGTTTCCTTCTCATAACTTATATCCTGTCTCCAACTCCCCACTTCCCATCTCATATCCTGGCACCCCTCCTCATTACAGAACAATTTTCTGCCCCCGCATCAAACACAAGCACACGCCGCGCCTCCATCGCGTGCTCTTCATACATGTCGGCTCGTGATTTTAATGTTGTCACAACCTGCGCCCCTCGGCCCAAGACGCAGGGCTTAGCGGTGGCGACCCTGCAGAACTTAATCCTGCAGCCACGTCAGTGATTCATAAATAGCTGCTTTTATTCTTCTTTAAGAAGTTTGTGCGCCTTAAAAAAAAAAAAAAGAGAGCGAAACTTTTTGGAAACGTATTAACTCAGCTGTAAGCGGCGCACTGCTGCTGAGATGCCAGAGGAGTATCCGGCATGCAGATAGGCAGTGTCCAGCAGTCAGTCAGTCAGACAGATAGACACAGGGATAGATAGCTGGATAGACAGACATTAGACTGGGGCTTGGCTGCACTATCGGGTTTCCTCCCCCTCTGTCTCTCTGCCGGGACAGCCTGGCCTCGGAGGCCCTGACACCGAGGCACCGCGCAGCCAGCCACGACAGCTGCCACAGCAGCATCTAATACCAGCACACTCCACGCTACGCCACAACTACAAAGAGAAATATCATTTCAAACATGGCATACTTTGATGCTCTTGTAATGATCTTTGTGTTTTGAGAGAGAAAGCGGGAGGATGGAGGATTCGCATGGTGCCTCTCTTTTTGTTTTGTTTCTTTAGTACAAAGAGACCCCCCGCCCCTCCCTCTACCCCTCCACATGAGCAAGTTTAGGACAGTGGTGATGAGATGCAGCAGGATTAAATGAGAAAGTAAAAGAAACCCTGAGAGGTATCAGCATGCCAGCGTGTGCACGTTAGTAACCTTGTATCAGTGTGTCATTGTAACCTTATGAACTCAAGTGTTGGTCTGGGGGTCTCTAATTAGGAACGGCTGATGAACAGCCATGCATTACGTGAGAGCGGGTGCCTGCGAGCGCGTTTCCCCGCATGTATCAATCTGTGACTACGCAGCGCGGTTGTCAGCGTGGTAAGGAGATTGTCTCAGCCTGGAGAAAGTGCAGGTCTAGCCTTGGTCATGTTGACGGAGGGGCGGCACTTCAGAGGCTCCAGGACCCCATGGCACCAGTCTCCCCAGTCCCCCAGACAGACTGGGAGCATCTGGGCTCTGTCAGCGCCTCTGGCCCCCGCAGACTCCGATCTATATGACGGGGGTGAGGAGTGGATTGGATCAGGGAGAGGGAAAATATGAGCCAGATTCCTCAGCCTGGTGCAAAACGCACGCTCTGCCAGTTAGTATGTCACACGTGCGTGCACGCGTGCGTGTGTGTGGCTGCATTAGGGCCTGATAACAGGTCATACTGATTAATTTTGCATGATGTGAGATGGCGTTTATTGATAAGCGTCTAATGCTGGAAAAGTCCTCTCTATAAATTGTCCAATTAAGCATTAATTAAAAGTGTGCTGCTAAAAACATGCAAAGCCCGTTCTGAGCGAAAACATCAAGATTAGACTGACAGATATCATTCCAGAGTTTCCTTATGAAAGCAGATCCAGCGCCTAAGCTCCACCGCATGGAAACTGATACGCACACACAAGACTAATTAATCCATACACTAAATTAGGAATATAAATTGTGGTCCCAATTTAACAAGGTCAGTTTTAACTTCTCCCTTTACACTTTATTTAACTGTGTAGGAGAAAAAAAAAAAAAAAAAAAAAAAACGGGGAGCCCTATCAATGTGCTTCGCTTATTATGATTGACGATTGATGATTAAGTCCTCCAGCTGACACACACCACCAAAGCCGGTGAGTTGGAATTGGATGTGACACATACACAGTTCTGCGTGTTAGGTAATTCGTTGACGAGGGGCCAAATTCATTTATGGAACAGCGGTATTGGCAGGCGTGGACACTCTCTGCAAAAACAACGATAATCACAGAGGTTTGGCGCGGCGTGACAAGGACTCTTCAGGGAAAGGCCCTTACACGCTGCTTTGTTGGCCGTTCCTCCCTAAGATGGAGGGAAACATCCGCCACTGTTCTTAAGATGAGAGTCGCCGGGAGCGTGAGGAGAGAGGTTCGTGTAAGGTGGGGATGATGTTTAAAGGGCTCGATTAGCACTTGTTGGGCTCTGTTTTTTGATGGAATCGCGTGCGGGTCGTCACAATATCTAGACTGCGTGAGTTTATATAAATACAAATGTAGCGTAAGTCTTTACTTTCTGCGAGCAGCGATAAGTGATTTTTCTCTTTTTTGGTGTGTGGAATTGATGAAATAAAGGCTCTGATAAATCCCCCATAATGAAACATGAGGGGGACCCTGTCTCAAGCCATTTAATCTCTTTTCGCATTCTCCATTTTTTCTGCTAATGAGCCTTATTGACAATCAAACAGAAGCTGTCATCCCCCAGGATGCAACACTCCCAGCCCCTGCGTGTTTGTCATAGTGTCCTGGCAATCAGAGCTGCCTGCAAGACCAGGCTGGCAGTTAGTGGTTCTCACAGCAGCACTGCCTGAAAATGGCACACTTCCTGTAGAGTTGCAGCTGCCACCTCTGCTACTTCCATTACTTTCTATAGCATGCAGATGTTGTATCAACATTCCCTGCCAAGGGGACTGCAATAACTGTGAGATTCATGCCATGTTTCAGAGGCACGTCAATTTCTCAAGTGGCACAATTAAAGAGGGAAATACAGTACCAGGTTTTTCACAGGCGCTGAAATCGGAAAAGGGCTTTTTCACTTTTTTTTTTTTCCGAAGGGGGGCTGTTTCATAAGGGTTCAGAAATCCACCCGATTTTTACTGCCCTTTTCCTGAGTTGAGCTGTTCTGTGAGCCTTTGTGAGGCAGACCTGTCGTGACCCACAGCGGATATGGAAATGGGGCTAAGGTTTTATGGGCCAAACGGATTGGACACAGTCAAGCTCAGGGGGCATGAATATTGGATGTTATTTCTGGTCCCTTTTTATGTAATCCATTGCCAATACATTATTAATAGATGATATCATATCCAGAACTACTGGACAAAGCACTACAGAGGGGTGCAATGAAAGGAGCTCTATGTGGTGGAGACTGTGGCAGAAAATACAGTTCAAGTGATATTATTTTATCACCGTAGCCTAACACTCCCGGACCAGGCAATCTTTACAGTGTAATTTTTGGACTAAGTGAAGTTCATAGAAGAAAAATATAGTGAATACTGTATTTCTACCAGGGGTAAATCCTGCATTTGTGGGCTTGAAATGCACTGAAACATTGATGAAGTATCAAATGACACCCAAATACAAGTTTAATGGATTTTGAAGCACTGGGATACTTTGCTCATCCTCCTTGACTGCAGTGAGTGAAGTGGAAATCTTTGCGAGGATCTAGAGTTTTCCTTGCAAAGCTGACTCCCAGTGTATAGTAGCAGGGGAGCAGTGTCTTATCTGATGTACCGATTCGCAGACAGGAGACCCTGTTAATGTGGGACTGTGTTTTATTTTCCCTTTTCAAAAAAAAAAAAGGGTTGGATTCCCTGTTTCGATTCAAATGTGAAATTGTTCAAAAAAAGGTCAGACCCCCTGTTTTGACTCATTGTCATCTCAGAGTTGTGATCTCTCGCCGTGCAGTTTTTATGAGTCACGGCAGTCGTATCCCACTCGTGTATAAACTTCACGAGAGTTGCGGCCGCCTTTTTTCCCTCCTCCTTCCTGCGCAAAACACATCACTCAGCGGTTACACAAATCCTGTCTGTCCAAGAGCAAATCCTTAAAAAGTACTTCTCAGCACTGCCCATCGAGCAGAGGAGATAAAGCGTCGTCCACCTTTTAGTTTTATGGCCTGCCTCGATACTGTAAACGTATTGGCACAAAGGTATTATCACATTAACATCCGTTAAAGGTGGACGTATAAGCCCCTAAATGAGCGTTACATAGGAAGTGGGTGCGTAAGGTAATATTCTCTTTTTAAGGTCAGTTTGAATTGTTTTTTCTCATGGGAAACGGCAGATTGATAAAGAGCAAACAAAACCTCTTTTCTGAATGCGTGTCCTCCATGGCCTCAATGAAGGTTTCATTCCTTTATATCATCCAGCCCAATTCCCAGCATGCACGGCCATTGTGGCTCTTTCAACTGGAGCTCTCCATTGACTGGCTCATTGTCCGGCCGCTCTTTTGTGCGCGCTATCACCGGAGCACAATCTTTCACCTGAACAGCACAGGAGCGCAGCCGGGATGTGCTCACGCGAAGCCGCCGAGCCACCCGCGCGGGCGCCAGGCCGCGCAATTAAAACCGCCGCTAATTAAGAAATAGCCAGCGAGCGGAGCAACTTTTAAAAAATCTTCCGGCGACGCTTGTTAATAACGCGGTTATTTGTCATGCTCAGGCGGCCTGCGTCAGCCAGAGATGTTCAATATTACAGCTCAGGCTTATATTATTGAGAGGCGGGTTTTGTTTTTTTTTTTTTTTTGAAATATAACAATGCACGAGCAGATGTTTGAAGCGTGGCCCTCGGCAACACAAGGCTAGTTAAGATCGATATTGCTTTCAATATTTCTTTCCTTTGACAGATAACCAGTGCCGAGGAAAGTCTTGATAAGAGTGGCAACGTATGGATGTGGCGAGCCTCGCTCTCTTTTGATTGCGTGACCCCTTGACCTTTGCCTGTGTTTGAGAGGGAGGCAGCCACATGGTACGGTGGGGGTCTGTCAGGCTCTGGTTATGGGGCATTATTGACCCAGGATTTATAAATATTTAATGCACACATTAAGATCATGGTGGAGGGTGGCCATTAGAGTTCTCCAATAAAGAGGCTCTCACGATGATTGAGTGGTGTGGCAGAGCTGGGAGCTGGTCGTTGGGTACAGGGAAACCTGCTGAGGCAATATACTGTACCTCCAGCCTGTCTGCCAGGCTTTGGCGCTCTTAAAACTGGCAGCAACTTGTCGTTTTTTCATTGCACTTTTACCCTCAGAATTGTTCTTTTTGTGCCTTTTTCCTCCCCCCTCCTCAGTAGGTTATTGTCTCCGCGATGAGAGCCAGTTTCCTTGCTTTCATTGGGGGCAGTTCGGACTAAATAAATCTACAGTTTGTGCAGCGTTTTGCCGTTGAATAATAGAGACAGCAGCGAGCAAGGCGATAGATCCCAACCTGTGTATGTGTATCTGAAACAGATAATGCAGTGTCAGGAAGCAGATGTGTGGCTATTGTTATCAGACACATTGGATTATCCTGGGAATGATTTGGAGCACCAGGCGATCGCAGCCGAAAATTAAATCGCTCTTTTGAGTGTATCTGTCCTCTGCGCTATCAGCAGCTCCTGGACTATCTCGCCGTGCCGCGAGATCCGCGCACGCCGGCCGACATAATAAGCTGTGATATGCTGATTGCCACTCAGGTCGCTGTCGTTTAATTGTGCATTAAAGGGAGAGGTGGCCTCGGACAATGTTGCCTTGATGAGAAATTGACATTTTGTGACCCGCTCTGCGCGACCACTCAGGATGCCAGATAAGATGCTCAGTTGTTTTTAAGGAGAACCACTGTTCTTCCCTCAAACACTTCTATCCTTCTGTTTGACCCACTTGATGAGTATAGATTTCACAGTGGCCCCCCCCTTTCAGCGCTCAAACTATAAGAGGTTCAAAACGATACCAGCCCTTATAGACAAAGGATAACCTTGCTCTTTCAATGTATTGATTCTTTATTAACTAGGTGGCTTAATGCAATGAAATGAGGGATTTGAATGAGCCCCATTTGGGCTGCTTTGAATAAAAAGCTTGCACTGTTTATGAATGACTACAATGAACCTTTGAAGCACCACAGATGCAGGATATGCTGATACAAAGACCAGTAGGAATATGTCACAATGTCAGAGTGCTTTGCTGAAAGAATATGAGTAAAGAGCAGTTTTCATCTTTTATGGATGTCACACTTTTCCACAGGTTTCAAACAGTTATCTCTATGGCAAAGTCTAAACACTAGCAACTTACAGACGAATCACAGGTTTGTCCTCAGAAGTTTCTACTGTCTTTTTTTCTCGTGTCCTGATTGTCAGTTTGTCTGCCAGCCAAACTGTACTTAGAACTGAAGAAGTCCACAGTTGAGGAGCTATTGTGTTTTTACTGAAAATTTTAATAAAACATCACTTATTCATTTCTGTTTCCATTCCAAATGTTGACATTTTTAAATTTTCTTCCCTGTAAACACATGTAAGCTATGTGGCAGAGTCATAAGTGGTGAGTAAAAATGACTTCTATACATTCTACAAAACAGAAAAAAATACAACCACAAATGGAGTGTTTTTTTTTTATCTCCAAGGTTGTCCCTCATGCACATTAGTCTCTATTGGATCTTAACAACTATCATATGGGTCACAAACAATTTATTTGACAATACAACCAACAAAGTTTTCTCCAAAATGGTCTGTATAGATAATTTAAAATCAATATAAAAATAAACAATGAAGTTTGACTTCCCCTTTAAAAAATGGACAGAGAGTCTTGACGGAGTAACACAAATTTTGAGGATACACATGAAATATATGCACATTGCATTTCATCAAATACAAAAAGAAAACAAATGAAGGCAACAGTTCTTGGCTGAATTATCTGTGCTGCATCACTATATTAAGGGCATGACGATTAATACATACATAATGAAAAGCAATATACAAAATTTCAGAGATAAATACATTATTTATAGTTGATATGTTACAAAATTTCCCTCAGTGAGCGCAAGTGTGTATTTGAACAGAAATATGACAATGAGCTACTATACGCCTACATTCTCAATGGATTTTAATTTTGTTTTTTAAATGTTTTTTTGTTGATCTAAAAGAACATGAAAAAGACAGATGTATAAATATTTAGCACAAGTTTGGCAATATCACAATAGTCTACAATTTTTAACCACATATAAAACACATAGGGGAGTTGGAGCTAGAAGGGGGAGACTGCTCCTCATCAACAAGAAACAGACTTCACAGTAGCCTAGGAATGCATTAATATACAGTGCTAGCAAAAAAGTTGAAAAACATGGCAAAACACACTTGCTTAAAAGGAAGCTCTAGACATGGAAGTACATCATATTCATCAACAGAGCAGTGTTTTGTACACGTCAGTGTGCTTGTTGAATCAAAGAGGTTGTTTTTTTTGTTTTTTTTTAACTTTTGAAGATGAGTTCTAGCTACAATAAATTACAAAATTTAAGTTAAAATGCAGGAATGAAACATGATACAACCTTACCCACCCAGCCCCACCCCTTTTACTCGTATTTGTTGTACTTTTATGATCGATTTTCTACATTATATATCTCATATATTTTCCAGTTGAAATTCAAACTGTCTTGGCCCCTGTGTATTTTTCTCACACATAAAAATACAAAAAGTCACATTATAAAGACACACAACTGTTGTGAATCTATTAAAAGAGAGTTGAAACAGAAAAACAATTTCTGAAGTTCATTGGCAAATGTACTGTACATCAGTGTTTTTACTTTACAACCAGATGGTGAGTCCACAGAGTCCCTTCCAGTATTGAATGTGTGGTTGATTGGACATATCCAAGGCCGAAGCGCAACCCGACAAAGTATACAAAATAAACCCTTCATCATCCCGTGTCCTCTTCAAGGGTGATAAAATGGGGGGAAAAATAAACAAACTAAAAAAAAAAATCCCACAGAAAAAAAAAATATTGTTCCTCATGAAATCCTTTTTTCTGCAGGTTTTTGCGAAAGTCATTCAAAAGAAAAAAAATCACTTCTTTCTTTTCTTTTTTTTTTCTTCTTCATCTTTAAAAACAGAACAAGCGGCTGACTATACATTACACCAGCGTTTTGCTGTGTGCTGGGGGGGGGGTGTCCTGTGAAGTGGTAGTGTGTAGACTGGTGCTTGAGATGATGAAAGTGCATTTACATTGGAGGGACAACCAGGCCGGACATGGCTGCAAGAAACAGAGACAGGAAGGAAAGGGAGATTAGTTTATTGGGGTAAAACAGGTGTGGATATAAATTTGAAAATTAATAAAATCTGTGCGTGTGTGCATGCATATGTCTATGTGCTGGTGCGTGTGTGTGTGTGTGCATATGTGTGTGTGAGTCCAGCCATCTGACGCTGCACAAGTGCGTGAATGTATGCCTGAATGTGCCTGTTTGCGTATGTGCCTGTGAGTGTTTGCCGTGTCCGCCAGCCTGCTGCTGCACGTCCTCCTAACGGGGAGAGTTTGAAAACCTCCCTCCTGCTCTGACATTTCAGCCCCCAGCATGCCAGTCTTGCTATGTGTGATATTTCTCCTGGCGTTGGGGTAATGGCAAACAGTGGCCCAGACTCCCGGGGGACGCGGCCGTGGTGACGGCAGAGCAACAACACGGTCACTTCCCACAATGCCACAATGCTACAGTACTAGACACTCCTCAGACTCCCCTCAGATTCCTTCTATGGCTTCCTTTCCTCCCCTCGTCTCTTTATCCTCGACTCTGCAACGCTGTGCAGCGCATTAGTCCTACATTTCCACATTCCTCAAGTCGTGCGTCTGCGTCATTATCTAACAGAGATTAGGCAAGATCAAAGGTAGCTTCCGTTATTTTACCAAGACCATCTGCTTAGGATATCATTAGCAACTGTACCTCACTCTGAGAGTTTATATATTCAGTATTTTCACACGTTTTAACAATTAGGCGACTAGTGAAGTGCTGGGATGATATATTATTATATTGCTCTGAGTGTATTTGTAGAGTCATGGTTGAAATGCTTTTAAGTTTGCCAGCGCAGATGATGGCAAGGCATTGCTCATTAATTTCTGCACAACATGTATTAATAAGTATGAACGTGTAGCAAGATGAACTTTAATTTCCCACTTCATTAAGCCCAATGTTATTAATCTTGGGGCACACACTACGGCTAAGCTTGTTTTCAAAGCAATCATGTTGGTCATGACACATGCACAAAACCTAATAAACATAATTACTAAAACAATTCTGGGAAGGTCTTTTCCTGCGACATCAGAGAGGATCATTTGTACGAAAGGGCAACGAGGGTGTATGTCGGCGTGCGTGTTTGCGCAGACGTGAGACGGCAGTCCTGCACAGCGCTTGCGTGGTGCGTGTGTGGAGATGTGCTCTGTGTGAGTGTTTGAACTGAAAGGTGTAAATTGGCCTGTCAAAATGCATATATTTGTAATGATTAGTCCCTCACCAAACCGGACAGAGGCCTGAGCAGCGGTATCTGACCAGTAGTCCGTAGGGAAAGGATGAGGGGGTGAGGGGGGCTCACCTTGCAGTCCGTTGCCGTTGGCGCTGGTGCAGGAGGGGGGTGGGGAGGCCTGGGGTCGGACCACAGGGGCGAAGGCGCTCTTTTGTTTAACTGCAGAGACGATAGGGAGGGAAAAGGAGGGAGGGAGGGAGGGAGAGAGTGAGAACGTGCTGTGAGTAGTGCTGGAGAGGGCAGTTAAGGTAAGGCTAGGATAGTATTACTGCCAGGGGGGATACACGATCAGTGCTCACAGGCCCCTACCATCAACATCTTGTCCGGTTGAACAAATACAGGTGGCGTACGGTGAAATACACATAAAAATGAATATTTCTCCGACTCTATGTGTGTTCTCCGAAGTACTAAAACTAAACAAGCCCCTGTGAATGAATAGTAATATATTATCGCCATCAATAATGTTATAACCCTGTCAGAAGTGATTCATAGAAGTGAAAACGAATGTGGGAGCTGGAATTAAATCAGCAGCAGCTTAGTGCTACTACAGCGTGCGATAGTGGCAAGCTACTCACTTCCATATGGGGAGTTGGCAGAGGATCCGTTGAGGAACCCAGGGGAGCTTGGCACTCCCAGGTTCATGCCGGCGTTGCCGTAGCCATTCATGCTGTTGCTGACGGTGTTGTAGCTCGACTGCTGCGGGGTGCTGCTGGAGATGTAGCCCCGGGGGGACACGCTGCTGGTGTTCCGGCTGTAGCCCACTGAACAACGTAGGTGGGAGAAGGGAAGGGAAATTCATTCATTTCTTGTTGGGCGTCTGCACAGTATTTACCAGGGAAATGTTCGCTGATTACACCAAATGATAATGGAAATGTACTGCTGCAATCAAACATTTTTACATCGGTGCATACTGCAGATGTCAGTTTAATAAGAAAAAGAATTTGTCTCTTAATTAGACCCTTTAACTGCCTATACCGTAGGTGAGCATGGGGGCAGTGCTCAAAAACGGAATCTCTATCCATTTTCTCATTTTAATGAGAGAAGGAAAAAAAAAAGAGTGAAATTTAACTATTTCTCAATTTCCTACAAACTCCCAGGAATCCCCTCGAGGACCCCCAGCGGCTCCCCGGACCCCACTTTTGAGAACCGCTGACTTGTGGAGCCATATCCTAAATCACATACCTTGGTCATTCCCTTGTGACTCAGACACATTGACTGCTAGCTGGCTGCTGAAGGAGTTGACTCCCATCATGCCGTGGGAGGCTGTGTTAGCGAGCGAGGGGATCTGGTTGTGGTTGCGGGGAACGCTGTACAGGGCCTCGGCGATGTCAGCTGCCCTCTTCAGAATGATCTCCTGAGAAGCGCAGAGAAGGCAGAGGTTTTGTTATTTATGGTTGTTGTTTTTTTTTTTTCTCTCTCTCTTATAGCCGCGCTTTTGCTTTGATGCATGGTTCTTGGCTATATGGTTAACACATGTAGCCTACGTCGTTCCAGATATAGTGGCGAAAATACCCTTTGGTGATGCTATCAGTACATTTTCAACGGTTTCTTGCTTAGCAGAGGTGTAAGCACGCCGAAGCAGCTGCGTGGATACGGACCTGATTGTTGTGGGGCATTCCATACAGGGCTTCGACGAGATCAGCCGCCCTCTTCAGTAACACCTCCTGATGAGGAAAACAGGAAGAGCAAATGTTAAGACCCAAGCAGATTACCCAGTGGTCCGCACAGTAACAAACGATATCCCAAACAACATTACACAGCAGGGTCGTGGAGAGCTTCAGAAATGTTTACATATTCAAGCGCTAAATAAAAAGCCGCCCTGATTTAAGAGGCACCGGTGCTGCATTTATACAGCGTTACCACTTTGCTCCTTCCAACCATGCAGAGCAGTGAATAATGTTCCCTATCTTAATTAAACTGGCATAGTCCTTTAAAAACAACACCTCACCCCTGATTCTGGGCTTCACGTTTGCTCTGGAGTTCAGCGCTGAGTCCCCTCTCTTCAGAACAATAAAGTGAATTAGCTCTGGGTTAATCTAGTTCTGTTGTAATGACATTAAGGAATTTTTCAATTAACCTCTTTGACTGGCTGTTGCAAAGGACTTCACAAATGACTTCCCATCCAGCAAGAGCTGGGTGCTTGTGCCTTGGGGACACGGATGCTCAGGATGTGGTCTTATCCATGTCTGCATGCTTGCCCCCGCTTGACAATGCGGATTAGCTGTGTTGCTTTGGCTCTTAACACTGAAAATGAGTTGGCCCCGGATCCCGTTCCCCCCACTCTGTTTCGGGCTTTCAGCTAGGTGGGGTTTGGCCCGTTTGTGTGTCTTTATCTGCTCTTTGAATTCAGCACTTACAATTAAATCCCTCTCAAGCAACCAGACTGCTCTCTTTGTTTTCTATAATACAGAAGGCAATATGCTCTATGAAAACCCTCTTCTCCTTTTAGAGTGCATTTAATCTGACAAAGGCAAGTTGCAGACATGGCTGTTGCGTGTGTTTTTAAAATGCTCGCTTGTTGTCACCTGCTGTAGAGCAGAGATTTGTCGACTGTGCTGTTAGAACCCTGGTTAAAAGCAATGCAAATCTGTCACCAGAAACATCTCAGATGGCGCTTGTTTTCTTCCCACATTCGCTGTGTTTTCTTTTGCGGGCCTCGGTAATTTGTCTGAAGTGTTCCATCACTTGGCAATAGCAGTGTGGGATTAAGACGGCAGCTGCCGTAAATGAATGTAAACACAGCCTTCGCGCCTTCAAACAGCGGCCTCCAAGACTTGGCCTGCATTTCCGAGGCACAGCGTATGTAGTGTGTACGGAGTGTGTGTATGGGCCCTTTCATCCTGAGGAGCATATCTACCACAGTCCTTGATTTATCAAGATGAATCACTGTAGAAGCCACTTCCAGCGAATGCCATGCTCTCTTATAGAAACATATCGCTTAATCCACCCCAAGTTACCGGATGGGTGGCTCTTAGAATGGGCATTTACCTCTGAAATTGGTGTGTATGCTCAACGTTGCATGCATCTAGTTTGCATACAAATAAAGAATTATGGTTGTCGTGAGGCAGGTAGACTAAATGAGAGGACCAGCTGTCTTGATGTGTTCTCATCAGGCAGAACAGATTTCTCTCTCTCTTGCTGAGTGAGATAAAGTGGTTTTCTTTCTTTTTGTCTGCAGTTAATAATTACCAATAATCTATTCTATCATATTTCAAGATCTCCTACATGGCTCTCAATTTTAAACAACAATTAAAGCAATTAAGACTGTCGCGTTCACAAGCCATGTTTCATTCTCTGTAAAACGTCCTCTCCCTCCTTGTCCATATGGTACTTTGCAGCAGTGACATAAGGACAGCTTGGAAAAAGGAGGAGAGAAAACGATATTGCCTCTCATCCTTAATCTGTCGTTTACCGCGTGGTGTCTTAACTAACCAAGCTGACTCGCAAGGCTATGCTTAAGTGGCAACCTAGTCATATCCGAGGATGATGAGAAGTGCTGCACCCAATCAAGGAAGAAGTTTGTTTTCTTCTGACGAGACGCTTTCATGCGTATCAGCTCACGCTGTGAATACGATTAACACGGAATAGTGTTCTGAGGGCATTTCCATGTAAATCTCAATACTGCTCCAGCATAAGTGTAATTGGCTTTCTTGTCATGGAGACATATCAGAACACACCATGTTAAATTGAAACAATTAAAGGCCTCAAATGATTTCTGTTGTTCTGTGACAAATGCGTGACAGATTCCTGCCATTGTTTGCCTCGCTTTGCATAAAGGTCCCGTGTTCAACAACTGTTTAAATGGGGCTGCTCAGATGACAGATCACCCAAGATTTAGAAACTGTTTTGCGTTAATGCCGAGGAAAAACGGGAGGAAGCCGTAATAAATGATGTGTTATAAAAAATATCTAACAATAAGGAGATGTGGTCTAAATCAGCCTGAGTGTGATTCTTCAAGCACTAGATTAACATGGATGTTGTATTTATATTATCACAGTTAATAAAAGAGGGCCTAGGTTATGTAGCTTGGAGTGCTAATGCCATTATAAAACTGTAAGGCAATTACTCTGTTAGCTCTAGCCTGAGGTAATGAATGCATTTAGAAGCATAGGGCCATTAGATGAAGGTACTTCAAAGAGCACAGGAAGAGAGATTCATTTAAATACATGGGTAATTGCTTGACATGAACACATTTGTAATATTTTCTCCTTGTGGATTACACAAAGAATTGGAAAAGAATGGGCTTATGCTCATTTTGGGAGGAAAGAAAAGAATCCAAAGCAATCAGCTTAATAATAAAACAATATTGAGTTTCCACTTTTAATTTCATAATGAATCTAATTTGTTACAGAAGAGAGAAATTGAGTGTGATATAATGTGATATCCAGTCTATTTGTCCATTACTGCCAGAGGGCACAAAATGGTATTATAAATTGTCTTTTTTATATTATGAATAGAAAATTGTTTTATAACAAGATCTTAAAAAGGAGGGTGAATTCCAAAGTCTCTCTTCACTTAACGCGATGCCCGCAAACCAATCTCCTTTCTCATCACTTGACTGCTCACACTTATTACTTTCATATTCACCCTGGACTTTGCATTGAATTTTTATATCTCCACTCCTCCCACAGGGTCAGACTGTCATCTACGATGTTGTCTTAGAATTACGAGGTAAACTTCAATCAGAGGCAGCTTCCCCCCTTTTTTTCTCTGTGTAGCAACAATATTAGCGTGCATCCCTTGCTATCCATGAGCACTCCCATATTGGCTTTCTGTCTCCTTACAATTACCACGTGTCTTACTGGTCCCAGGGAGAAGGCTGGTGGAAATCAATATAGCGCAGTAATATTATCAACTGGAGGGTGAAGTCATGTGGGGGGGGGGGGGGGGTAGAGGCGGTGAGTGGGCTTGGTGTCGATTTGCCTTTCTGCTAATGCACACCGCGCGTCCTCCAGCTTTATCTTCTTTTTATAGAGTCTCCCTACCTCACCTGCACCCTGTAATGGCTGTTCTCTATATGCTGTTTCTGTTCTCATTCCAAATGTACATGCCAGCCTCAGCCCGCCGCGGGCTGTTTTATTGGGAATGTGCTTTTGACCCCGAGAGCTGACCCTCAGATGGCAAGCTTAACAATGACGAATCACTTGGTGGGATCATTTACATGCCCCCTGAACCCCATATTTGGGTCCATTAGAGAGCAAATCAAATATTTATGTTGTTTATTGGAAGTGCAGGGTTTCATCTCACTCTGTGATTGTTTCATGCAAAGGCTGGGAGAGCGTGCTATATTAAGTATACGCGCACCCAGGAAACTAATCTTGGGTTCAGTGTCAAAATCTGTCTCGCGACCAACGACGCTTTGTATTCAAGGAAAGAAGCCGGGTTTCTCTGTAATAAAGCCGTGTTTAACATTGTTGCGCTCTTTGTTGAAAAGACGTGGATTTCGCAAAGACTCTGTGACTTTATAAAATTGAAACAGTGCAGCTAGATTGACCAGCGATGCCTGCGGAGATAGAGGAAGCCATGTGGATATTAAAGGTAAGTGTACTTTACCTTTTGGTCTACGTTTACAGTTGAAATTAGAGTAACATTTCATGTCTAGGTGTTGTTTCCTGTCTCCGCAGGGACCGAGTCTAATTGAAACACTTCATATACTGAACCAGGGACTAGCTGTGATGTTCCATTTCTCCACATTGCCTTGGTCAAACGTCTATAGCTACCACACGGTCTGTTCTTTATTAAATTGTCCGTTGGACGTTAATGATATTGCTGTGTTGCATGCTGGGATTTAATAGATAAGGTCTTTAAAGGTTTTACAGTATTATTAAAACTCTGAGGTGGCCACCACTTTACTACATGCCAAGGGGTTTTGAATGTACTAATCAGTCATATTATTACACTTGACACATCTGGAACGTCAGTCACCAAAATTGTTACTGGCAGGGTAGCAATTAGTGAAAACATACAGATAGATTTTATCAATAGGAAGTGGAAAGAATAAAAGAATCAAAGGGAATGAAAAGAGTAAAAGAATCAAAGAGTTTCTGCAGGGGAGGGAAAGAGAGGGGTGAAAAAAAGCGCGTGCACTTTAGTTTTCATGCTCAGGTCTTTCAATATGGCAGCCTATTCATGTGCCACACCAGTGTGTCTAAAACTGATGTGGCTTTCAACTCCTTCACCCAGGTTCAAAAGAAAACAATAAGAAAGCCAAAGCATAATAACATGCAGTCTTTGTCTATTAGCTGCAGTAAGACTAGGGGGTTTACGGCACAGGGTTCTGTAAACAAAAGATTAAACCAAATCGAGCTGCAGAAAATGAAAGGAAAACATGAGTGGGGTAATGAGGGTGCAGACGTCGTTTCTGACCAGATTACCATCTCCACAGACTACTGGAGAGGAAAACGCCTGATTGAGCTATTTTACCACACAGAGAGTTTACGCCTCTCTCCACACACAAAACCAATACCATTACCACGCTGGTTAGTGGGTAAGCCACATATGTGAAGCAAAGCTGTCACGGTTTGGGGTCACTGTGCTCAGCGTTGATGGTAATGTTGTTTTGTTTATTTGTCACATTCGAGTATTAAGGCATTATAACCCAGACAGCTCCGTCTCATCGCCGTTCTGCGTCTCTCTGTGCAGCACGGACACCGCACTGACCTTTGGTAACCTCTCAGGATCGCCGGGGTGTCTGGGGATGACCTTCTGCAGCCTCTGGAAGCCATAGTCGATGGTGGGCTCGTTCAGGGCTGAAAGAACAGAAAGGGTGGAGGAAAATTAGAACCATTTCGGGGGCTAATTTTGCCAGAGACGGGAAGAAACTAATTGAGAAATCTGCTGGAATTTACAGTACAAAAGTCATTTCAGAATGCCTAATTTCAAAGAAACCTCAGGGGTGAGACGACGATGTTTTATGAAACATTGCCGGCTCCGGGGAGCGAGCGACGGAAAATGACACGCGTTCCTCTGACACTTGTGTCACCAAGTGTTATTCCATTAACAGCCGTGATGACCTACATCAGTCTGAGAATCCTTCAGAGGGACCCTCCCCCTTTTTATCTGCTTGAGAATATTGACTACAGCAAACTACATAGCGGGGGTCTTTTAATCTAACAGAGCTTTAATAATCTGTGAAAGGCTGTCCACACATTGATCTAGTGTAAGTTGCTGTCATTTCACCCTTCTGCACCAACTGTACTGCAACACTGGGCCCGTGAAATACGGCAGCAGATCCCATGGAGCCATTAATCTCTCCCACCCCTCAAATAGTAATCTGGGGCATGAGGCATATTGGGCGATGAATCAGAGGCACAAAGTAAATGAATCATAACCCAGACTTTGGTGAGAGCAGGGCGTTTTATGTCTGACAGTCCTAATGGGTAATTGAAGGCTTCCTTACAGCTCCGCCTGATTCTAAACAATCATGTGTACACTCATAGGCAGGACAAGGCGAGGGAGGGAGAGCAGAGGAGGGGAGGAAAGGAGGAGAGCAGTGTAAAGGGGGAAGGAACGACTTAATAGAGAACATCACTTCTCAATGTAGATATCATTTTCAGGAGAGTAACTCCGCCGAGCAAGGCGCTTCATAAATCAATGGCTTTCTATGGAGACTAATAAGAGCTGCCTGCCTCTATTCATTGTTCAGCCTGTAATTTGGCCCATCACTCATTACTCAGCATGTAATTTCAGCATTAACACCGCACAGCTCGCTGAACCTGCTGAACGCCAGAGAATGTGAAAGCAAGCGAACGCCCCCCCACGCGCACACAGGCAGGCAGGCAGGGCCACTGAAGCACAAGCCAGGGAGTCGCGGCAGGAAAACGAACCTTCAGGTTTCTCACTTTTCTTTTGTTCCCTTTCATCTGAACACACATGCAGACATGCATGCACTCTACCTGCTCTCTCACACATACGTACAGTAGTCGTGTACTGACACGTGCGCCGCTTCTGCCAAAACCTGAATCCAGTAATCGCCAGCTCGACCGTGATCAAATGGAGCAATTATGTGTTCAAGCATGGACAATGCACGGTGCTAATCGATAGCGAGGATCTAGCTCGCAAATACAGTAGCATTCAGCCCCGCTGGCCAGGCACACCTGAATAAACCCCACGCCATACACCATACACTGCTGGAAATCTGATTTGACATGTCATCATGTGTCCCGAAACGACAAAGGTCCTCTTCAGAATGTGGGGGAACGCCATCTTCTCCTTAATAAAGGATTGATCTGCCGTATTGATCGTACATGACAAGGCTGTAGCAAGGAATTTGCCCCCTTTCTTTTGTTATTTCCACCCCTTTCTTATCTATGCACTCTGGCAGTCCTGTACATGTGTACACACATCAGCATGCATATATATGTGTGTGTGTGTGTGAGTGCACGTGCCCGGCTGAGAGAGTGTACGTGCACGGCAGCCCTGCCAGACCCCGCTGCTCAGTGTGATGTAAATTGTGTATGTGTAAAAAGCACTCCATAATCAGGCCATCCATCATCAGAGGCTGTCAGTGGGCTCTCTCAGGGTGATACATCACGCTCTCCTGTCCTCTGCCTCAGCTGGGGCCTACACAACCCGCCAGGCATGCTGGGAACGCAGCCGGAGAGCCGTACAGTACAGGACGAGACCTAGGTTGGGAGAGGTGTTCTTTCTGATGTGCCTTTCCAATGATAATGATGCCCTACTGTAAACGCAGACCTAAGAATTCTGATGAATGTGGCTCGGGGGGTAGGGTATCCTGTACCCTTAAAGAACAGTTTAAAGTGAATTTTATCAGCGTTTTTCTTTACAGTCTCTACACGGCGCTGAATGCCGACATATGGAGGCACTCAAATGTGTCAAACAAGAATTACATTTAAACTCATCTCAGTTGGGTTTAACACATGGCTCGAAGTCCAAGCGTCAGGCGTGATCTCCGCATGTCGACATGTCGCCATCTCATCTATCATGGAGATGATCTTTGTAACAACCCCGGCGTAATGAAATTGGTGACACAGACCGCCATCTGCTATTGATTTCATGCAAATGCTTTTGACAGCTGATGGAGACTTGCATTAGCGCTAAACGGTGCTGTCAGTTGATGAGTTGACAGTTTTGTAGTCATAGCATGTACACTGGTGCAGACAGACACAGACAATGTCAATAATCCTGTAAGAGCGGCTGATGATATATACTGAGCACTTATATTGAATGTGGAGAATAAATGTGTTATGTGTGTATTCATCGCATTGCCCCGCACATTTTTTCTTCCAAGCAAAGATTTTCTTTCATCTGCTGAGCTTTTACAAGAATCATTGGTACTACTCCTCTTACTTTTTCTTACACCACACACATTGACAGCAGCTCTTCCCCCCCACCCCCTTCACTCCCACCTCTTCACCCTATGTCTTTTTTAATCCCTGGCACATCATTATGTTCCCGCTTCACACTCTGTCGTAAACTTTACTCTCTTCTAAAGATATAACAGGCAAATCGGGCTCAGCGTTGCCCTTGCATGACTCCATGCACGCCAAAATCAGTCTGGCCCTCCTGTCCAACAATCACAATATGGTGAAAGAAGGGGGTTAAGGGTGTGGAAGGAGCGTGCCCACCCCCCCCCCCCCCCCTCCTGTAAGGATTCTCAGTGGCTGCAAGGAAACATGAAACCCTCCACACACATCCCATAAATCCTGCACTGGGTGGGGAGTCTAGCCGAGGGGAGGAGGGACAGAGGACGGCGGGGGGAACTGGGGGGAGGTATGATAGCGTGTGTGTGTGTATGTGTGTGTGAGCGAGCAGTGGGGGGGGGTCACTGGCACGTTCCAGTCACGCCCGCTTCCCGGCTCGCGGCCAATCAATACCACTTTCCTGTTTTAGAGGCGGGTAATTATGAGGTGGAGAGATTGTGTGACCTCTCACCCCTGCTGCATTACTCGCCTGATATTAAGATAAATTGCCTGATTTTGGGTAAACATATGCTGCAATTCAAACTGTCAGCACTGGTTTGCTCAGGGATAATTTGTATTGATCTCCTGGCTTCTTCCCCATTTTGCTTACTGACCTCATGGATAATTAGAGAAAAAGAGACACGGGGAGGTAAGGCAGGGCTTGCATTTGAATACTTTGCAGGAGAGATGAAGAGCACATGAGAAGTGGTGGGGGGGTGGTGGTGGAGGGAACATTATGGACTAATAGAATTTTCATTTTCTCTCATTTTCTGTCCAGATTTAGACAGGTTGCAAGTTTTGTTCAATTACAACGCTTATATCTTTTTCCCTGCTTGTGCTACATATACAGAGATATAATTTGCCATAGATTTGTTTCCATGGTTTGATTTCAGAGATGATTACAATTTAACAAACGTAATGAGACAACAAAGTGAGAGCAAATATCAAATGTCACAGCCTATAACTAAAAGAATTATTGCCATATTTGAGTAAAAGGAACATGTTGACTGATTCCTTGACAAAGAGAGAGACTCACTCTCTCTTCATGGTGGTTTGGAGGAAGATTTCTACGAATATTTCAGTCATTTTCTCACTCTGGAGAGCGAATGATCATGTTTCAGAATATGAAGAAATGGAATGCATGACTCGGTGCGCAGCTGTGACCATATCATTTCCAATTTTGAATATCACGCATGCGCACGAGCGCTCGTGGCAGGGCTTCAGTGGAATTCCTCTGCCTGGAATGTGCACTTCCCAATCTTATTTTGATCTGACGCCTTAATCTGCCCGTCCTTTCATGCTACAAACACATTTTCTCTGAGAGCTCCTTTAGCCGCCTCAGCTAGCCACTTTACTTAAAATGTAGAGTGGATGGCGTGTACATGGCATCTGAGTGTGGTCTGCTGCTCCTTCTCCATGTTCTCTAGAAATAGGACACGAGTAACCGCTCTACAGGAACAGTGTAACATGGCCGACGTTGGCAGCCAGAAGTGCTTACATGGCAATACACCACCGTGTGCCCTCGGTCTATATGGAAGCGGATTGAACACATGTATTGACTTACAGTATCGGGGTATAAACATAGGGAAATGTTTGAGCAAAGCAGTAAATTCAAGGGAAATTGTTCCTTGTTAAGTCTATGAGCCTGAATGGAGGCTTGCACAGAGTACTAGCATTCCTGCCAGCCATTACAGCTTATTACGATAACTCTATCTTTCCAGGAGATAAAAACCTAGCCTTGTTGCCATTTGCCAGCTATTACTTTCGCTAATTATACTTAACTGCTTCGAGCTTATCTCCACTCCTCCTACACCATTGAGCAGTTATTTTTTTCTTTCCCCTCAACACAAATTAGAGGTGGAGTGGGAGTTGGAAAGGGGGAGACAGATAAACAGCACAGGCAGAAGTTCATTCAAGTGTTATTGCATTTGTGACTTGTCAAACAGTCTAACTGAAGCCTTCTAGGCACCTGCAGTCCGTTAGATGGATGCAGCTCAGAGCAGCATCAACACACATAATGACCTCGCCTCGCTGATGTTCAGCAGAGTCTACCGGAGCCACAGAGAGAGTTCTCCGTGTTACTGTAAGGAGTTAAAATTCAATACTGTGCATACAAAGGAGGAAAGATACTCAGAGGTCATGCTGCTGCTCCACAGCACAGATACGTTCCAGTGTTGACAGAATAGAAAACACGCATGCAGATGTAGAGACCATCCTCCAAAAACAAAAAGCAAAAAACAAACCAAGCCAAATTGGAATTGTCACAGCAAACCCACGCAAAGCAAACCTCATCTGTTTTAACACTGACCATATCATCTCCATCCACTGCAGCCAGTTATCATTGAGTGATTCCATCTCCAGCAGTCTCAAGATGAACAGGAAATTAAAATTTCAAAGATCTGCAGTTAGGATAAATCAATGGAGACAGATCAATGTTCATTGAAATTTCATGAACTTTGAGCCAATACAGATGAAAAAAACCTCGACAGTTACAGTCTCCAGCAGATATTGCTCCTGCAACAGATAAAATGTAATTAACACGGTTAAAAGGGAGCAATGTTACAGATTGCACATCCATAATTTCAGACTCCCTTCATATCGGCCGTATTATTAGAAAGGGCCAAAGACACCTGTTCAATCCTCTTAGATGACATCTAAAGTATGTGTGCCACTTCTCTGAGGACGTCGGCGGACTTTCACACATTACCGGCCAACAGAAATCAAATGGGTTCCCTTCACAGCTGATTGCAAGCGCAAATTAATATTGTAAAATGAAGATCAATACATGGACGGGGCACAGATCGATGACGGCTAAATTACGGCCGCGTTTTCCCCCTCATTCAAGATGAGTTGTGTTTTCCTCTCAAAGTCAATACCGTGCTGCCTCCCTCATTCATTTCTCAATAAACTTGCCGATGAATTTCAATCAAAATGCGGCAGTGGAAGGAGGAGGAGGGGGTTGTGGAGTTCTTTTAAAGCCCGTTGGGTGTGGATCATACTGAAAATGGGGCAAGAAGAGGAGGTAGAGAGAGGAGGAGGAGGAGGGGAAAGATCCTCGTCTATCAAGAGCCCCCCCCTCCCGCCTCCTCTGTCTATCTTCTCCGTAGCAGAGGACTGATGCTGTGACTTAGTGAGGACAATCCATTTTAGGAACCATTACAAAACAGACCTCTAACGATACTGTGGGACAAAAAGTGGGTCCAATTAAAATTAAATCAATGAATACCATCCTTACCGGGAGGAAAAAAAAAACCACACACACACCCGCACTTTCATATTTCTCTTGAAAGATACCCACAATACATTTCACAGAGAGATGTAATGGGGGGAAAATACATGCTCAACTGCAAGTACTTATTTCAATCAATTTCCTGGAGCTGGATTTCACAGGTCACTTGCTGATAACACGCTGTGGAATAATGCCACAGTGTGCTTCTCAAAGCCTACCTGACAAGCTGCCTGACAGTGGGGGAGTGCAAGCACGTGTCACGTCAGCCCTCTAATTGGACACAAGGACCTTCCTCCGTGGAACCTTGTCGCGCTCCACACAAGCTCACAAGGCCTTCAAACCAGGCCCATCTAACTTGGCAATGAGTGTCTGCTCCACTCCCGCGGAGCTGGTGCTAAATACCAGAGTTGTAATGAGACAGGCAGGTATGAGGATATGGCTAGTGGATAACATGCTTTGACACGTGCTAAAACTGTTGTGCCAACTGGTTACAACCCACTTGACTGTGGCGATGACATTTAAAAATGCCTATTTCATCCTTACTCGCAGCAGTTCATGCTGCTGTGATTTTTTTTTTTAATCGGCGGGTAAGTTAAAAATTGTAAAATTCTAATCTGAAATGCCGTGCGTAATAGATTTAGGGATTTTAAATACACAAGGTTTATATGGAGTATTTGGTGTGTCCTCCTCTAAAGCTGATGTGTTTACATACCGCCTTGAATGCCTTTGATTATAGCATATCTTTGCTGTAGGCCACACCCCATCGCTGACCAGCGGCCATCGCAGTACCAAACCCAACCCTGCAGGACAGGAAATGAAAAGGAAGCTCTCCATCTGATCAGCTTCTGAGTCTGGGACTTCAAAGTGACGGCAGGGCGTAGAGGAGCGCGAGGATAGGCCCGGTTCACAAGCTGAACAGCACAGGGCCCAATCTGATGTGGTGCGATAAAGACGTCTGTGTTTGTTTATTTAATGTTTTTGTGAGAGGAGGGTCCGAGACCGCTTAACATTTTGTTCCTCTTTCTAAGAGTGGAACAGGAACTGAGTTTAATTTTGGATTTGTGGTCTAGGTATCACTATTTATATCTCCAATTTGCTGCACTAAATGGTCTAGTTTGGTTGGACATCTATAGCACATGCATGTAAAGACATAGGTTTTTTTTGGCAGTCATAAAGTGAGAAATTGTAGGTGAAGCGTAACTAAAAAAGAGACCTCCCTTCTACACTTGAACATCTTCCTTTTCCACCCCTCACCGGGCTGACATTTCTTGATCTCCACCGGTATTGAGTGAAGCACACATGACCCCTTTGTCCTTATGTTGATGAATGACTGCCTCATACCCATTTTGTCAGATTTTGGTGCAGTGGAGTCGATAGCGTCACCTTGACGAGGAAAGTTTGCGATCCATCAGCCCTCAAGGCTGTCTGGCCTCAACTAGGGCCAGACAAGAGCAGCTCACTGTATGGGGGCATCTTCTCCATCCAAAATCCTTCACCCAGTGTGCCGCGATCTTGTGAGGTCGAACGAATGACTCTTATTACTGCCGCTTTACAGTGAGGAGAAAAAAAAAAACACTTGACTTGTACTAATAGCTGAGAAGCCATGCTGGTCACCAAAGGTCTGAAGACGAAGCACCCTGTCAGTGCCCAGCTTGGGAAATTAGCAAATAATGTTCCCTTCCCCCTGACAAATGTGTGACAGCTCGCCTTCGCCAATCATTCTCTCCTAACGTTATGATGCATGTCCTGGATCCCCACTGGAGGATACAGGCGAAGTTTACTGACCCTCAATTTACCCATGACAAATGGGGTCCCGGTAAATGTGCGTTTTCTGGGGCGCGGAAGGGGTTCATTTTAAGCAATCCTGGTTATGTGGATGTCACTGATTAGGATAAATAGTGGCTGAGTGTGTTAGGACTGCTTGCAGAACCATATTACCAAGGGCCTGCATCGCTGCCCCTGGAGGGGGGCTCTCGTGGAAACTTGGCCAAGATAGAAAACCAAAAGCTCTGATGCAATTAGGAGCTTAAATTGGATAAACTGTACGGTCAAAGTTTTTATTTATGATTTACTCTTTCATACAGTGCTATAACTATGCAGTAAAAAGGTTAGGATGCCGCAAATGGGGCCAAAAATGGACACTTTTTGTTCAAGAAATATCTGTTCAAACCAGCATGCACTGTTCACAGTGCTTAATAAAGTGGGAAGTATAATAAAGTATTGACCTCAGGTACAGCCAGGACTTTCTCCTTTTGATTTTCTACAACCTTGCTGACAGTTAGACCAATGGATAACCAATACATGGATTAGACAGAGGACAAGCTAGCAAGCTCTAAGGGACAACATTTTGTTAGAAGGTAAAAGGTATAGACTGTAAAACAGCAAATATAGCCAACATGTCATTTCCTTTAAAAATGTGCCAATTAAAGCACAGATGCAAGCTCCTTGAAGCAGTCTGTAACTACAGCCTACTAAAGTTTTATATAGTATGTCTGTTTGTCTCACTAGTGTTTTAAGCATTCAATAGTCAATGCCAACAGGATTATTTGACATACACTACAGGGTGCTCTCTTTCTGAGAATGGATTGTGAGTTTTGGAGCCGTTCCAGGGTACTAACCCGAGTGAGGACGTGTCCCTATGCTGTTCGAATTGGCTGCAGTCTCCTCTGTGTTGACTCTTGGTAATTTGTGATAATTTCTTAAATTGAGCGAGTTAAATCTCCACAATTAGGGTGGCGGTGCAAGAAGAGTCAACATGAAGGAAAAAAAAAAAAAAGTCTAAAAAGGCACTCCTCTCAAGCCGCGCTCTCAAGTCACGCTTGAAGCCATATGCTTTGATAACTAGACCTTTGATATGCACATGTTGCTCTCCAATATGACACCGGAACATTTCGTGCCTTTTAGACAGCACCCTGTCACTACATGCCCTTTTCAGCCCATGTCATTTGCTATTGTGACTCCAGGTCATTTCAAACCCATTTGCTGGTGTAGTGCCTTTTTTTTTTTTCAAGTGCGGCGACGCAGACAGAAAAGCTATGGTTTGAAATGAGCTGTTTCACCCTTAAATACATGATCCACTCACTCCATTCACTTTTTAATGTCTGAGAGAAGTAGCTAACATCCTTTCACCTAGCAATTATGGTACATACGGAGCCAGTGATACCTCATTGAAGCGTTATGCATTCTGCTCTCTTTAACGGGTCCATTCTCTCAAGCGTCAACCCTTGTACAATCAGGGTGAGCCACACGGGGAATAGCAGAGCAGAGGAGCCGGACCTGTCTATTGGTGACTTTCTCTTTTAATTCAGCGCACTAATCAATTGTACCACCGTTGCCTCAAGGGGTAATTGTATCTTTATACTAACTGGAAGTGAGTAGGAACCCAGGGAAGACAGAGAGGAAGAATGGGGGGGAAGAAATCAACAAAGATAGAGAGAAGGGGACACGTTTCCCCAGTAAAACCTGATGGTAATCATCCCAATCCGCTTAGCCTCTGTGACTAATGGGGTCTGTTCTTAAGGGACCTGGCACTTTCACCAGGGTGCTATAGAAGCCATTAATGTCTTAACTTATACACCTTCTCAGGGCTGTGCAGTAACACATGTACACACAGACACACACTGGCGCACACACATCTCCTCCCTCCCGCTCGCTCTCACACTCTCACACAAACAGACACACATACACTTACGCAGCCACACTACACTCCTGTTTCATTATCCTGGTGCCTTGTTGGCCTCTGCTCCGCTCCTGCTAGGGAGGTTAAATGCAGGAGAGCTGGGCCAGACTGCACGGTTGGAGGAGAAGGGGACGGATGGCTGGGGGTGGTAGTGTGGTGGTTTGGGGAGCGAGAGAGAGAGAAGGCAGGCGGGGGGGGTGGGGGTGGGGGGCTTGATGAGAAACAGCTGCCCCAGGATGGAGGGGTCTGGATAGGGGTTTGGTGGTGGGGGGGTGTCCAGCCCCCACTTTGCAATTCTGCTGTGCTCAAGGCCAGGGCTGTGCCGGAGGCCTGGGGGTGCTGGGGGAAGTGAGAGTGCTTTGACGCGCCCCCGTTTCATTCTGCCCATCAGAGTAAGAACAGACAGAGGCTTCCAGGTCAGACAGGCTCTGACCCCCACAACCTCTGTCTCCTCACCAATGATGACAGATAAGACCACCACTTCCTTCTGTTAGCCCAGATAATCAGATCCCTTACTTATAGTGTGACACGCACTCGCCCTTTCTCCCTCGCACGCACGTCTCTCTCATCACACTTTCTCTCCCATGAATTCATGTCGAACACACGTGAGAGTAACTTCAGACGCGCTCGTGCACTTAACCTGGATATTGCGTTTCTAATGCGATTCATAAAAAAATGAAACCACATTTTGCCTTACAAAATCAGCAAATTAGCAGGAAGCATTATCTGTCTCACAACAGGGCAGGTAAAGAGAATTGGCAGAATGAGTTATCCTGACAGCTTGAGTTTAACAGAGCTTGGCAGCGCCCTTGTATGATGGCAGGTCAGAGGGGGATCGAGTTGCATGTGTAGGTGCCCCGCCACAAAAAACCTTTTCGCTAGCAGTGCAGATCTCACACATTTTAACATTCAGCAAGCATGGCCCTGGTTAGTTCATTATTAGCACCTGGACTTGGGGTTGAGGGCTCCATCCAGACAGAGGGAGGAGAGGGAGGGAGGGGGGTTGCACAGGAGAGGCCTGGAGAAAGCGAGGGAGTGAGGGAGAGAAGGTTTTGACTCACCAGTATAGACAAATCTCCCAGGGGCGCCTTTGCAGAACTGCTTGGACTTGTAGGACAGCGTGACTTCCACAACGCCGGGGATGTGCCGAGGTGGAGTCTGGACGCGGATGGCGTGAGGAGTTATCAGCTGGATTACGGAGGAAAAGAAAAGAAATAATTAGCCTTTTGCAGTAAAAAGCTAGACCGTCAATACTCTTAGAATCACTGGCTAGAAAGTTTGTTTTGAGTATGATAGATTTTTCAGAGTGCAAGCAGCTAATATCTCATACCTCACTCCATACGAGCATGGTGCCGAACACGACTTGTAGGCCATCGAAGAAGTTGTCTCCTATGATGATGACAGTGGCTCCTCCAGTGGTCCATCCCTCACTGGGGCTGATAGCCTTGATGCACGGGGTGGCTGCTTATCCAAGACAAAGAGAAGAGCAAATTCAGCACCTAAGCTTCAAACCATGTCTATTTCCACAAAGACACATCACTGCATCGCCTCCGCGATCAGCCCTCCATGTCTCTCTCACAAAGACAAATCATGGAAATTGCCCCTGGAAAAAAAAAATGATGGATTTGTCCTTTAAGGCACGAGAATCAAAATCATTTATCAGCGCGGTGGAGTGGTGTAGTTAAGCAGACCCTTCAAATGGTCCACTTCACAAAGGCTAAACGCCGGGCTCGCCAGGAAAATGATTTGATGGAGCAAATTATGTGTCAGGGCAAATGTAGCTATCAGAATTGATTAAGCATGCACCCGCATGTACAGTAAAATTTCAAAGTTGAACACATCTTAAATGAGTCAAGGATACAGGCTGTTATAGTGGAAATGACAGGCTTAAGCTTTGCTGGTTCATGTTATTTCATTACCTTTGTTCTGCATATGTCGTACAGTACAGGCACACTGAGTGTAGTTTCAGGTTTCATAACGTGAAATGCACTCATGAATTATTCAGATTGAGTTTTTTCTTTCTTTTCGTGATCGATTCAATCCATTTCATATTGTTTATTACAATGCTTTTCATCTGGCATGACTTCTGCTACGCAGCTCTGCCATTCATCAACAGTCTGGGTTGTTATTATAATCTAATTTGAGTGATCTGGTGCCTCACATTCACTGTCATTTGATGCATTACCTTAATATGGTGTTCAGCACAACACCGTGTTTACAACAGAAATAGCATGACAGCTCACCATAAAATAGCAATATCAAATTTAATCTATTTCCATCAATATCTTTTAATACACTATGAATTGTGCATGTTTTCCCTACTCCTCAAAATTTGAGCAACTATTTCAGCAAGTTCCTTTTTCCTTTACACGCGCAGTTCTAAACCTCTATTATCCTTTCCATCCAGTAAGTAAATCACAGTCGGCCATTGTTGTATGGATCACCTCAGACAAGACATCTCCCTTTGTTTGCCTTGCTGTTGGGTCTGTTCAGGTCATGTTTGCTCTCTCTCTCTGCCCATAAAGTGCACACACACACATTGGTACTACAGGGAATCTGACTTTAACAGGCGCTGTTGACTTCATGCTAATCACCTCGTACAGATTTTCATTTGTGAGGCCTGGAGGAGTGACATTTGCTTTCCTTAATTGCGAAGCGGAGCGTCTGAAAGAGGACCAACCCTCTATGGGCATGCTGGGCCCCCTCTAAGGGCCTGACCTTCATCAGTGCGGACGATTACAGCAAATAATTCACCCTTCAAAATTACTGTAAACAAATTGACTTTGGGGATGAGAGAGAAGGAGGGGGCGTTGGGACGGGCGGGGGGGGGGGCAGGAAGGAGGAGGAGGCAAGAAGAGGGCCTGATGGTGACGGTGACTGTTGGGGGGCAGCTGCAGCCTGAAACCTACGACAGGCATACACAATCACGCATAAACGCACACACACACACAAACACAGACGCACCACCTCGGAAATCCCAGCGCCCCCTCCCACACACAGAAGGACCCATGGAGAGGCAGCGACTGAGGCCCTAAGCCGTCCACCCTTCTGCCTGAAAATTTGCATATGTCTCAATGCACAGACAGAGAGGGGAGCATGTGCTGAATGGGGACCGTGGCGAAGTGGATTACACAGTCAGCGCAGGCGATCTGATGACAGACACGCACAATGCCCCCTCAGCAGATGATAGGCATCATGAGGAGTGGACGGATGAGGATGCAAAGAGTGCTGCATCACTAAGTCTTTGCAAACTTTGGGTTACAGTAGAGGAAAATCGCCCGATTTGAATTCATACCTCATGGCTTGTTTTTTTTGGGGGGGCGGGGCGGTGGTGGGGGGCTGTTACTCTATCAGTTTGTTTAAATTTATCTCAAGATCCACGTTGCTGTGAAATGACCCGAGGCGCCCGATCTGTGAGCCATCATAATCTTTTTCCTCTCTGGTGAGGTTAGCCGTAGAGGACGTCAAAACTGATCCGAGATCTGAGCAGAGGAGGTCTCAGCTCTAGTATTGTGACACTCAAACAGGTCTGATATGGCCCCGCGAAGCCGTCCTTTGTTCTGCCTGCTGAAATGTGTTGTAATTGTGCTGTGGGATGTCCAGATGGTCGGTTGATAGTGCAGCTGATGGGATTATACCTTTTACCTCTCCCTGGGCCATCTGTTCCCTTTGACTCTCTCTCACTCTCTTTCTCTCTCTCTCCTTCTGCCTCTCTCTCAACCTCTCTCTCTCATACTCTCATACTCTCTCCTTCTCTTTCTCCTTTCCTCCTCTGCTTTCCCCCCCTTCCTTCTTTTCTCCCTCTCTTTCTTCCTCTTAGGCCCAGCAGTCTGGATTCACTTGTCTTTATTGCATAAACCCTAACAGCATTACAGCCACTTGGCATGCAAATGAGGCAGGCGCTGCAGGCTCTATGCTGAGTCTCCTATATTGTCTGGGGCTCTATAATGGTGGAACTGAGCTAAGGAACGTGTGTGTGTGCGAGTGAGAGAAAGAGAGAGACAGAGTCTGTGTGTGTCTGTGCTGTGCCGTTCGTGTGTGTCTGTGTGTGTGGGGGGCGACGCCGTGTGTGTGAAAGACTCGGCTATTTGTGAGCATGTTTATGCACCTTTGAGCCTGAATCTATACATGTTTGAGTGACAGGCAGCCACAAAGCACATTCGTGTCTGAATGCATAATATGCTTGTTGTGTGACAGTACACACAAGTGAACAAAAATGTCACATGGTGAGATTCAGCCTGTCATCCACAGGCTATCCCCTGTCTGCGCCAATAGGGGGCAGCACCTCTTGATCAATGCGAGGCGAGCGGTATAAGTGCAGCGCGAGCTTCAGAGGAAGGATGCCTCTCTGTTTCAGCCACAGTCAGCCAGCCGCATATCTGGGACTTCTCGCCCAGCGAACTCACAAGGAAGAATGTGTTGCTAATTTAAAGCACGCTGTCTGTCTGTCTGCTAGTTGTCAGAGCGCTATGGAGGACATGGCTGGAATTACATTTTATGGCCGGGGTTCTCCTTTTCTCACATGTCACATCTCTGTTTGTTAAAGGTGACTCAAACAAAGCGAGTGATCGTTGTTGATGCATGCTAAATTAGTTTGTTATAGAGCTGGAGCCGAGCCTGGGAGGTGGGGAGGGGGGGGGGCCTCAACTTGTGCGAGCACGCAGGGTTGAGCAGAGGGAAGGTGTATTAAAGTTATTAGACAAAGACATGTTCAACTGGGCGGTTGACAATAGCTCCTTTTCTTGCTTTACGGGGCGTCACTCTGCTGCTTTGAAGAGTGTGGTGAAGAGAGGGAGGAAAGGATGGGTTGGGGCAACCTGTAAAGAACACAAGCACACACACACACACACACATAGACAGACACTCGCGCACACACAACACATGGGGTCCCGTGGGAGTGGAGGAACATGGAGGCGAGGGCTCAACCTCTTTAATTGCTCCCCTCATTAAGAAACCGGTTGCTAGGCGATCCACACCTATCGTGTCATAAACGTGAAACACACAAACAGAACGTCAGCGAACATAATGACTTTGGTGCTCCGGGCAGGACTTTAATTATTTGATTTTGTTCTCCAGTAGAGGAGTCATTAATAAAGACAAAAACAAATAGATTAGCTTTTTCCCCCACTAGGACTAGAGAGCACTGAGATATATTAATTGTCTAGTCTTTTTTTTTTTTTTTTTTTATTAGTCGTTGTTGTATTAAACATTACATTTGCTTTTGGTGATAGAACCATTAATGCCCATTAATGTGTAGAGAAGCTTGTTTTAGTCAGTGGTGTATATAAACTGTTTGCCCAGCCATAATTGGCTCTTGAAATCTGAAGATAAGCAATTTGCACAATTGGCCCAAGTCAGTCCCCCCCCCCCCCCCCCCCCCCCCCTTTTTTTTTCTTACAATCTTTCAGCTGTGTGCGCTCCCATCTGCGAGTGGAGGCCATGAGGGTCATAAGGTTATGTTTAGTGCATTTTACTTTTTGGATTTCCCATGGTTTGGTGGTCCTTCTTTTCTCTCTTTTGGCTGAGCAGGCAATCAGTCTATCATATGGAATCAGTTGGAAGAAAAACAGTAAGTTCTGTTTTTCTCATAGGCCGCCCCCCCACCCCCTCCACATGCACACACACACACACCATCAACCCACTCTTCCCTCCCCCCCCTCCTTTCTCTCTTTCTCCTTCCTCCCCCTGTTTCAGCTCTCTCACAGCTAAATCTGCAGAACCCAATGACAGGAAATTGACCTCACAGCCAAATTCTTAAGCAATTTGATCATGTTTCACATAGGCTTTTAGGACAAATGTAGGTGCATTAGGAGACTGGAAGTAGTATAACATTTTAAAATCATGACTTACTCTGAGTATCGTTGTTGTCATTAGTGACATCGAAAAGATAAATACGCCGAGTGATGCATACTATTTCCAGTCAATGCACAACAGTAGGTATGCAGGAGGCAAAAAAGCAACTTAAAGAGTAAAAAAAAATGAAAGTGATGGAGGAACAAAAGATTCTAAGGAACTAGGAGCAACTAGGTGTGCGGTTTGTAAGATGGGAGGACGTCTGAAAGAAAGTATGAGGAGAAAGGAGCGTAGCAAATTATAAGATGTAAAAATGTGCCTACCATTCTCCAGATAAGGAGGCGTACCTTCTGAAGGGTCGAGTCTGCGAGCCCTTCGCCCATGCTTGGAATTGTTGTGTACGAACATGTTGTCTGAAACAGCCAAGACATGGCCGTCCACATTGACGGTCGTCGATACGACAACCTGCAACAGGAGTGAAGGTGAGACACGTAATTTAATAACAACAATCAGAGAAATCCTGCTTCACATTCACACCAATGTTCGAGGTTACAGGGGATACGTGGAGTTCTGCTGTGTCCAGGTACATGCCTGCGTGTTATCGATCACCACTGTCAAACCTCTTGAAGTGGTTGCTCTCTTTGCACATATCACATTACAGTTACCCTGCTTCTCAGCCATTTTGTTTTTGCTTTTTAGTGTCTTGCATTTGTGTACAGCTAATTGACTTTTCAATCACTAAAATACCATTTCCGTTTACCCACTCTACCAACTGTCATCATAGCCGAAGCTCAGAATTATTGATCAGCTTGTCCATCTATTTGAGGATGGAAGGCCTCCCTTTTAAAATATTACTGGAGTCATTAGCAACTGAACCGTACTCCATCCCATCACTCAACAAACATTTTACTAGGATCGGATTCCAAGCCACACTCCATATTTCATAATGCTTATTTTTGTTGTTGTTTTTTTGGCTACCACATCTCCAAACAGTGAGCCGCATGTGAATGGCCAAAGTGTTTCTGAGCCGGAAACAGAGAGCCCCTCTCAGGTTTGCTTCGCCGGTGAGTGACCTCGGTGTAGCAGTGGAATTTAGGGGGGCGCTTTTTTTGGTTGGTTTGGGAAGGGTGGGGGTGTAAGGGGAGGAGGGGAGAGAAGGGGAAGTGAAAGAGCTCCATTCTTGTGAGCAGGTTCAGAGCTGGGCCAAGCCGAGGATGATGGATTGGGCCCTCTCTGGCCTCCAGCTGGTTTTTGGGGGTAATAAGTGGAGTGGAAGGCATGCAGAATACACAACTTTGGCCAGAGAAACACCTATGGTGGAGCATCTGGGAAATCTATTTAGGGAAAAATGGCATACTAACTGTTGGACTGATGACAAGGGATGCTCATCAGCAAAAAAAAAAAAAAAAAGATCAAAAACAAAAAATCCAGAATCTTTGAGTTTTTGCAAAAAGAGCGATGCCAAAACTTTCTTCTTTCTTGCATTCCTTTTGACACACAGGAGTGAGAGGTGAAAGCCCTTGGTGGCTGTCATGCATCAGTCCACATTCACCCTGAGGGAAGATTTGAGGAGGCAGGGGAGGTCTGATGGTGGTGACATCAGGAGGGGACACCCTGTCTTGCCTGTTTCATGTCTGGGCTTCCTCCTGGAGGATGCTGGCTTGTGTGTCTATCACAGAACAGTGCTGTCAGTGACAGACGCCCTCCTGCAGTTTGTCGCAATCCTGATAGGACAAATCACACTAAACTCTCACTCTCTCACCTTGACCTAGTGGGCTGCTCGTGGTGAAAATGCCTGAGCGGGATGGATGGATGGTTGGATAAATGGATCAGCGAGGGGGGTGGATAATTTCAAGGCTCAACTACCTGACACATTAGAAGTGAGAGGGTTAAAGAAGCTGTAAAAGTGCTCAATGGTCATGTCCTTTTAGTGTAAATCGCAGCATTTTGTCAGCCCGCAGTAATGATGGTTTTCAGATGGCTCAAAATGCTTTTCATTGCATATATGCGTGAGTTTAAGTGTATGCATATGTGTGTGAGAATGAGAGAGGGATGTAGGGAAAGCAAATATATGCACTCCTAGCATGTATGGGAATACATCCATATGCGTGTGTGTCCGCGTGTGTGCGTGCTTGCGCATATGTGTGTATAAGAAGGTATGCGTTTCCGCTGCCAGACAGATCCTGAGTTAACACTGTTGTTACATGTGGTTGGATCGTCCTCCCCTCTGCGCTGGGGCTCAGAAAGCTGTCAGGAACACAATTGATGACACTCTTAAATCCTATATCCTTATTTGTGTCAGATGGTATTCCCTAATAAATATTCTGTCCAGAGCGCACAGGACACAGGATCCTTCACTCTCTCTTTGCCTGGGTTTTGCCTCCTTCAGTGCCAATAATAGAATTCAATTCAGATGTGAATGTGTATCGATGTGACTTAGTGCAAGTTGCGCGTTTG
The DNA here is from genome assembly GCF_017976325.1 of Chelmon rostratus. NCBI lineage: Eukaryota > Metazoa > Chordata > Actinopteri > Chaetodontiformes > Chaetodontidae > Chelmon > Chelmon rostratus. Next base: position 16,481,791 of record NC_055668.1, on the reverse strand, counting down.
CACACCTGCGTGTGTCTGCAAAAAGAGAGACAGACAGCGAGAGACAGAGACAGAAATGGACAGAGCTTATATGTGAAATAGATTCACCTGGAATCTGCGCATGTCTCGTGGATTCCCTGCATTCTTCAGACAGTTCTGATTGCACTTGAGAAAGAACTTTAGGAAGAATCTGAAAGAGAGCACAAAACAAAAGCGAAACATTTCGATTATTATACCTTTAAAGCTAAATTACAAAGTGACAAAGTTGTTGGAATATTTAAGCGAGAATTATCAAACAAGCCCACGTCTGATTCACTCATCCAGTCAGTCAGAAACAAACGTGATGTCACAACTACTCGAGAAAGTTGCTGTATTTATCGGCCTCTCAACATCAGGAGCATCAGTCTCTTTGTCATCTTATTCGCCTCACCTGAGTTCATGGGTCTTTCCCAACACCCATCTGCCACTAACATACAGGAAGTCACTTGATATTCCACCCACCTCTTTAATCCCAGGACACCCCCTGTGCAATTAAAGTTCTCCTGTTCAATAGGGAAGCAAATGAGGCCCACCTGTGACCAGGTCTTGTTTGAAGAGCATCAGGGATAAAGGACCTAACAAGGTGAGAGCGCGCCACAAAACTTATAGTCCTGTCAGGCAATTAGGCGGACACTCCTGGGACCACCGTATGCCACACACACAGACACACAAGCATAACGCAGACACACACCCATGCACTTGTGGGTGGGTGAGGCAATTATGCCACAAATTACAACCTGGCTAATCGTCTCTGAACAAATGTCACGTCTGAGTGAGATCTGGGCTTGGTTAGTTTGTAAGCTGCCTTCGTCTCCCACTTTCTCTCGGTTTGCGCGGAATTTGTTGATAAAGCCTTGTATTGAGAGCTGAATATCAGATGTGGCCCCATCGACACAAAACAGTTAAAAAAGAGCAAGATTAACAAGGCCAATAAGAAAAATTGTCTCATATGCAGCCCATTGTGTAAAATCTTACACAACCACACAGAATAAACAATGAAATTGACTTGTTTTTGCAAATTCTCCCCACAGAATCATGACTGATTGTGCTTTTGCTTTCCCCGATTCATTATAAACACCGTGCTATGATATTTATTTTTCATCACATTGCACTAGCATTACTATATGCAATACTGTGGTTTCCATTGTAACACTACCTTGGCTCACAGAATCACAGCGGCTCATTGGATTACCATAGATTGCACCATAGATTGCACGGCCATTTCATTCAGCTAAATACAGTGGCTTGTGTGGCCTGTGAGGACGCTTTCACAACACTTAAGACTTCTCGTTCGCCCAGTGGGATCCTGGCCAGGCCATAAATCAGAGTCTGAAATGACCCTTCTAACCCTGGCCACATTAACACATGCACTGGTCATTTAGAAGCGTTCTTCGATAGACTCCTATACCTTGTGCTTCACCGAGGGCCCAGGAGGGAGAGGAGAGGTGAGAAAATATTTTCACTCCACATCCAAGGAGCTTTGGCTCGGACATCAATAAAAGACGTTTTAACCCATGCCAGAATGCTGATTGCCTGTCGGCGTGTGGTGAGGCCATAAAAAACCTGACTTGTCATTAGTGCATTTCGCTTGATTGTGTTCACTGTGTTTTCGGGTTGCATCTGTTGGCTGATCATCAAAATGACCATTATGTACTCTAATTCCCTGACCCTGTTTTTATTTCCCCAAAGAGTCATAATGTAGAGCAGCAGACATCTGCGGAAAGCAGACCTGAAATACGACTTTTATTTGTCTGTCGCCTCTCATACAGATTGGGTAAGGCCAAAGTGTGTGTTTGTGGGTGCATGCGCGCACATCTAGTCGCGCATGTGTGTGTGTGTGTACATGCATCGCCCGTTGGTAGACAATTTATGTCAGAGCAAGAGATAGAATACATTTCCCAGGCAATGCATTGACTTCATAAAAGAAACACATTACTTTCAGAGTTAGTCTTGTCTCTTTTCTTGGATACTTTAATGCTTTTACACACTGTTTCTACTACAGCGAAGCCAAAAGTTAAGAAACAATAAACACAAGGAACTGAGTGCCCACGCTATCATAAAGTAGCTCCTTTATGTTTACTGTTATGAAGGCAATTAAGCACAATTTCTCTGCTAAAAAGATAAGCTTAATTTTCATAGTCCACAGCAGTGGCAGTGCTATAGCATCCATTACATTTGAGTTGGTTAAGATTCTCCATGAGCACAGTGCAAATTGGTCCTTGGTGAACAGGAGAGCAATTAAGACAAGGCCCCTCTCTCTCTCTTTTACTTCTTAAATATCTACAGAAGTTTGTGCTGGTGTTTTGGCACGCACAGAGACAAAAGGAGGTTGTTTAATTGTTTTTTAATGGGATATCAAGTCGTCGCTGCCATTAGATGTTGGCAATGGAGGGCAAAGGGGGATAGAGAGAAAGAATGAACTGCAATTAGGTTTGATTAAAGCTATCCTTCTCAATAATCAGCTGTTCTGACAGGACAGGGGGACCCTGGTGGCCGCTGAGATGGAGGAAGGTGTTGAGTGATATTAAGGCCAATGAAGGGGATATTAACATGGCTAATTAAAGCTCTTCCAAAGCCGGGCGAGGAGGCTCTCAGTGGACCGCACTGGATGAAATAATCGGCCAAGGCAGCTATCAGTTGGAGGAGAGAGAGAGAAAGGGAGTGCGGGAAGGGGTGGGGTGTAGTCCATCTGAGGGAAGGGGGGAGTACAGGGAGGGATAGTGGGAGGCGTAAAGGAAAACTATGAAGTGTGAAGAAAGACAAAGAGGAAGACATCGACAGGCATATAGAGAAAGACTTCCAGCACAGCCGTGGAAGCTCATTTTGACATCAACCCTCTCTGTCTGCATGCCCGAAGTCTGCCAGTATAACTAAGACCTGACATCAGCTTTTATCTCCGACAGCTAGTCATACAGGTCCACAAATCAACGTTAAAACAATCCTGCTCCTGCCTTGGTCTAAGGCAATTAATACGATTCTCCTGTAGTACCTCCATGCTCGCCCACTGCCGAAGCTACTAATCATGCCATAATGATTTCTCTCCCTCTGGTCAAAGGGGAAATAGATTGTCTCTTTAGTAATGCAGCAGGCTCGGCGCCTTCCACTCCCTGGCTTCACAGACCCGGTAATTGAGGAGAAAAAGGCCGACTTTGGCACTTTGACTGATTTGAGGGCTGCTAGACCCTCTTATCTTTACTCTGATCATTTTAGGCTGACACTCAAAGGAAGACCCATCGCCCTAATTCTAGCTCACCCTCTCCCATCATCAAACAGAGAGGGGAATAGGGAAAAAAAAAGAAGAGAGAGGGGAAAAAAACAAACAGGCGAGGTGAGGAAGGCCTTCTCTCATTTAAATGGCCAACTTAATTGCAGGGTTGATGTCACTCATGCATAAATGTCCATCCCTTTGATTTGAGTGAAGAGGGCAAATAAGGATAATGTTGTATTATTAAGAAGGCTCCATCGACAGCGGAGGCTTGCCCTCCTGTCAATTTCATTCATTTTTCTCAGCCGTTCATTTACAGATTTGTATTATTTTTAATGACTTGTGAAAAATTGAAAGTCTGAGCTGTTTGGGATTATTTCCACTTGCTCGTTTCTTATATCACATACATGAGAGTATGTTTTTTTTTTTTCTTCGATAGTACACCTTGTTCTTATTGTACAAGAACAACAGCCTCCCTGTATTTGCTTAGGCCGTTACACAATACGCTGACAGATGGCCACAGTATCTGTAAGAGTCAGGTATTGACAACTCTAAGCTCCTGATTGGTGCCCCGGCACTAATGACTAGCATGCAGTGTCCACAGCCGGCAGCCATGACAGTGAGGTCATCCGTTGCAGGGCGGTGAGTATCGATCACCACCCAGCTCCAGCCCATCACGCCCCAGCTGCCTCCCAGACTCAATGGGCCCCTGTTACAGGAGCCCTGTAAGAAACGGCTCCCAACACCAGACTACAATCTGCTGACACCAGATCTCTATGCTGAGATAGTAGTACACGGGTCAATAGCGTATCGGATTTCCAAAACGCCAGGGTCTTAATGTCAAGCCTCCTGCCTTCCCTACCTACTGCTCCAGTTATTAGGCACTCCACTGAACTGCATTCAGATCCCTGTTGTGACAAGGCCGAGCAGGTAAAACGAGAAATAGAGACACTTATAGATCTTAATCTTCCCGAGCACTTATTTATGCAACTGAGTGGTCTTGGATATACGTGCCAGTTAAGTCCCTGGGAGGCCGAGGCTCGCCGCGCGGCCATTTCTGTCGTATTCTGGCTCGCCGCTGTCTTCTCTCGTCAAGCGGAGCTGTTTTTCTCGCCTTAGCTGAAGTAAACCACAGCACATTAACAATATTTGCTCTACCCCTGTACAAGCGCCGAGGGACCAGACCCACAGATCCTATCACTTCTTTATCAGGGAACAAGTGCCTCACTATCCAACCTTATTGGGTTTGGGAGATTAACCCCTTCCACTCCCCAGCTCTGCCCATCTCCTCCGAGAGCAGCAAGGCAGATGTCACTGTGATTATTATTGTTCGACATCAAATATCCCAACTACATGTCTCTGAGAATTTATTGGGTATATCCAAGGCCTTTTTTTGGTTTTATTCCTTTATTTTCTCAGCCGCTATTGTCAGTTCATTTTGTTGTTTCATATTTCATATTTTTGTTGGCGGTGTGTGTGTTGCGGCGGTGTCACAAATAATTTATGTGCTTCCTCTGCACCCTAAGATGTAGCCGTGTCCCTCCATTCATCCCTCTTTACCCTCTCCTCCACCATCCCCCTTTCTCTCTAATGGGCAGAGTGGCATTGACATTATTTCACTTGAGGATCCCTCACTCTGTCAATCCCTCTTCATTTAGTCCATGGCTACAGGACTCATTATGGTACCTCTTCCTCCTCCTCTCTCTCTCGTACTCTCACTCATTCTCCTCACCTCCTGTCCCTCTCTCCCTCTCTCTCTCTCTCTCTCTCCGGACACTGTTAGTTTCTTACTTAAGAGAATCGCTCGTCTTCACAAATGGTTTCACGTCAAACCCACTCCCAGCAAGACCCGCTGATTCCCTTCAGGCTTTGGCGCAGGTTTACTGTAACAGATTAGACGAAGACTCGGAGCTCCTGCTAACTATCCATCACTTGCTAACGGTGGACTAAGGCTGTGTGCTTTATGCAGCTTTAAGCTCCAGCCCGCCACATACTGCATGTTTAGCCCCGAGCTCTCTCTCTGCCTCTCCCATCCCCTCACATCAAGATACTGCTGAGGCTGTGTACTGTTGCACGCTGCTCTTTGTTTTACCCTGAATACGCCTTTTCTCTACCAGGACTTTGAACACAATATAATAAGACACAAAACATAAATAATTCTGCGTTGTTGTGTCTTGAGCAGCTCTATTGCACAAACGACTCAAACACTGGTTGCCGCCATAGAGCCGACAACATCTACATCCAAACTGGAATTCATAAATATTATTGAATCATCACGGGCTCCATAAAAGCCGTATGATGATGATCGCTGATAATGACTATGACAGTCTGAAACGATGTCAGTCATGAGGTTGCTGACATTACAAAAATAATCGCGCGCATTAACAATGCAGTTCTCAGGAATATTTACTCTGCTCACCAGCTGGATGGCATTGAGGTATCTCCAGGTTATTTCTGCGCAGGAGGAGAAATGTGGTGCTTTGATTACTGGTCAGCACTGGAGCTCGGGGCCTTGAGGAAATACCAGTCAGCACCTCCCTGCACTAGTGAGATGGAAGATAAGCATATGTTGGAGTAGCCGGCCCGAGTGAATAGTAGTATTTAGGGTGTTGGACGTGGGGTTCTGGAAGGCCCCAGACCCGGTCTACAATGGGAGCCATACAGTGCCGTCTCTCTCCTATGGCACCTTGGAGTGATCAGATCCAGACAGGGCGCAGAGGAACGCAGCTGTACAGGCAAGGCCAGCAGGGGGGCTTTGACCGTTTACTGACAGCCATGCTGGATCCAGCAGGCCGGTGGGGGCTTATTTGTGTGTGTGTGTGTGTGTGTGTGTGTGTGTGTTTTAGATATATATAGGTCAGTAAGTCAGTGTTTTTGCTGTCTGTCCATGCATGCGCAAATGTATACGAGTGTATTTCTACATCATATTATTACTAATGTATAATACATACATCTAAAGTGGCTGTCAGGACTGGTCAGTCATCATAAAACATGAGGCAGCCACTCTGACATCGCCACCACATTAACGCGTTCACAGAAGAAGAAAAAAAAACACCCACTGTGGACTGTCATGTAGGCAGGGGGGATAGAGACAGAAAGACAGAGAGCGGGTCGGTGCTTAAAGCTAACAGGTAACCTTTCTGTGCACCTAGGACAAAGGCAGGGGGAAAAAGAAAATGTCAAATTAAGAGAGGCCAGGCAGAGAGACGTGGCTGCCATATTTGTGTGAAAGCCCAGTGCTGTTGGCAGCAGAGATGGCTGCTTTCTGATTCATCTGGGGCCGTATGGCAAAGCTTTGTCAGTCTGTGCGAGGTATAAATAATTCAGGGTGAGAGATGGCAATTACAGGGCCCTGCACAACCAAAATGAATATTTTATAAGGACTAAAACTGCCCTGGAATGAATCACACACATGGAGTCACACACACATACACACACACGCACCCCCACACACACACGCACACACACACACATAAGTATAAGTGAACGTGTGCACGCATACACACGCAGGCACACATGCACTCAAACACACACTCACAAAGGTAGCACATAGTATGAACCCTTAGCATAGCTGTTGTATTGTTGACAATATAACTATTATATTATATAAAGCCCTGCATTGTGGGTTAATAATTTTTAATGTGCTTGCATGTGTGATTTCTCACAATATTTGGTTCAGGGTGAAGGAGCCTGTTAGATTTGTTCTTTTATTATTCTGTTGTGAAAAAAAAGTGTACCAACACAAATAAATATACCTGTTTAAGATTTTCCTACTCAGTAGCCCCATTTGTAGAAAATAAAAATAAAAGCAAAAAGTGTTGTCAATATATAGTAAAGATCTACACAAAAAACAGTCTCTGGAGACTCAGAGCCTTTACTTTTGACCCTGTAAATATGGTCTTTGTGTGTGAGCAAGAGGGAGGAAGGGGGGGGGGCAAAATGCTAATGGGAAAAGATTAAACCCAAAAGCCGCCTGGAGCATTTACCTCTAAAGGGTTTTGTCTGTCAGGTTTCCTGCAAAACTCTGTCTTTATAATTCTGAGACAAAAAATAACATTGTTCCCTAGTCCTGAGGAGCGCAGTGGCTTGGTTGAATGGCCATTGTGTGGGTCTAGCTAATGATACCTTAGCTTTTGTGAGAGGGAGGCCAGGTAGGTCTGTGACATCAGCGCCACACAAGTGCCTCTCTGTCCGGATGTTTAGGGAAGGATTTCGTCCATGGTGGGAAAAGAGTATAGAGAATAAACAGGTCTTGTTTTTGTACCTGCGTTCTGGACCCCTCATCCAAAGTCAGGGGTATCCTGAGAAAAAATACAGTGCATTGAAAAGAACTTTTTTTAATTTTAAATCCTTACTTTTATCTAATTATGTGAATATAATACATATACATCAATTTATTGGGAGAACTGCTTCAGCAGAGAATGATGTAATTCCAGTCTTCTTTTTTTTTCTCCTCCTCGTTTTATTTCAGTGGGAGTGTGGGCGTTTTATTTGTCAGTCCAAAGGGAAGATGGCAACCCTCTGAGGGAGGAGAGACCCCAAGCATGAAGACACAGATCGCATGTGTTGGAAAAAGTGACAGCGCGGCAAATGCTAAGAGAAAGCTGCTTCCTTACCGAACCGCACACTGTTAGCGATATTGCTAGCTGTTGTGAAGGCAGCTGACAAACCCGTAGCGTGGCATGTCTCGCCCCGTTTGTGAGTTTTCAAAGAATATGATTTGCAAATAACATGAGTCTCTGGGCATAGACTGGGCATGTAAGTACGGTGAACAAAGCCCCCCTGCTCTGCTGAGGGAAACCCTTACTTGTCAGCTCAGTTCTTTGTCAGGAACCTGACAGATAAATAGACAGTGTTTTGCCGCTCACTCCTCCTGCCTTATGTACACAGAGGCGTGTGTCTGCTTCCACATACAGGTTGACTTGCTTTAGGGGAGGAATTTGTTAAAAGATACCCCACCGCTTCTCAGGGCAATGACTGAAAATATTGTGGGCCACTTCAGACGGCCTCAAACAACAAACAATGGGGGTTGATGTGTAACCAGATAAAACACAGATCGAATAGCTGGGCCTAAGCACCACTACAGGGCTTATTTTTCATGCAAATTACTACTAATGAGCTTCCTGAAATCTGACTAATTATATCAAAGTGATTTCTTTAATTAGTTTGTAATAATTTCTCGCATAAACATCATAGTAAACAGATTAAGCTATATAGAAATATCAATTTGTCACACTTTATATGAGATGCTGTGCAGTTGACGCTAATCTCGCTCCTCCAAAATGCCAGAGCAAACATTTATTAAAGAATTAAATATGTACTCGGAGAATGTTTGGTAACATTAAGGAAGCATATCTTTTGCACATTTGTCATGCTTTCTCCACAATTATCTCTCTAACATATAAGAGAGAATAATAAAACGTAGCGTAGTGAGTGTGAGGACTTGCACACATGTAGCCGACGAGAGCGAGTCGAGTTAATAATTCAGCATTAAAACATAAAATACAATATATTGCTCTTTCCTTAAAAGTCATCAAATATTGCGTGCATATCGAAAGCTAAAACAGCGGTAATGTTATTGTAATCCGACATCAGGGATTACACCACTGAGTGACTGGAAATACTGCATGTCAGATCCAAATGCCTATTTGAAAAATAACAGACAACTCCAGAAAAGATAAGAAATTGCATTTATCTACCACTTTGCACCTCTTGTTAATCCAACAACATTCCTCAAACCCCTGAAGAGTAAAAATATCTAACGTACTACCAGTCACAGGAGAACTCATACGACTACCGATCTTTCTGATACCCTCAATCTGCACTGAGATGGATTAAACATTCAATTTGTTACTCGCCAGACCACCACCTAGGTTCACCACTTACCATACAAATGGAAAACACGCTAGTAATCTATTAGCCTGCCTGGCCTGACACTGTATTATGTTGTATTTGTATTATATTTACTTCAGGGAAATTACGATTCAAGTCATATTTATCTTCATGTGGAAATGTGTGTCTAAATGGAAATCACCTATAGTGCGAGTGTGGATGCAGAGCAATACTAATGTGATCCATGAACCGTGCGATTTAGTCACCCTCTATGGATGCACTATGGGCTGATTCTACATATCAAACATGCTCTCCCCCTGTTAAAGCCCATACCCAGAGCCCCTGATGCTGTTTGATAATTATTACGCTTACATTACAACACAAGACCTTGCCTGTGGAGCTGGAAGAGCGGCCCCCCCTCCCCATAAACACACACACACACACACACACACACACACACACGTACGCACGTGCACATGCATGCACGCACACCCTTTGTCATATACAGTAGTAAACAGCTTCCCAGTAAGCTGTTTGCACTTCACTGCCCGCTCTAGGAAATAAAAACAAAGAGCAAATTGGGGGTTTTGCGTCTCAGTGAATAAATAAGGTTGTTTTACTCACAGAATCCATTACCTTTTAAAACATGTGCCTAATGCGTTCAGCCTTTTCATTTTACAAACAAAGCCTAAATTAGGAATTAAATACATTCGTATTTAGATAACGGCATTAGCTTTACGACATCAATGTGAAAAAGTTGGACGCCATCCATATCATTCCCATGCTTCCATTGTTACGTTAAATTGCAATATTAATCCTGGCTCAAACCAAGGTACTGTAGCTTTTATGCAGTACACTTGAATTATGCTATTGAAGTAATTGATAGTGATTCAGTCATTGAAGGTACTAATCCCATGATTCAGTTCATCTCTCTCAGTGCCATTTACCTCCAGATGTTTAGAGTTTGGGGTAATCAATAAAGAGGGAATAAAGATTGGCATTCACAATACTCCCCTTGACAAGCTCCAGCCGAATGTTTGTCAAGCAAATTAAACACACTTAGACTTTTCACCTGCTCCTACAACGACACCACATATGGCCATGAAGTTAAAAATAAGAAACTCTGCATACATTACCATGCATAATGCACAACTCCCTCCATTTAATATGCAAATTTTGTAAAATATTACTGAATACCTTCTGTTCGGAATGAATAAATTTGAATTGCAATTAGAATAATCTTGTATAATTAATGAAAACTGTCAATTTTGGTTCCGAAGTAATTTGATTAGCATGTTGATAGGACACTTATCAAGTTCAGTAAACTGTTAGATTAAGAAGATGAAAAAAAAGATTCTAAGGATATTTTTCTCAACGGCTCTGACATTTTCCCTTGGCATTGTAAACAAAGACAGTAGCTGGCAAACTTCCTGAATCGAGGGGCGAGAAAGGGAGGGTGGAGAAACAGAAAAAGAGAAATAGAGACGAGGACAGAGATAGAGAGCCTCTTGAGATAATCTGTGAATCTCAGTCCACAGATGAAAAGGAGTCTATCGTCAAGGCTCCTGAGTGAGCTACTCATCTCTGCCCTCTGCTCTCCAGCTAAGCCCAAGTTTATGGGATTTATCTCGTGAACCATTTGTAGTTTTCACATCACATGATGAGTTAAAAACAGCACACAGCTTCTCTAAATGTTTCGAGGCTATAAATGCAGAGTTCTCAGCTAAAACCCACAGACAACTGATCCCAGTCTGCAATTCATCTGAGAGTAGCTATCTATTAGCGATCAACAAATTGATGTACGCCATTGTTGCATTGTATAAAACAGAACCATCTGTACTGTCTACAGATGAACAGAGCTAGTGACCTCCTTTTCCCCTCTCTTTCTCTGCTCATTAGCTATCCTGAACCTCTTTCTCTCCTGCTTTCAGTTTTCAAACCCCCAAATGAGACCTAAATCGCTTGCAATACAGGTTAGCTTGAGGAAGGGGAGGGGGGGCAAACATCTGTCGTGCTAGGTACCCGCACGCAGCTCGGGGTATCTCCTGCGAGGAACTTTGGGGATGTTTAATTCATAAACGCTGTCATCCATGTAAACCTCCTGATTTCATAATGACTAACTCTTGGTGGTTTAATTAATTTAATAATGCCTTTCAGAAGCCATAAATGAAAGGGTCTCTGAAGTGGTGCATTAATTAGCCAGCGCCGATGCTAGCCCTGTCAGACTGGTGGCTGTCAAAAGCAGGGCAAAGCGGAGGATGGGCACAGCTGACGTCCCGAGGTCAGAGGTCATGCCAATCACGCTCCTCACCACACTTAATGAGTCATAATTTGTGTCGAGTATACACATGTATCAGGGTCAACCTGTGGTCATGTCCATAATTCTCTCCCCTTGCTAGACTACATGAAAATAACTGGCCGGGCGACAAGGTAGTTACATTCCCAGTAATAAGCTGTGGCACGGCCACATTATGTTGCTACTTGTATTTACATGGCAACCTCCTCTGAAGGCACAATCCATCCGAGCTCTGCCTTTACCTTTTCATAAGGTCGAGGTTGCTGCTGCCTCCACCTTTGGCTTTAATTACACTGTTATGGCTTACTCGTTCACAAGGTTATAACATAGAATAAATCAAACTTCATTAAAAGTCTCAGCAACTCAACGCATGAGCACACAAAATCATCACAGAGCCAACCAGATTATATTCCAAACTAACTCTGTGCATCTCATAAAGAGGTTGTTTTCCTTTTTCATATTTCATAAATATGAACCAGGGAGGTTTGTGTCTGTGCCTGTCCATTTATTACCATAAAAATCAGCTGACTGAAGTATCTCACTATCTGTGGAGGCAATTAACTGTTTTGAGAGAATGCGTAATACGGGACTTTGTAATGGTATCATTTGGAGTCAAGGCACAGATGCGCCGTGCGGAGCCATACTGTAATTAGAGAGAAACGCTGTACAGGTTTTCCACTAATTAGCAAATTATGCTGAAAATAGCATCAAGCTAATTAACAGTTATTATGGCATTTTTGAAAGTATGACTTTAATTAGCAAAGTCCTGACGCAGGCAATTTCAAACTCGTCTCCGAGAAGATGAGGAAGAAAAGAAAAAAAAAAACATGGGGCATGATCAAGAAGATACCCAGATTATTATGATGCCGTCAAAAACTAAAGGAAGGGGAGAAAAAACAGGAGGGGAGAAGAGAGACTGAGCGAGTGAGGGAGGGAAGGGAGGAGGAGGAGGAGGAGGAGGAGAACGGGGGGGGGTAAAGCTTTTGTGTGTTGTGTCTGAATCTCCATCCAAATGAGGGGACATGTGTGCTGTGCCACGTTGCCAAGAGGAGCCCTGAGCCGTGTGCCCAGTGTCAGGTGGCAGCGGCTCACCCCTCAGCTACCAGGCGAAGACGAGAGTGAGCTCAGCTGGTGCCCACAGCCACTCACTTATTCTACTCCGCTGCACATTAAAGGAGCCCTCGAGTGGAGCCAAGCAACGCCAGCCAGCCAACCTGACAACAACACTCCACCTCCTCCTCATTTCCAACACTTCCTCTTAGCACTTCCAGGGACCCACCTTGGACCTAATGACGGTCGGTGGCGGAAGATAAACCTGAAGAATCCCGCCTCCTCTTTAGCTTAAGAACAAAAAACATCTTCTCTGGAAGAACGTTTGGAGAAATGTCATTCGTTAACATCGCAATCGTTGATGCGGCGGGCGGATGCGGGTGTTTGGGAGATGTTTGGCGCGAGGTTTGTTTTTAAAGGCACCTGTGCAGACGCTTTTGAAGGGAAGGAAGTGTCACCAGTGGAAGTGAGGAAAAGAGCAAAAGAGGAGTGGAAGAGATGGAGGAAGAGAGGAGAGAAGGAGAGGGGTGGACTGAAGGGTCTTTGAAGGCCCAGTGTGTGAGAGAGAACAGAAGTGTGCCTAGCCCCAGGCAGCCTACGGCTCAGGCCCATTAGCTAGACTGACCTTGCCCGCGCCTTTGTCTTTATGCTCTCCTCCCGCTGCTTCCCCTTCTCAAGCATTCCCTTTTTGTTGTCTCCGAGCGAGATTGGGAAGGGGGCCATATCTTTCAGCTTTCTAAACCTCCCAACCCCCCCATCTACCACTCCACCCCCCCCACACACACACATACACACACACGCACACCCCCACGCCTTGCCTGGAGCTTGTGCCCCAGAGGGCTCAGTACAGTGACACCCCTAGCCGGTGGCCACCTCTGCCCCGACGAGAACTTGGCTGGAGCGGTCAGTGCCCCGAAGACCCCCAGAGAAAATGCTACATATCAGGGGGCCCAAATCATGGCGCTGCAGGCCTCGCATACGTGCACCCACTCTGGGCAGCCTGCCTCTTTATTGCCTGCCTCTCATTTGAGAGGATGGAGCTTGGCTGCCAAGTTTTGACACCGCCACATATGGCCTCCTCCATCAATCGGACTAATCAAGCATCAAGGGGAGGCAGGACCAGCTTAATTGCCAGCCAGATATAGCTGCTCTCACTTGACGTGCAACCTGAAATAGAAACAGGTCTGAGGAGACATGACGGAAGATAAATGAATACAGCCATTGTTCTAATAATTATATCAAAATACACTTCTTTACTCTTCTTCTTAATCCACACTCCACGCAAATAACAGCTAATGCAATAGATCCTGTTATTTCAACACGACAAATCAACACTATTGCAAATATTGCCTTAATATAGCGTCATCCACTCATTAAAATGTGGATTATGTTCACATTTGTAATGTTTGGTACCTCCGGTTAGAGAAGTGTACAGTAAGTTGTTAGGGAGTTTTGTTCCCATGCAGGCTGCAGTGCTCTGCTCCTCCAGAGTCCTTGAGGCGTTCTGCCTGCCTCTCTCAACTTCCTGTTTCCCTGCACCCCCCACCGGGGTAGCAGCCACGGAATAACTTAGCACATGGAATGAGGAGGAGAGATCAACAGCAGTGATCCATTCATCTTGAGTTTCTCCTGTCACTCTCTCTTTCCGTTTGTAAACACTGAGGGTCTGTGGTCAGAATGGCCTTTTGTCCACTGTGTTTTTCCGCGTCCCTCTCTTATTCACTTCAAAGGTAACAAGTGACAGATGTCTGTCTTCTCTGCGGTCTTAAACACTGAGGCTCCGCGATAGCATCTGGGCTGAATGTCAAACTGTGAATCTTCCCTAAGAATGCACTGTGGTTATGCCAAGCTCATTGTTATTAATGTCAGGGACACTGCCTACAGAAGTATTTAAGATACTCCCTGTAGTTCACAGCAGGGTGTACGTGGGGCGGCGGAGGGGGGTGGCATGTAAAAATGATGGACAACAGTTATTAGAAAAAATATTAATTTTGATAACAAAGGACAGAGTGAATGGATGAATAGCTCAATTATATCCGCATCAAGATTTCCTGGTGGGCACGCAACTTCCCAAAGAATGTGACTCTGCATGGATCAACTCAGCCGAAAACAAAAGAAAAGAAAGAAATCTATCATTTGTTAAAACAGAGGTTTTAACGAGTTCCTCGGAGTAGCAGGAACTTCAAACGAAAAGTGGCAAAGGTGGTGGTGTTTTGAGCTTGTAATCACAGCACGGTGCTGTGTTTATTTAACTTTCTCGTCTCCGTCGCTGCCTGCTTTTGGTATTTTCATGTTTAATTGAGAAGTGTGCTGCCGGTTTCTTCTGCCCATCTGCCGAGTCCCTTCCTCTTATCAGACTCATTCCTCAAACTGACAGCTCTCCCTTTCTGCATATCTCTCTTTCACTCCTGTGCCACTACACTACTGACTCCTCTCTCTCCCGTTCCCTGTCCCTCTTCAATCTGTCAGAGCCGGATATGAGTAATGACAACGCATTTTCCCGCAAATCAAACCAATAAGTAGAAACATGCACAGGCAGCCTAACAAGAAAATTCTGTATCGAGGCTATCGCGTCACGAAACCGTCTGTTGTGTGGTCCAGGTTTTTCGCTCTCTCTTTTTTTTTTTTTACCCCACGTCTAAATCACCGCCTGTCAGACGCAACATGTGTGTCATTGTATCCCCCATCAGCGTGTTTCATTGTACACACTACCACCTCTGAAGAGCTGCCTCTTATCAGTCGAGTGTCAGAAAGCCCCCAGCACCACCACCTCCTCCCCGCTGCCTTTCTAAATGCTTTTCTATTAAGAGCAGTGTTGTGTCCCTCTGATAGCGGCAGCTTCTCCACTTCATCATTCATAATCCCAATGGGCATCAATGGACTCTATTGCCTCGCCATCCACACCAAAGGCTTTGTCAGTCAGCGCAAATGAAAACAACCTAAATGAGAGTGAGAATCTGAGGAATTCACTATAAGAGACAAGGAAATGGCCCAATAGGCCAAAGCACTCCAGTCATGAATAGTCCACTCCACAACAAGGCAATGGCGATACCTCACATGTTTGGAGTGGGCTTTCAGGCTGCTTTAATTCTTTCTAAATGGCAGAAAACATATGGAGGGCATTTCACAAGTGTAAAATGGCACTACTTTACGTGCTTTGTCTTTTAAATGCCGTTCTATTTTCGCTAACTGCATGGTATGACAGAGAAAAAACAATAAATTCCCTGAGGTGGACAAGTGCTCTGAAAATCAAGGAATGAGAGCCATATGAGAAAACAAGGAGGAAAAATATCACTACATTATGGCGACGGCGTAGGCTAACTTTCACTCAGCTCAAAAAGTCTAATATGATGTTCCCGCCCTTCCCAGCATGCAGAAGTCCCGCTGGGGGCCTCAATGTGATCAGCAGCATCCCCACCACGTCTCCTCATTATTGAGTAAATAGGTTTGGGCATGTCCTCAGTAAACAAAGCCAAGACTGACAGTTAAGGGAGTGAGGGGAGTGGGAGGCAGCCTCGTTCCCAATTAGAGTCGCCTCAGGCAAAACTTTAAAGAGGAGATCAATCCTACAGATCGCTAAACTGATCCTGTCACAGGCTGGGGATATTTAAACCGCGGTGCAGAGCAGAGCGGTGCAGGGCAGTTCTCAGTACAGTTTGACTGTGTGTGCTAATGACTTGGGGGTAGGCTCTCTCACCAGGACACACACCCCACAGCGAGGCTGCCGTGATTGACGGGTGAAATCGGACCTCAGCTGCAGTTCTCGGCACAGTAGGGGCCAGATGGGGAAATAGTGATTTGCGTTTTTTAGTATGCAGCTCCTGCACTTACGGATATTCCCTAATTGTCTCCCTTACTTACCTGTGAGGCTGTTTCCCATCACAGATGCAGAGTACATTTCAAATTAACCCAGGATGTTTTGATTTTTTTCATCTTACCCTACACCTTTGAAGCAGACTTATTAAAATGTGCCAGTGGGGCTCATCCCTGTCTATCTACTCGAGGTGAAAAGTTAGCTCTCGCTAATGTTGAGACAAAATAAAGGGACTAACATGAGCGGAATGAAGCCGGAGTGGTGGAGATGACACATGCGTTTAATCGCACAGTCAATTCGTGACATCCTGCTAAAGCAGCAGATACAGTATCTTTGACTACAAGTGAGTAGCTGGCACACTGCAACTCCCAGGCACACATGGGTAATGTGTAATGAGCTACCAAGCTCTCTGCAACTGCAGAGGAACTGAACATTTAAATGAGCGAATGATGCATTATGTATATCATTGAGGTTCCTGTGCAGGAATTAATCATGATCATAAAAGCCAAAGACAAAACAACATACTCAGGCCATTGCTAAATTGTTGTGATCTAATGCAAAACAAATTCATTTTTCATGCCATTAAAGATAAAGAAAATCTTAAAAGGTTTGGTTTTGCTTGTCTGCGTCTCTTATTGAGAGTCATTCACTTTCAACTTTATTTGCGGATTATTGCAAATCCCCGGTACAAATCATATCATGAAATCATGTAGCTGGGACATTGGATGTGTTCTGCTAATGCTCAAGGAAGATCCCCTGAGGGAGCCATTGAGTGGGGGAGAAGGGGAAAGAAAAGGAGAGGAAGGGGAGAAGCAGAAAGAGGGAGAGAAGGCGAAAGAGAGGCGGAGAGAGAGAGTTAGAGGATGGGGAAGGGAGGGAAGGGCGGGAAAGAAAGACAGAGAGGAGGGGAGGGCGGCAGCAGTCAAGCTGCACTTTATCCTGACAGATCTCCTTTACACACTAATTTCCTTGTTAAAGAAGAGAAAATGGCACTCAATCCGGAGAAATCCTTTTCTCCTGGAGCAGGCCTGTCAGCTGAGGGATGAGTGGATACAAGCAGAGCTTTCCTCCTCAGGCTAGCTCCCTCTGGCACACAGCAGCTAGGCTACCACTCACAGCAGAGCTCTCTATCTATAGCCATAATTAATACACCATCGGAATATAATGAGCCATACCATGATACATGAATTTCAGTGGGTGCTGTCGACAGCAGTCATTTAGCCGCTCGCTGGAAATCAAATGTGAAGTGAATTGATTTCTTGATCATGTCATCTCCATCACAAATGGCAAACAAATCGTGTACAAACATTTCATGCTCAGTTGCTGTTTATAAACATTCCCCAAGACAAAATAGTGCCCCCCCTGCCTCCCTTCCTTCCCTCCCTCCCTCCTCCCACCCTTCATTCACAGTTACCAGCAAAGACAATAAAATCCAACAAGGGCACATCTTTCACCGCAACGTATTTATCACTGAATTTGTAATTCACCAAAGTGTATTAGCTTGGATTTGAAAAAGGGAGAAAAGAAAAGCCTCTTTTATTTTAAGTCAGGGGTGTTAGCTGTTCAGTCTGGATGTTCTCATCTCCCAAGATTACTATTCGCGGGGTGTGTGTCAAGACTACTTTTCAGAAATCTCGGTAACAATTCAGATGCGATCGATAAGGAGTGACAGTTTATTCTAAGGCTTAGCACGGGCCAAGAAAAGAACGACTGAAGCATCAAGTTTAGAGGAATGAATTTGTTTTGTATTTGATTTTTCCATTAAATTTATCACCACTTTAACTCTGCCTCTTCCCTCTCCTTCTCACTCGTTCCCTCTCGCCTTCTCGCTCACTCCGTCACTCACGTCAACAACAAGGCTGTAAACGGCTGTCAATTTCTCATCTGTGATTTCCATGTCTTCACTTTCATCCATTTTTGATTGCTTCACACCCTATACCTATGATGCTTTTAGTGCTCATCGGTGACCTTGTGAGATGATGGGGGGGGGGGGGGATTATAAAATAAATTTTCAGTGGCAGAGTGCCGCTGCCCTTTATAACACTTCATCATATCTGCTGTGGACGGAAAATAGTTGAGAAACATTTTCTTACAAAACTGCCTAATGGTGGTTTGGCACAAAATCACATGGTAAATCTATTACCACTTTGTCAAGAGAAACCACTTGAGGTTTCCTACAGTGTAGCAGCAGGAAAAGTGGGAAACTGTGACCCTGAAACTACTGTCCGATTTCTCTTATTAAAGTGTTTTCAAAATCTTCTCCCTTCTCGGATTTAAGGGTCATTGAGTATGCCAATCAGAGGAACAGGCCAGTCAGAAAGCCAGCGGCGTGAACAGGACAGGAACCAGCTGATGAAATTCATCCATACTTCTCACTTATGATGACATGATTGATTTTCCCTCAGAGTGCTCAAATGTAGGATTGTCTTCCTACCCCCATCTCCTCCTCCATCCCGCCTCAATCTGCCCACCCACCCGCCAAGCCGGCAGCTAATGGATAAAGCCTCTGTCTGTCTCGGGCACGGCGGAGAGTTGACGAGTGGAAGAACAACTGCAACGAATGAAGGGTGAAATCTGAGAGTGCAATTTTCCGTCTGTCAATCTCCCTTCAAGAGAACAAGTTGACCACCAATCAGCGGAGTCGATTCGGGCCTGGCGGTTGATGGGAGCGTTCTGAGTGACAGCGTCATGTCACTACATTAACACAGCAATGAAAGACATGAAAAGGAATTTTTTGAAGGGCCCGGCCAGTTATTCGATTTCTGGATGTGATTTGGGGGGTTGGGACCGTACTTTTCTGCCTTAACAAATGAACAAACTGACAGGTTAATGCATAACATATCACTCTATAATTCATGGTTCTGAATTTGGGAGACTCCTATCATCCACTAGGTGCTTCAAAATACAACCAATTAAACTTTACTTAATTATTAAAGGTAGAAAGTGAGGGAGAAACATGCCTTAAAAACTCTTGCTTGCAGTCAATTACGATAAAACTTTAATGAGCCTGGATAGAGAGCCATAAAAACTGATAGCCCCTCCGTCATGAATTATATATCCATATCGATTTTGTTTCTTTGCTATAAGAATTGCAGGTAATCGTATGTTACCACATGTAAAGTGCACTTCCCAAGCGAATATAAATATTAACTATCAAATATATATGAGGTGTGTGTGCATTTATGACCAAGCTCATGTAGAAAATGAAGAGCAGAGATGTCGAGGGAAGGGCCATTGGGAATGGATGAAGGGTGCCATATCTGACAGTAAGAGAGACCCTTAGCGGTGCTGGCTTGATATGTTACCTAGTTAGCGTCACAGAGAGAGGAATAAATAGTTCTTTATTATTTGTGGTTGCCATCATGTCTCTCCTAATAGACAGGCTATACTGAGTTTAAACCACATTATCCTCTGTGAGACCATCGCAATTACTCTTGAGAGCTAGGTCTGATGTGTGGATAAGGCAGGTCGCCCATGTCTTAATGAACACAAACAATGTGAAATGGAGGAAGGAGCAGTGGGGGGAAAGATAATGGCAGGGGAGGGCTTGTTTTAATAGAGACAGCACTAAGTTGTTTGCTATGATCTATGCGAAGTCTGAGAATGCTGAAAACCCCCAATGTTAGTTTGTGGAGATCTTTTTTCATGATCCCATTACCCAATCAATCCACACCCTTTTCTCTGCACTGTGCCGGCGAGCAGCGGGCACAAATCCTGTTTAGTGGATCTCCAGTCGTGGACTTGTGTGTCTTGCTGTCATTGTCACACAGCCCTGCCTTGTTGGACACTCGCAGAGGTTAAAGGGCACCAAACTGGATCACCGTGACACCCAGCGCGAGCGCTATCCCCAGCACAAACGGCTCAGCGCTGGGTTAATTGATAAACTGCCGCTCCACTTCATTAGTCAGACAGACCGGGCTTAACGAACGAACACAGAGAGAGTGTCACTCTGAATATGTTAATCATGACTGGCCATTATGGGGCTCTTCCCTCTACCTTCTTGTTTCAATCTCTGGTAAACTACAGTGACGAGGGACGTGGACTCGCTTCAAACTCTGTGTGCGCTTGTATCAAGCAAGGCTATTTATCAGTGACAATAGAAAAAGATGGGAGACAGACAGACGCAAGAGTGGTCCTTGGTGTTATTGAATATAAATATATAATAACCATGTAAAAAATGCATCATTTGGCCTTTTCACAAAGGCAGTTGTAATATAGCACTAGGTGAGCACTGTACTTGACGTACACACTGGAGGTGAGGGTGTCAGGGGAGAGCTCGCTGGAGCGAGAGGAGGTTTTATTGTTGCCCAGCCCTTCCGCTTAAGTGCACATGGCTGGGAGGAAGCCGGGACCTCCAGCTCTGACCTCTGCGCATGTATATTTAATAGGCCATCAGTTGGCCGGGGCAGCGCTCTGATCAGGATTCAGAGAGGGGCTTTGAACACCCCTGTGTATTCCTGAGCGTGCAGCCTCAAGCTGCTCTCCCCAGCTGTGTCAATCCGACAGCACTGTTACAGGCACCCAGACAAGGCGCTGGGCACTCCACTGCTACTGCCTAATGACTACAGGAAAAAAAAAGCAAAACAAACACAAAAACAATAACATTTGGCGTATGGAGCTCTGCTACCATCTAATGAGTGGTTTTAAAAACTGAAATATTACGCCAGCTGATATACTGTAGGGCGTGTGGGATGTGTTTAGATTACATCAGCTACTCTATACAATGCTGTGTTCCCCTTAATAATAACAAAATGGCAATCTCACGGTGACTGCACTACACACGCCGGTAACGATTGCAGAAACAAGACGGCAAACAGAGAAGTGCCACTCGTGTGTCTTTTCTTCTAACAAGGTATCACTACTCTTTGAATCAAATCGGCTCTGTGTGTGTGTGGGGGTGTGTGTGCATGTCACAGTGCATGCACGTGTGTGTGTGTGTGTGCGTGCGTGTGTGAGGGCAGCTTAACGAGGGTGGTTCATTTGACAGGCAATTAGTTTGCGGAGCTGCTATTGACAGCCCCTGTGCTTGTGTTTGTTCAACAGCTCTGGGTGAGTTCCACGCTCCCTGGGCTACGTGACAAAGCACCTCCGACAGGGAGCTCCTGATCTCCACCGAGGCTCGGAGGCTCGCACTGTGAGGGGGGTGGATATGTGACAGCCTAGCAGAGAGAAGAGAGGAGAGAGAGGCGGAGAGATACAAAACCCACAAGGGTCTATTAGGGGGTTGTTGCAAGTTAATGTAGCTACAACACACTTTTTGTGTCGTATTTTGAAAGGCCTGAGCAATGATGTTGTCATTTGTTGTTTGATTGCGGGGATAGCGGAGGGTAATCTTAGGAGACACGCGGGCTCTCACACTACATGCACACACATAAAAATGCAGAAAGAGAGGAGACAAGGAGGTGGGGGAAAGCTAGAGGGAGATGGAGGAGAGGAAAAATATAACAAGATCCAAACACTCTTTTATCCTCGAAAATCCCATATTCTAATGCAGGGGCCCATCCCTCTTTTAGTTGCAACCATTTCGTTTGTAGAGCCAAGCTCCAATCAATATCATTATTTTCACAGAGGATCGAAGCGCCTTCACCGAGTTAATGGGGGATTGAGGTGGTAAACGTTTACCCTCTCACTGTCAGCAGAGCAGTGGTCCATAGTGGGCCCAGATGACAGCACTGGCCCCACTGTGGACACACTATGTGGAGATGTCCTGTGGGTAGACAGGCTGCATGGACTGTCAACCGCCTGCCATGCCCTAGATGGCCTAACATATCAGCCACTTGAGTTAGAGCAGCAGCATGGGCTTTGACTTCTGCTGGAGCTAACAGAAACAAACCGGCCAGTGCTGGCAGCAGCATTACTGCACCGCTTGACATTGTTAGTGTCAGTACAAGAAAAACTGGGGAAAAAACACTTTCTTTTTTCCTGTATTATTTTAACAAAATAATTCAACATAATGCATAAGTAATTAAGAAAAATATTAAATAACAAGCCGCATTAGCATAAGACATTATTTTGCTCGATGCTAGCCGTCTACGACTATGGATCAGCTGTTCTGTCGGATTTTTGAGAAATGAAGACTAATCTGCAGCTGGCAACAGCAAAGCAAATTCTCTCGTATAGCAGCATATGCTAAATAGCTCTTCAAGCGCGCAGATGCATTGCTGTAAAATACTTCTCCTGTCTGCGTATCTGCATCTCCCAGATGGGTCCCAAGCTGTGCCAAACTGCATCTCATCAACTGCTATGAACTATGGCATCACATGACCGCGGGAGATACGCGGAGTCCTATTCTGTCTTGCCTTGGCACAACATGGTCAAGTGATGCATCATCAGGAAGCCCACACTTTGTCAAAATGGAGGCAACTAACGGAGCGAGGAGGCTGGGGAGAGAGTGCCTTTTCTGCTCAAAGTGTTGAAAGTTCCATGCCGGAGAAAAGAACAAGACTTTTGCCCGATTTCTGTTTTTTTTTCTTTCTTTCACTTTGGAAAAAAGACTAATCAGCAGAGTTCGAGTTGATTTGGGTTTGCATGAGGGTGTGACAGAGCAGTGAGAGATTTCATGGGACGTTACCCCATGATTCATTGAGTTATTGGTTTCCGCCCTGTTTTAATCGCTGGCGGGCCAGAGCCAAAAAACCTCGGAGGATTCCGGAGAGCTCTTTTCTCCACCATTCAGCAGAATGGAATTTGGTCTGCAAGTGCCTCACGTCATTCGAGGCGTCCTTCACAGTTTCAGGGGCCCTAATTCAAACCACATGGAGGCCAGCGTCCGGTTACGGACCTCTGCAGAAAAAAAAAAAGGACACGTTCCCATTGGCTGCTTCAGGATGGGAAATGGGGTGTCTTGATGGAAAAAGATAACAAACACATCTAAGTAGGAGTCACAACACAGCCAAAGCACACACACACACACACATTCACATGCATAAATATACATACACATGTACATACACGGAGACATATACAAATATACAAGCATATACACAAATACACACACAGACTGAAACATACACTTATGGGCCTGCAAAAGCTGTTTGCTTGACATGATGGAAGAATGAGCAGCAGGCTCTGTAATATTGCTCCTATTCTTCATTGACAAGCATATATATTTTTTGCTGTTCCCAACTGACTTTGCAGCGCTGAACTCCATTTATGAATTATCTGACATATTTCCTGCTATTTTTTTGACAGGAGTACTCAGAGGAAATTTCAAGGCACCTTTCTCCTGACAAGTAGAAATATCAATATTTGAATAAATTGCAGATTTGGATCTCCTCACATGGATGCTCTCCAGCAAGAGTGTGTGTGTGCGTGTGTGCGCGCGTGCAGCCGAGTGAATGTGTGTTTGTCAGTGTATGTTTTTGCATGTGCGTGTGTTTGTGTGTGTGAGTGAAGGGAATGGGAAGGGGTTTGTTTCATTCTGTTACCACGGTCTTATCCCCCTGAGCCCGCAGGCAGAAATCTGTATGCAGCATTTCATTAGGAGGGAGCTCGACTGAGTGACATGTGAAGCACACCTCGCCGTCGACCTGATGAAGTTTACTTCTCTCAAACGGCAAAAAGCCACTTTGTAGACTAGCCCTTTTTTCCACAGAGGAAGAGAGGGGGTGATGGCTGAGCACCAATAAAAGAATCATGAATGTTGTTTCACAGAATGACAGGCCTATCTGTACACAAATATTTCTCTTCGAGAAAAATGTAAGCTTCAGAGCTCTTTTTTCCTCCTCTCTTTTTAAAGTGGATTTGACTTGATAGAACTGACAGTGTTCAAAATATGATCACCGAAATTCGAAGCCTTGTAGGAGACATCTAACAAGACGCACAAAAGGGAGAGCAGAAACAGATTGGTGTTATCTTACACGAGTGGCAAGCGTTGTGTGAGGAAAGTAGCATCTCACCCAGTGAACTAAATAATTTACAAACAAATACACTATTGTCCCACAACCTTGATAAATACACCATCTCTGTATAAGAGGTCAATGTCAAGCATCCATAACACTCAGCGCTGTCTTCTTAAAGCTCCTGGTGTTACGTATGAGAGACTTCTGCCTATCTGTCTCACTCTGTTTAGCTGCAGTAGCTGCCATTCTGTCTGCATGTCTGCTGCTACCGCTGATAGATCACTCTCCTGCTCACCCCCTCAACCTACCCCATCCCCTCCGCACCCCACCATCATTTCAGGGAGCCTGAGAAATGGCTCAGCCATGTGAGGTTACTCAGGTACCAAAAAGGCTGCGACCCTGTGACCCCCGAGCCGACCTCCCTGACCCGAACGTCATACTTTCTCCCTCTCCAACGGAAAACAAAAACAAATCTTATCATGCGCCTCCGCGGCTTAAAGAAAAAAAGAAAGCCCTTATATCAATGTGGTGCTTTGACAATCATCTATCCACATGACCTGTGATTTCTCCAACAGGGTCTGCTTGACACTTACAACAGAGAGGTGACGGCACACAGGTTGTCCATCTCTCGCCTCGCCTGCCCTTATCTCCTCTCCTCTCCATCTCCCTCCTCACTCCTCCTTGTGTGCACAACTTAATAAGCAAGCAAGGGGTAGATTCCCATTATGGAAACCCTGGAAAATGGCCCGGACATTTTCCCCCATATCTGGGATCTCCATCTGGAGAAGGCACTCTCGCTCTCACTGCCCCCCTCGTCCAATCTCTGTGTGTGTTCTGGTGAGCCTACGCTGCAGAGATGGCTTTCACTCTCCACTGGCTACAATGAGATTGGCCCACCAGGTTGACTCTATTCGAATCGACAACCCATTTCAATAACGTAACAAAACAGAACAGAGTGGCGATGTTGAATAAAACATTTTTGAGGAGTGCCCACGGGGCAACATGGGGGCCTTAAATTACCTAAATCTGTAAGACTTTGGATCGCTTTAGCAGAAACATATATTCATCTATTGATTCAATAAGAGCATGTTATTTTGTTAGTTTCCCCCTTTGTGTTGTCCTGAGCAGCATGTCAGTGTCACTGCTCTCACATTAGTTTGGGCTGCTTCATAACTAGGGTATATGGTTAACAGACTAATAAAGATTACACTGAGGTCAGCGAGTCACTAATCCCCGGCGTTATTAGTAAAAACAAAGCCTACAGCTTTACGCCATGCAGCTCATCACATCTGAGCGCCTATGCACGTGCATAAGGTCCGAACATAATATGGTGTGACTTAAACCATACAATGAGAAGAGAAAATAAATATGCTAAGAGCAGCAGGGTGGACCGGGCCAGGCCTCTGCGGACCTATGTCATCACTCCCTCTGGTCTCGGCTGCGCTCCCCACCCGAGCGAAAGGCTCAATGATTACGGAGGCTCAGCTTCCCTCTAAGAAAGCAAACCGGAGCTGCAGTCCAAACAAGGCCGAGCCAGCAGCGAGGGAGCACTGCTACACCAGGCAGCTCGGGTTTACCGTCGCCTCCGACCTGGCTGGCCCCCGGGCTTGCATTAGTCCCCCAGCCCAGCCTCTCTAGGACAAACAAACAACCACCACTTACACAGTCAGGGACGAGCAGTGAGGCAGGGAGAGCTGGTGCCACCAGCACTGTGCGGAGGGGAACCTGACCCAATTGGATTTGCTTTATCACCCCATATAATGACTCCCAGACTGGTCTGTTCCAGTGGTAGAAAATAAAAATTACAAAAAAATCTGCCTGCCTGCCATTCCGAGTTTGGCCCAAAATGGGCAGCTCCCCCAAAACAGATGGGGAGGCATCTCAAAAATGTTCTCTGCCTCTGGGGACATGTGGTTTTCCCCATCATTATATAACTGTAAACTCCTGGATGTCAGAGATTGGGGATAATAACTTTCAGATGTTGGCAGCCCAGGCCATTGCTGGGACCTGCTGGATGGGAACGGTTATTTGGCAGAGGGGAGGAAGTCCGAGAGATTAGGACTAAGATGTGACAGGGAGGAAAGTGGATCTGGACCGGAGCAGAATGGGTCGCCTTAGTCTGTTCCAGTGTGTTCGACACTGCACCGGGCCCTAATGATGACCACGTGGGAGGCAGAGGCCCGGCATGTGTGCGCGTTTGCGGGCGGGATGGAGAATGAGACACAAATTAATATCAAAACCACAGGAAATCATGTCATCCTGTTAACACGCCGAAATCAAGCTAAAGTGCTCGGGCTTGATCCCCCACTTTTAGCATCCCATTTCAATTTTCAGATACATTTGATATGACAGTTTTAGCACTCCCCATTGCAGTGCAGATGTGCCACTAATTCAGAAACAGACACACCTCCTTCAATAAATGAGTCCTTATAGAAGTGTCATCCCGTTAAACCATTTTTATTGGTTTGTCTCACATGGCGGTGGAGGATTCACTGCGGCGGCGGCCACTGGTTGCCGGTGTGGTCAAGGCTTGGTCACTTAAACTCATCCTCCTCTGATGAAATGAAACATCTCTCATTTTTATATTTTCCAGCTGGTCACTGCAATGCAAAAAAAAGCGCATTCCCCTTTTTCTCCTTTTTAAATATATTTTCTCCCTTTGCTTTAAAGTATCGATCGCAGTGCTGAACAAGCAGAGGAGTGTTTTTTATTGTAAATCAATACTGATCGATCGGCTGCCTGGGTGTTGAATATGGATCAATATCACACCAGGCTGTGGAGGAGATCTGATTTCAATTGGCAAGAGGAGCCCACAGCAGGTTTCCATCAAGCGGTAATTCAAGACATGGGAACATAAGTCAGATGGATTGATATAGACTAGCCAGGACCTTTCTTGCCACTGAACCAGCTCAAGGAAATTTCTGTCATATATCATTAACGCAGTTGGGGCAGGCAGTAAAAAAAAAAAGGGGGAGCAGAGTACCTCAGTGACCCTCAGTGAAGAGCACTGGTCAAACATTGAATAAATACTCCATTATTAGCATGAATGTTGTGTTTTTTTTTAATAAAGAAACTCCAGAATAAAAAAGAAGTCCAACCAACTCAAACACTAAAATAGACACCGAAGCTCAGCACACACACACACACACACACACACACACACACAGACACACCACAGTGCGGTCATGTTGTGTGGAACTTCTGGTACTGATTATGCAGAGGTCAGCTCGAGATTCATACTGTAAGCTGTTATTAATTTACTGAACAAATGTCCTAGAGAAAACTGGTGAATGGTGAAATATTTTCATTACACTTATCGTACGGACCATCTTTATTAAACCCGCACGTTTGTTTAATTTAAACACCGCGAGAAAATACAAAATATAATTTCACAGCACGCGTGTCACCGGAGTGCATCGAGCATGTGTGGGTATGTTAAAAAAGCAGGTCACCTCGTTCATTCATCACTTGTTTGTGATTCCTGAAGAGGGGGGCACTGTTCCAAATGACAGCATTGTAAAACAATAAAAACAGAGCTATAGTTAGAAATAACTTGTCACTTTTAATAAATGACACTGGTTCAGGGCTCTTTCTCTGGGGCTTCTCCTCCGATACATCCCAGGCACCCCTGGGGCCAACAGAGCAGCCAGCAGACCAGCTCGTTTCCCCGAGGTAACTGATGACCCTATCCCCGAATTCCCCCCATCTTTGTCCTGTGACCTCACACCAGCGGGAGCAGGACCATGTCCGATGAAATCTTCAGACTGCTTCCCATCCTAATCTTGCCCGTGTCACACTACAAATTGCTACATTCAGAAAATGGAAATAGATTGAGGTGGAGATGGAGGGAGGGACTGACAGAGGTAGGGAAAAAGGGAAGGATGGGAGGGGAGGGGGGAGCGGAGGAGTGTGCATCGACAACCAGTCCCCTAAGAAAAATACTTGAGGAAAGAACGACTCGGGAGATCCCGACAAGGAATCACATCTCAGCGAACATATTGATCTGATTTACAAAACCTCCACTCTAATGCGAAACAAATGGCGTGGGCGTGAACTGGTACTTAACCATAAAACCCCAGCATTACTCCGTCTCCGATGAAATACCACATATATCCCTCACCAGGGCCTAATGTGCTGTTTTACGGCCAGATACGACTGAGGTTGACCCAACAGTTTGTTTGACAATTAGGGGAAACCTAATAAGGATTGAATGGGAGTGAGAACATGCCAAGAGAAAGAAAGGAGACCCTTTTTCAAAAGAAAAAATGGCTAAAAAAACACCGGGCTGAGTGACCTAAATGTGATTCACAGAATCAGGAGCTGTTTGACAAAGCTCTTGCGTCATTAATGCTTTAAGAAACCAAACAACATCTTCAAAACAGCTAAATATTTGAGAAAGAGTGGCATGTTTTATTCACTTCAGATTTAATTTCAATAATGTAAGATTTTCACCATGGTGGCTTATTGCAGCAGTGTGCAGAGGGAAAAGTGAATAAATCTTAAAGAGATTGTTTTCTTTCATAATATCAAAATAAATCACTTACATTGCTCCACAGCCGGATTTAAATCACATTAACGCGGCGTAAAGCAAGTCTGTGAATGTGGCTGAAGATAGTAAACTTTAACGTCGTATACACCAAAAAGAAAATCTGTGATAACCTTTCCTCATTTCGGTGTGTGTGTGTGTGTCTATGTGAGTGTGTAACTGTGTGTGTATACAAGGTCCAGTGTTGCTCTTGGCCCAGCATTCATCCCATCACCCCGGCTCTGGCCTTGTTTCTGTCAGCAGTGAACCAGGGGAGTAAAGAGTGGGGGGGGGGGGGGGGGGGGGGACGAGAGCAAGGGAAGGAGAGGAAGAGAAGGAAAGAGGGAAAGAGAAGGGGGTGGTGAAGGGGGGAGGGGTTGTCTCCATGGACAGATGGACTGCTCTTTCTCAACACATGTGGAACCATGTTTCGTCTTTCACTGCCGTCAAGCTGGAGCCGAATCCGTCGCTCTGTTGGCCCGCGCCACTCTTTCGTACTGCACACCTCTCTCCTTAGCACAACGCACACACACACACACACACGCAAGTGTGTGCATGCAGAGAGACACACACACAACACGCGCGCGCACACACCGCACAAACATCTCCGTCTTTCTCTGCACACATGTTAAAGTCATCACCCCTGCTCAGCGCTAGTAAAACACAACACCCCCGGCTTCTCTGCTGTTGTCAAGTCTTGCCATTAGCTGATGCCACTGGGGAATCCTACCCTAGTGAGGTGGGTCTCCCTCGGGAACGTCAGGCACCACGTTACGTTCAGCCGCCACTCATGTGAACCCAAACATGTGAGCATAATTTGGAAAATATCATTTATACTGTGCGTCTTTGTACGTGTCTTGACATTTACAAACTGCGATAAAACCGACATGAGGGAGGAGGGAATAGAAAACAGGGCGAGAATAATTTGAGGTAATGTTTTGCTTAGTGAACAGTATTACCCAATCCTGGATGTCGGAGCACTGGGAAGGAGGTTCTGGCTCTGGGGCTGCAGAGAGGGTCTGGGTTTCATTTTTCGGCAAGTGCAAGCCAAAGGAGAGCTGCCAAGTACAGCTTTCGCTCTCAACACTTCCTGCTCTTCCTACTCTGGCTCGGGAGGAGACAGGCTTCACTCAAACATCACGTCGACTTAGGCAGGGGTGGCCAGCTTATTCTCCCATTTCTCAATGGGCGTCAAAAACTCACATCTGTCACATGAATTACACCAAACACAGCCATGAATAAAACAGCGAGATGGATATATCGGTAAGCCACAAATAAAAAGGTGCGCACAGGTGTTTGCAAGCGTGTGTAAATATAGAAAGAGAGCATTTCCCATACAAGTTAACAGCTTTAAATGACTCACTGTAAAGCCTAAAAAAACATTGCAGTGCAGGTCCCACGGCTCAGTGTGTAAAAAATCCAGAAGGAACACCTGCAGCAATCAACTCTCAATCACAACAACAGTGACCCCATCCACTGCATCATTTTCATTATGGATGGTGGGAGCACATTGCTAGATTAACACTACCTAGCGAATGCCATCTTAATTTCCCCTCTGCAGATGCAGTAAAAACATGTCATTTAGGCACTTCATGAACAGACTTCTCTTTGCAGGTTATCGAGACAGCCGCTCAGTGAAAACACACCCTCTTTTCCAATGCTGATGTGCAATTAAAATGGTTTTAGAAATCCTCTTTGACAGTCCAGGGCTTAGCCAAAAATGTAAATGACATTAAAGGAGACAATGAATTTAATTTTGTTTAATGTCCCCTTTCGCTGATTCTCATTTACATCACATTTCCACATAAAGGGCTGACCTTATAAATACTGGCATTTGTTCAGCTTTTGGAGGTAATCACGGTTTTGCAAAAACCAGATGGGAGCACACAAATTCTCCGATTTGTTTCTTAGAAGGCCGGGGGAACCACATGTGAGACGTTCTAAGACTGCAGGCTTTTGTTTCTGGTAAACAACTTGACAACAAGTCAAGTGCACTCTGGGAAATGACCTCGTAGGTGTTCCACAAATGAACGATAACGCAAAGTCATTTAGAAAATACAGCCTCACTAATGAGGGACATAACGGAGAGCTAAGCAAAATTTACATTAGGCCAAAATTTAATTGCATTAACACGTGAACAGGTGCGGTGAGGCCTTTATAAATGAGCTAAATGAATAAAAGCCTCCCACAGCACAACCATGTGTGCTGACCAAAAAAAGAGACAAGGGGAAAAATAAGGGAAAAAACAAGTCAATGTCATGAATTATTCAGTGGCTGGGCTGCACTCCAAAGGTCAGTGCTCTTTGACCTTTGTGACAGGAAGTGAAAGGGAGTGCCGTAGCCGCTGGAATAAACGGAGCTGACGTGTTTAGATCTGGTCCAGAAGCCGTTTGTGAATGGCAGCGTAAATTGACACAGGATGTTAAACTGTATGAACATGCATTAAATTCAAAATTCATATATGGGTTGAATACACATTGATATCACATTCGCTCTCCGTCTGTCTCAATTCTCTTGCATAAATTGCTCCAGCCTCCCAGAGTAAAGCGTGACCTTTGAACCCCGACACGCAGAATGAGTCATTTTCTCTCCTCTTTCAACAACATGTGCTGTCTTATTACAAAATCCATGTGTAAGCCTGAGCAATGTATCTAATCTTTCACACAAGAGAAGACAAAGTCAATATGCAAGAGAGTGAAGACAGATACCAGACCAGGAGAGTCATCGCAAATTGAGTTATGTTTGTCTATACACTACATGCACTGTAAATGGGAAAACCACCTAATCAGATATTGGGTACCTCATCACTATAATTCTAAAGACTCAAATTACCAACTGAATAAACCTACACCCCCACTTACTTTAAGGCACCATTAACTTATAAATATGGCATCTGTAGCACTGCTGGATTTATAAAGGGGAGAGACGATTATACCGAACTGCAGAGGGATGCGGTCGTAGCAACAGTGCTACAATTAGTCACTAGATAAATTTACTGTTTCCTTTATTTGACATAAGCACCGTGTGACTTTGAGTCTCTTTCTTCTGAACTGATGTTGGAGGGAAGAAAAAAAATCCGCTCTCGCTATTGAAAGACAATAGACTTTTTTTTTTTGTAGCGCAAAATATGTACTGACTTTCCCAAAAGATGTTGAAATTTGAGTCACAACGTATAAACCCACCCAAATGCAACTAAAATAGGGCCTTTCTTCATCCAAAAAGGAGTATGAATAATGCAAGGGCATCGAATGTAAGTGCTGAAATATTTAAAGACCAAGCAGTGCTGAAACTTTGTGACAGCTGTTGGGCCTATATCTAACCAACTTTTTTTAAAAGAGAATCCTTCCTCTTCAAAAATCTGAGTGAAAATCTGTATCAAAACTCTGAGAGAAAATAGGGTAAACAGATGTCTGGCTTGACCGCAGGAAAATAGGACACATTTGGAATGATAAGTTTCCCAAACTCCGTTGGATATGCCAGATCCATGGGAACGCCAGTTAATGTCTTGCTAGATGCCAGCTAGCTGTGTGCGCTTTCCCCTCTTACCATCTGGGAAAATGTTACAGCGAATGAACGCCATCAATGATTCACTCCAAATCTGTTTCTTAAGGTTCGGCCATGCTACTGTTTCTCTAGGAAATGTGGCAGCGCTAGCTGGCTTTCATACTGTAATTGTAGACAGATGAGACGTGCCTGATTCAACAATCAAACCTCTCCTCTAGGTTTATGTCACTCAACTATGTTCTACTCAATTGGAAATAATCAGTTTCTGCCAGCAGCGACCGCAGCACAGGTGCCTGTAATGATGTGCATGAGAAAATGACAGATGTAACAGAAATGGCTGTAAAACATGGAAGCTTTAACTAAAAGCTTACCCATATGCACAGCGGGAACAGGCAAGTAATTGCAGTAAATAACCTGACATAGCGAGCCTATAGCGTGCTCTGGCCATGTCCGTAACTCTTGCTAAACCCTGCAACCCTTCACAAGCACCCCTCTCTGCAAGCCTCCCTCACTCACTGGGAACCTGTGTGGGTCTGTTAGGGTGAGCTGACGGGCTCATAGTTACGACATGGAGACAATGGGAGGGTCTAATGAGGAACATATGCTTTTGTGTTTCAACAGAGCCGCTCATTGTGCAAGGAAAGGGATACTCTACTCCTATTCAGACTCGTCACAATGAAAATCCGAGCCCTCCCTGAGTCAGTTGAGCTTACAATATCCATCCGCTTCTTTTTTCCCTGTTCTTTTTTTTTCCCACCCCTCTTTCTTGACTTTAATTCTCCATGCATTCATTTTGCTTATTGTACTTATGTTACATGTTTTGTCCCCCAGATTGAAGAACAATGGTGTGCGAAACTCTAAGCAGTAAAAGGCAGCAGAGCGACACAGAGCAAACATAAAAGCGGCGGAAATTAGGCAAAGTAGACGTCTCAAGTTATATGTTAATGTTTGCGCTGTTGTCCCCTCGCTAACAAATGCACTTGACTAATAAATTAAGTAATCCACTTGGTGCCAGTTACAGCAAAAAAAAAAAAAAAAACTCCTGACATTGTCTTAAACACCTCAGTACTTTTCTTGCATATGATGAACAGTGGCTGTCAAGCAGAAAAGCACAAGCATGCAAGCAGCGTGCATGCGTATGAGGACTTGCGCGCTCGTGTGTGTTGTGTCTGTCTGTCTGCGTGTTTGTGTCCTCGCCTGTGCGTGTCACTTCGTGTGTCTGTGTGAGTTTGACTTCAGACAGCAGTAGCTCTGGTAATCCATCCAGGCTCCCAGGGCAGCCAGCTCCTACTTCCTGATGCATGAGAAGCTGCTGGAGTGGAGTGGCAGCAACAACTGCTCAGCCCTATTTGATTACTAATAAGAGAGTTGTCCCCTCTGTCAGATACCAGGCATTCTCCACTAAGCAAACAGTGATTCCGGCTAGTCAAACATTAGCATTGCTGTCTCTCCCTACTACGTGGTGAGAGTTACATTGAGATCGACGCTCAAACTACACCCCCTACCTCACCCCTATATGCAACACACACGCACACACACACACGCACACACGGCTACCTAAACATATTCAGATTGACCAGGGCATATAGTTTCACAGTGTGAGAAAAATGTCAATGCCTGAGAGGAGACCATTTATTCTCCCTCTTTACAAAGTGATGGAGGTAATATAAATGTGGCAGATGTAGCTTCCCTGAAGGTGCAGAACAAAACAGCAGACATAAAATGTTTATCCCTTCTAAAACGAAACTTTAATGGCATCTAGCTCACAGCTAACTTGAAAGACGGAAACAGTCAATGAAAAACAACTATTGACAGTGTAAGCATCACTGTCGTAAACAAAGGAGGGAAGCCAGCCAAATAAATGTGAAGTTGCCTAAGCTAATTAGGTGTATTCCCAGCATGATCCTCTAGTGATTGAACCACCTGTGATTGAACAAACCCTATCCAGGTGGTGACCGCCCCTCGGTGCACAGGTACCTGGGAAAGACGCCCCTCAGCCACTCACACAGAATCACCCACAGTTCCCACACTGTGGGCTCTGAGATGCAAGTCAGCCCAACTGGGCCGTCTGGCACACCGGGAGGCAACTCATTTGTTCACTAGCTCGTCCATGTGCCTGCTCATCCACTCAGTCACTCATCCATTTAGTCACTCAGACACTCACTCATTCACTTACTCACCCCCCCGTTCACAAGCACAGAAGGAAGCCGCGCACAGCCTACCTGTCAATGATCACAGGGTCTGAGGGAGTCTCGTTCCTGTTTCCACAGCTTTTCTTGTCACAGCATCGGCTATAGGAACACAGGCAAGTGATGTCAGGACAGGCAATACTTTGCTAAATAAATAAAAATAAATAAATAATGCACACAAAACCACATACATTTATTAAGCCTCAGAGTGTGTTTGATAGCGGGGGGAAAAAAATTGCCATGAGATTTCCTTCACTCAATCTATCCATTCCATTGATGCTGATGGCTGATAAAAATGGTGAAAACAACATGTTGTGTTGTTTGGCTTAGTGTTGGAGGGGAGGGGAGTGGGGATTGGGCCAGGAGGCAGGGGAGTCACTTTTCACAGCTTCAGCTTTTGTTTACCTCTAATTGCCAAGCTGCTATTTCTGAGGGAGATGCAAGGTGCCACCCTCAACCAATATTTCTGCGGGGCATTTATCAATTATGGCCTCAAAAGCACTAATCTATCTTCCACCACATGTTTCAGCCATCTCCTCCCTAAGCCTATAGCTAGGCTGCCTCTCACTTCTTTGATTGGGACTTGAATCAAAACTGCAAAAAATAAACAAATACATCATCCCAGCTTCCATTTGAAATGAAAACATATAAACATATGTGAATAAGATTGATTTATGCCATATGGTGCAGAAGGAAAAACAAAGATTTTGTGCAAATCTACTGTCAGTCAACCACACGCTATTTAAATATGTCTGATTTACACGACTTTCTAGCAGCAATAATAAAGATGTGTTTTATAGCTAAGGCGCCTCAAAGTATTAAGGCAAAAATATAATTCAAAAACCAACGTATTACAAGCCAAAAAATAAGATACAATGAGATATCAAAAGATTATTCTTATTACAACTGTTCTTATTATGTATATCTTCTTAGCTGATAATAGGCAGCAGTTAAAGCAGCTGTTTATTCAGCAGCAAAACGCACCTCTTCTTGACAAAAAAAATATTACCTCTAGAGCACGAGCATATTCAACGTGTCACAAATAAGTGATGGATGCATGTATAAATTGAGCGTGAGTGATGAGTTTATGCATGGAAAAAGACAAATCATTCTCAGTTCTCATGCTGCACTCGCTCTCAACCAGTAACTTGAACAATGCACCGGTGCAACAAAGGAGAGGTTAACCGACAGTATCCGAATTCAATGTTCACAAAGCTCATGCTGAGCTCAACAATAACAACAAAAGGCGTTTTTCCTTTTAGTATCAATGACACCGCTGAATAGCAGCGCAATATGAGAGCTTGAGATTTATGTGGTTAAACGACGCTAAAAGGCTCGCTGATCATTGTTGACAGGTGGGATCAACCAAGAACTGACTCTGTGCTCGAAAAGAGAAAAAAAACTGATGCATAGCATGCAACGTGTATGCATAACTTAACCGAAAACACATTGTCTGTGGCAGGCTTAAACGATGACATACAATGCTTAAAATATGTTTTAAAAAATGAATAAACCAGAAATTAAAAAACATAACTTGTGTACTGTCACCGACTGTTTATAATACATTCAATTCCCCTTCACTGAAAAAGACAGTCGGTTCATTTTCACTGTCATATTCATATTCATATCAAAGTTGAATCACATCATATCAAAGTTAGAAATGACAGCAGCTCTCCCTCTCTCCCTCTCCCTCTCCCTCTCTCCCTCTCTCTCCCTCTCTGTGGTTGCTGAAGGACCACAGGACAGTCTGGATTGCTGCATCAAATCATGAGTGTCAAAACTTATTGAAGGGGAGGGAATTACTTTTTGCCTGGATCTGCAAAATGGACAGAGCAAAAATAATGCTTACCTGCACATAATTTCATGAGTAAGAAGAACTCTGCACATTTCTGGATTCTTGTCCTGGCCCTCATAAACTATGGCCTTTGAAAAGGAAATGAGAGGGAAGTAAAGTGAAAACACAGTCATCTCTTAAACACATATTAATTCACATAAATTCACAAATAATTACACTCGCATATCAGCTATTTTTGCACTTAATAAAATAAATCAGGGCATGAATACACATGACGTTAGTACAGCAGAATATATTACATGAGTGCAAAGGCTAAGTAGGAAACACGGTTAAGATCATCACAGCAATCTCCCACTGTTACAAATTATATTAATTAATATAAACATCAGTGACACCTACCTAGACAACAATTACAAATAGAACTATGACTAATAATAATAACACTAACAGCAAAATTTCTAGTGGCACTAATAATGAAAATATAATTATAAAATTAAGGGCAATGATTATGATTATAAATAAAATAACAAACTGTATTTTTTTTTATTAATCTACATAATATCCTGTGGCTCAGACAGACAGACAGAGACAGAGAGAGACACAGAGATTTTCATAAGGAGAGATCCAATAGAAGTGTCATCAATATGCTTATAATCTGGGGATATTTGGGGGAAAGTGTTAATGGGCAATCTGTTGTTTATTTTGAGCCGCTAACAATGATCTTTCTGTGGATAAAAAGCGGTGTCTGGCGGTACGGTTGAGTAATTTTTGAGCATTGGCTGAAACAGATGGCGTGGAGCTATCAGTTCTGCCGCTCTTCTCTCCCTCCCTCGATCCCTCCCTCCTTCTTCCATTTCTGAGGATAGACACTTCACTCCCTTCGTACACTGAACCGGCACCAAGTGTAAGCGCAGGCAAAGGCACCACATTATTGACAAAATACTTGAGAAAGGACACAAACAAAAAAATGGACGGAAATAAACAGAGTGCTATTTCTTTTCGTTTTGATGCCATTCATAATTTTCATATATGTGTGCTTTTTTTCTGGCACGTTTGAGGCCAATATGACTTTGAAAAAGTGACATATCTGAACCAGGTCGCATCACTCTCTCGCTTTTAAAAGCTGTCCTACTTGACCTGATGTTTTTTTTCCCTCGTCTTTTTCTTTTTTTTTCTGGGAACCGGGCGATTATCTATATTGGTTTGATTTATGTCGCTATTTGCAGCTGTAGAAACACAAATCCATAAATTGCTTGTTCTGCGTCATTGACTCGGATCATTCGCACAGGAATGCTGTCTGTGACCAGGGGTCCAGGCTTCACG
Source organism: Chelmon rostratus (assembly GCF_017976325.1). NCBI lineage: Eukaryota > Metazoa > Chordata > Actinopteri > Chaetodontiformes > Chaetodontidae > Chelmon > Chelmon rostratus. The sequence goes on along the minus strand of NC_055668.1, from coordinate 16,444,399 downwards.
GCTCTATTCAGAAGCCCCTACCTAAACCCTCTGTTTCACAGCAAAAAGTGGGATGGAGAGCTGAAATGACGGCGTGTGATTTTATTTCCACAATTGTAATTACGCATGCAAATCTTTGCGTTGGCTTGAAACGTGCGTTAAGGCACAATAATGACATTTAGAACGCTGGGCTCTGGGTTAAAAGTCACTCAGGTGTTCGTGAGGAAGATGAGTGAAATGCACCTCAGCAAAAAAAATCTAATTTTGTGTTTAAAAATATAATACTTGATGCATTTTTTTCAAAATGCGTTTAGAGCGTCACCTCTGACACTTTGCAGGGAAAGTCACGTTAGATCATATGGAGCAGACGTAGTGTTTAAATTTTAATGTTGGACAAACTGAGCCTGCAAAGGAGCCTAACTCAGGCAGGGTAAAAATTGACTTTGGGGTCTTGCAATATGATATGGCCACGCATAAACAGTCAAAATGGGAGCCGCCTGCTCTTGTTACACCGGTAATTTGATTTTATTTTGTGCCACAAATGCATTTGGCAAGCAGATTTTTTTTTTATTTCCGCGAAAAGCGCGTGCTGCGTGCATCTCAGGGGTGACAATTTGCACGGCGTGTTAAG